>NC_141103.1:5626014-6226014 GCF_041138505.1 Cibotium barometz | reverse complement strand
AAATTGGATGATAAGGTTGTCAAATGCATTTTTGTTGGTTATAGTGCTGAGAGCAAGGGTTACAGATTGTATCATCCGCAGTCAAAGCGTATCTTGATTAGTTGAGATGTTGTTTTTGTGGAAGATGCTGTGCAGCCTTTGTTATCATGTACCAAAGAGACAGGTGTGAGCTCACGGGATGTATTTGATACGTTGTTGCCTCTGTTTACAGGTGGGAATTTAAATGTAAGTCCTAATGAGGCAAATATTCAGCCTATGCAGATTTCAAACGACATTATAGATCAGCCTATTTCTGATGCAGATTTACAGGATGTAATTTATGAGGATAGGGCTGAAAATGAGCAGGCTAGAGGTATGCCTAAATGGCTGGTGCAAACCTTGCATGATAGTAAAATTGATGCACCTATGTCTAGTCGTACTCTTTCAGGTTTTCAGCATGCCTCTTATGCATCAGATTGTTATGCTTTGGCTGTGTCTAGTATGTGTGAAGAGGAAGAACCTCTTTCATTTGATGAGACACAAAAATCAAAAATTTGGTTGGCTGCAATGCAAAGTGAATATGATGCTATAATGAAGAATGATACATGGTCTTTGTGTGATTTGCCTATTGGTAAAAAGATCATTGGATGTAAGTGGGTTTTTAAGTTGAAACGAAAGCCAGATGGCAGTGTTGATCGTTATAAGACTAGACTTGTTGCAAAGGGTTATGCTCAAGAAAAGGGCATTGATTTTGATGAGACCTTTGCTCCCACTTGTGGTATGACTACCATTCGTAGCATTTGTGCATTGGTAGCTCATAATGGTTGGAATGTACATTAGTTGGACATAAAGACTGCGTTCTTGAATGGAGATTTGCATGAGGAGGTGTATGTATCGCAGCCTCATGGTTTTTTTTAAAGAGGGCAGGAAAACAAAGTGTGCAGGTTAAAAAAGGCTTTGTATGGTTTAAAGCAAGCTCCACGAGCTTGGTATGAAAAGATACATGCATATTTGACTGCACATGGTTTTTAGAATAGTCCAACAGAAAGCACTTTGTATGTTAAACGTGTGGATGATGTACATCTAATCATTGCTCTCTATGTCGATGACATGCTACTCACAGGACCAAATGAGAGTCATATTGCTGATTTTAAGGCTGATTTGAATGCCTCTTTTGAGATGTCAGATTTGGGGCATTTGCATCATTATTTGGGGATACAATTTAAGCAATGTGATGGAGGTATTGCTTTGTGTCAGACAAAGTATATTGAGACATTGTTGCGGAGATTTGGCCTTGAAGACTGTAAGCCTATTGCTACTCCAATGGAGACAGGTTTGAAGTTGAGTCTTCATGATGCTGGAGATCACTTTGATGACACACTCTATCAGACAGCTGTTGGTTGCCTCATTTATGTATGCATTACGAGGCCGGACATTCAGTTTGCAGTCTCACAGGTGAGCAAGTTTATGCGTAGCCCAGGGTCTCAGCATTGGAAGGCAGTTAAACGCATCTTTCGCTACTTGAGTGGCACCATACATCTTGGATTGTTTTATCCCAAGGGGGGATCGTTGCCGCCAGATTTACATGCTTTTTCGGACTCAGATTGGGTTGGTTGCTATGACACAAGAGTGTCCATAAGTGGTATTTGTTTCATGCTCGATAGCTCGTGCATATCTTGGTTGAGCAAGAAGCAACCTACTGTGGCTACTTCTAGTTGTGAAGCTGAGTACAGGGCAGCTTTCACAGCTACGGTTGAGTGTGTGTGGCTCAGACGGCTTATGGCTGACTTGGGTGTTGGATAGAGTCTGCTACCTCTATCTACACTGACAGTCAGAGCGCATTGGCAGTTGCGAGAAACCTAGTTTTTCATACTCGCACAAAGCACAGTGAGGTGCATTATCACCACTATGTCAGGGAGGGACTCTCAGCAGGAGAGATCAGCGTGGCATATGTGCCAACACAGGACAACCTCGCCGATCTTTTCACAAAGGCGCTGAAGCTTCCCGCAAAGCTTTGGGCTTGCTCCCCTTTGTGGACTGATCTACTTCGGGCATGGCACTTTCCTATACATGAGTGCCAGCTCTCGTTCACACCATCACTCCCAAGGGGGATTTGTTGCCATATATATAGGTAGTGATGTGTGTGAATACACTTAGGACCGCCGGGGCACTTTTTCCCTCTTTAGGAGGTTTTTTTCCTCGGCTTGTATATATGCCCATTATTCTGGGGCTAACTTATCTTTGTACATTGACACAATCTAATACATTGTGTGTTGTGTGTGCTTTTCTGCAACCCTAATTCCAACAAAAAAACTCCCAGCCAACTCCCAGAAAGCCACTCATGCGGAATAGCTGCATCAATCTGATCAATACGAATGTGAGAGCCCCTAAGATGCTGAGTGGATGTAACTCTCCGATCCTCCAGAAGGCTCTTAAAGGTCTTTCAAGCAAGAACTGTGTATGCGCATCTCTGCCATCCTGACCATTGCATATAACGAGATGCACCAAGTGGTCGACTAGCCTCATCCCTAATAAACTTGTTCCACATAATAGGTTGTCGGTCAGCCTTGTCCGAAGACCTAGGAAGCCTTGGTCGCAAAAAATATCTCATGCCCTTATATCAGACTCAAATAAGGCCAATCTTTTAAAAAAGTTATTGTGCTTTTCTTTTTTGGCTTTAGGGCCTTGCTTTTTGGCCCTAGAGTTAACATGGTGGATAACCAATCCGGGATTTGTTGATTCCAAGAGAGTCCGGAGAGGATAAAAGAGAAAAATGTTCTATGATCCCGTTTCCTAAGGCAGGCAGTGTGCCTAGATTGTGCAGATTTGGAAGGGCCATGGAAATGTGCCCAAGTAGCCATAAGAGTGTGTATAATATCTTCCTTGATTGGTGCACATTGACCGAGTACAGAGAGCACAGTTCCATGAAAAGAAAAAAGCCTGAATCTAAGAAATAGAAACGGTGGGTCTTTATCATCATTTAGTATACATGAAAGGAAAAATTGTAAAACTACATTGAAATCAGGTAAAGAGCTCATAGAAATAGAGGGAAAATGTTGGGTGGACCAAATTTGGAGGAGACGGCAAAAAATTTGAGAACATCAAAACTTGAAAATATAAAAAGGTGGGGAAATTGATAGTAAACAGGGAACATGTTTATTGACTTGAGAGAAACAATATTTTTGCTTTTTTTTTTTTTGGCTAGGAAACAATGATTTTGTTACAATGATAGGCAGTCTAGGTGCAATCAATAGCCTCTATATATTTGGCTTTCCAAATTTTCCATGTTGTGATATTGGCAATTTTCTCTAGTAAGAATCCATTGCACCACAGGACAATACAAACCATGAAGTTGGGATTTGCCCCAAAGTGCAATGATGAACCACCTATGAACCTCGAGGGATGGGTCTCTATCCCTACCCTCACAGAATACCTATGGGCTAGACTGGGCTAACCAAGAAATAGAGCCTCAAGTAATGTACACGATGTTTGTCTTGAAACTGCCAATGAGAACGCAACACCAAATCCTCTAGGAGTCTGGCAACGTTAAGTGCTATGCTGAACTGACCCAATAGAATGGAAGATTTCTATGGTAGAAGTGGAAGATTTCTATGGATGAAGAACTGCAGGCTTCATAACCATACACGGGATTTGGTTCCACTCCCTTCTAGCAAAAGGCAATTAGCTCCAAATGAATGTACAAGCTAAACTATGTTCAGGATGGTTCCATTGACAGGTAAATAAAGCTAGGCTAGCTGCCAAAGGCTATGCATAAAAGCCTGGGATAGATTAGGAAAAAACCTTGACCCTAGTAGCAAAGATGCAAACCATCAAATTGATTTTTGCTATTGTTAATGCTTATGCTTTTTTCAATGGGTACTTAGATAAAGAAGTCTAAATGGAACAACCACTTGGATACCAAGTGAAAGCTAAAGAACACTTGGCGTCCAAACTCAAGAAGAGCTTATATGGTTTGAGACTTCTATTAAGTATGAAAAAATATACGAAAGGGAGATTTCGAACCAAACAAGGGGGAAATCTCAACCAATCAGGTTCCTTGTGCTGCTAGAAAGGTCTGAGTGGCAGTGAAAAAGATGCCATAATCCCACTCTCATAAACCCGCACTTTCTCTTTGCAGCAAGCCCCAAGGGCTTCTAGCCCATGTACTTGATGTGTCATCCAATCTTGACCTCAGTATTTTCGATTAATCTCCTTAACTGACCAATGCAAGCACGTGAAGAGCACCAACAGGATGCAATGAACCAAGTTGTTGCAAGCATGACCTGGTTTGTAACATAACTCTAGTAAAGAAGCTATTTGTGTATGGTACTGGTGTAAAATGTTGTGTGGGAGAGATGTCAATCCCAACTTGACATCCGACTATCTAGTGGGGGTCTCCCTCTCAATCCGTGTAAAATCAAGATCCACACCCGCAAGTAGGTCTATCAAAGTTGCTGATCCAAAATCCAACCGATTTATGCCAATCAATGAGAGCACCAACAATGAAACATAACTCAAGTGCCACCTGAAAACTGCACAGGCAAAGGTGGGAGGCCTCTAAGAACACGACAGTGTCTTCAGCAAGCTTAGAGTCCATACACTCCTCCTCTTGTCTCAAGGCTAGCTGCAGTCCCGAAATTCTTGCCCTTAAATGAAGATAGATGCTCATAGACTCTGCAACCAAAAGATAAAGAAGCGGGGGAGTGGGCAGCCCTGCAGCACAAATCCAGAGATCTAAAATTGCCCCCCTCTAGCACCATAGGCCAACACTTGATATGAGCGTCTTATTGAAGGCATGAAATACCTCTAATTCAGCTCTCAGAGAATCCAAAATATTTGAGCATTCTGTCACCATTTGGTCCATCTCCATTTTTGGAGCCACTTCTATGGGATTGTCACTCCATAGAGTGGCTAGATTAATACCATGTTCACATGTGGCCAGGCCACTGCTCCATGTGAAAGGGTTAGTTATCTTGTGTCACATGAACGGGACCAGTTTTGTGCCACTTGTGTGTGACCAGTATTGTGCCATATGGACGGGAGCCTGTTTGCTGCCACCCGTGTATGACCAGGATTGCGTCTTACCCATGGGACTGCCACTCCATGGTAGGACTGATATTTGTGCCGACCTTGTCTATGGGATTGTCACTCCATAGGAAGGCCCGTGCCAGGATGTGTGTTTTGCATATGGTAGGACTGATATTTGTGCCTACCTTGTCTAGGGATTGTCACTCCATAGGAAGGCCCGTGCTAGGATGTGTGTGTTGCATATGGGACTGTCACTCCATAGGAAAACCAGGACTTCACATTTCTGTGGCGCTAGTTTTGTGCCCGACAAGAAATCCTTCTACAAGTTTCATGAAAGGGAGATTTCATCCATTACATGCACACATGCATTTATGTCTGTATGCATAAACTTGTTTTTGCATGACTTGCTTTCTTGTGTTTGCCTGCTATGACGTGCCAGTACACTGGACGGGGACGCCCCCAGTGTACCGTGGATGTGCAGTCAGTTGGCGAGTTATTGTGGCGTGTGAACAGGTGGTAAGTATTGCCCTCGTTGGCTTAAATTCATGAAGTCATGTAAACCTTAATGTGTATAAGGTTGGATGTTCACACATTTAAAATTTGGTTCGGACACTTTCTAGTGTGGGTGTCCATGAGCTAACCTTTGAATAATAATTAATAATAATTAAAGCATGTATTGCATGGGAAAACAATCCCCCTAGACACGTGGGTGGCTGATGGAAGGGGGCGCCCATTGGATTGGAGAAGTGGACTGGATTTAAAAAAAACAGCTGGTCTTGTGCTGTATATGACTTACAGCTGTGTGGTACGTGCCTCCAACCTACCCGCCTGAAGCTGTTGTTGTATTTGTTGTACCCGCCTCCTATGCTGTATCCGCTTGCTGTACTAGGCCTGTACCTGCTGCTGTACAGTACCCGCATGCTGTACCAAGCCTATACTTGCCTGCGGAGTGCACCCAACTACTATACCTGTCCATTGAGTTGTCTTGTGGTGAGCCATTGAGTTGTCTTGTGGTGAGACATTGCATCATTTGGAAGGTCACATGCATCGGGGCCACAGATTCATAATGCACATGCCACCGTGCCTCTTGAAACATCTTTGATTGCCCATGAAGCCCATGCAGAGAGGGCTGCCCCGTTGAATAAGGGGAAGAGAAAAAGAGAAGAACATGTACCACATCGCAAGAAGTTCAAGGAGTTCAAGGCAGGGGGCAAGTCCGTGAAATTTGATGCCTTTCATGGAGAGTATGATGCCTCTAAGATGCTAGCTTTTGTGGCACAGTTTGACATTGCTTTTAGTGACGAGGACTTCATTGAGAAGTCCAAAATTCGTCATACAAGCATGTTCTTGAAGGGGACAGCTGTCCATTGGTGGATCACTGAAAACACCAGCAAAGATCCCATTTGCACTTGGAAAGAGTTTAAGGACAGATTTTATGTCCAATTTATTCCTCGTAATGCGGAGCAAACTCTCACCCAAAAGTGGGATAGACTTATGTTTGTATGCATAAACTTGTTTTTGCATGACTTGTTTTCGTGTGTTTGCCTGCTATGACATGCCAGTACACTGGACGGGGACTCCCCCAGTGTATTGTGGGTGTGCTGTCTGCTGACGAGTTGTTGTGGCGTGTGAACAGGTGGTAAGTATTGCCTTCTTTGGCCTTTTCTAATGTAAAATTCATAAAGTCATGGAGCATACACAGACACTTGACTCAATGGACAGCCAAGGCAATCCTTTGGAGGTGCCAAATTCAAGAGGTCAATCAAGTGCTTCACGTGATTCCGATGCATTGCTTGGAAGGCACAAACCTCTTGAGAGAGATTATGACAATGCATTCATGGGACAGCCATCCCGTGGAAAAGAGCCTATGCATGAGGATGAGCCCAATGCCTTGAGGGCTGAATTGAAGCACATGAAGAAGCTTTTGAAAGCAAAGGAGCAAGAGCTGAAATTTTTGCATGAAGATCCCCATGTACAAAGTGTCATTGAAGCAAGGAAAGCTGATGCTATGGTGGATATGACCTTTGAGTCCATGGCTCGTGAAGTGGGCAAGAAGCCAAGGGAGTTGGCACTCTCCTATCTCATCTGCAAGGGTGATCTCAAGGAAGGAGAGGATGGAGAGCTAGTATTCAAGAATCCACCTCATTTGAAGCAGGGAGACCCAACATCTCAACGGTTGAGGCCTTTTATACACAAGGAAGAGGTATCAGTCACTTTTCGCCATGCATCTACTCCTCATGGGACAGGAGGCAACAAGAATGTGCATGTTGGAGCTAGTGGGCGACATGATGGCCTTATGGATTCAAAGAATGTATATCATGGAGAGAGTGGTCGGCATGCAAGCTCAAAGACTTTGCCCATTGAGTTGTCTCGTGGTGAGACATTGCATCATTTGGGGAGGCCACATGCATCGGGGCCACAGATTCATAATGCACATGCCACCGTGCCTCTTGAAACATCTTTGATTGCCCATGAAGCCCATGCAGAGAGGGCTGCCCCGTTGGATAAGGGGAAGAGAAAAAGAGAAGAACATGTATCACATCCCAAGAAGCTCAAGGAGTTCAAGGCATGGGACATGTCCGTGAAATTTGATGCCTTTCGTGTAGAGTATAATGCCTCTAACGTGCTAGCTTTTGTGGCATAGTTTAACATTGCTTTTAGTGATGAGGACTTCACTGAGAAGTCCAAAATTCATCATACAAGCATGTTCTTGAAGGGGATAGCTGCCCATTGGTGGATCATTGGAAAGACCACCAAAGATCCCATTTGCACTTGGAAAGAGTGTAAGGACAGATTTTATGCCCAATCTATTTCTCCTAATGCGGAGCAAACTCTCACCCAAAAGTGGGATAGACTTGAGCAAAAAGACAATGAAAGTGTGCAGTAGTATGTCAATAAGTTTTGGAAAGTGTTGCTTGAGGTAACTTCCTTTATGCAACTCTCCGAGGATGAAAGGAAGAGGAAGTTTCGCTCTGGATTGCAACCAGCTTATCGTTCGGGCACCTGAAACACACTCTTCAGCAGCTCGTAGCATTTGCTCTTGCTAAGGAGCAATTGGTGCTTAAAATTAAGCAAGACCAGGGAGGTTCGAAGGGCAAAGAGAGGGCTGTCCCAAACCTGCAAAAAGGTGGACAGCCACTTAAAAAGAGCTTTCAGGAAGCCCAAAAGGGTGGTAAAGCTGAAAGAACCCCATCCAAAGACATTGCACCAAAGAAGAACAAGTTTGGCGTGACCCCCGAGCAAAGGGAGCAATATGCCAAAGAGGGGAAATGGTTTTCTTGTGGTAGGAAAGAGCACATGTTTAGGCAATGCCCTACCCGCAAAGCAAAAGCATGAAGACAAGCCACCAAAGGAAAATGTGCATGTGATGTGCAGGGTACCACCGAGCATGATGGCAAAGAGAGAGTGGTATGCAAAGCTTGGGGACAAATCAAGGATCCACCCACCTTATTCATGTTTGATGATTGTGCAACAGATAATTTCATCTCTACACACATGGCAGTCGCCTTGGGCGTAGAGATTGGGGACATGGGACCCCAAATTGAAGCAGAGGCAGCTTTTGTTGGCAAGGAGGTGCAGGTCACGCTTCTTATTGGAAAGTTGCGCATTCATATACATGGTTATTTGGATCATGAGCATTTCTGATTGCCCCACTCAATGGATGTGATGTATTACTTGGCAAGCCTTGGCATCATCGGCTTGAGCCTCGCAAAGAATATAAAACCAACAGGATCACATTTATGCATAGAGGCTGCATGCATGTTATTGATGCGGGCAAGGAAGGGGATTCCATCCCAGTTGTATCTCACATCCAAATTAATAAGGCAATGAAAAAGAGTCTTTCTGCGTACTTGATTTTTGTTCGTGACAAAATTGAACAAAGTAATGTGAATGTGGATGTATTGAGTCAAGATAGGCTGAATTTTCTTAATGCATAGAAAGATTGTTTTGCCAATTCATTGCCAGGAGAACTACCACTTGATTGGCCTAAGGATCATCGCATAGATCTTGTGCTCGGTAGTTCTCCACCTTACAAACCCGCATATCGTGTGAGTGTCGCACAACAAGAGAAGATTATGAAGCAGATTAATAAGCTCTTAGAAAAGGGTTTGGTTCAGCCAAGCTCCTCACTCACCCTTTTGTTCTCCCGTACTACTTGTGCAAAAGGAGGATGGATCTTTCGGCATGTGCGTGGATTATCGAGCTCTCAACTAGCTCACTATCAAGAACAGGTTCCCAATCCCACGCATAGATGACATCTTGGATAAGCTTGATGGTTCGGCTTGTTTCAACCGTATAGATTTGAAGAGTGGTTACCACCAGATTCGTGTGGTATCCCAGGATGTCCATGAGACTGCGTTCAGGACAGCTTTTGGATTGTATGAATTCTTGATAATGCCTTTTGGCCTTACCAATGCCCCGGCAACATTCAACCGCATGATGGACATGATATTTCGACCACATCGTAAGTTCACAGGTGTATTCTTTGATGACATCTTGGTTTTCTCCAGGAATGAGGAGGAGCATAAGACTCATTTGGCTACAATCTCTGAAGAGTTGCGAAAGCATAACCTCTTCATAAATGCTAAGAAAAGTGAGTTCCTCCAGAGATACACTATTTGGGGCACATCGTATCCAAAGAGGGTGTAAGAATGGATCCTGCTAAAATTGAAACCATTCGAAATTGGCCAGAGTTGCAAATGTACATCAAGTGCATAGCTTTCTGGGGTTATGTTCATACTATAGGTGATTCATCAGGCATTTTGCCAACATTGCCGCGCCATTGCATGATCTTACAAAGAAGAAAGCCACCTTCAAATGGACTTCAAATGAGCAAGATGCCTTCTTGCAACTCAAAAATGCTATCATTTGTGGACCCGTGTTAATTGTTCCCGATTTGCAAAAGCTATTCACGGCGGAATGTGATGCATGTGGGAATTGTATAGGGATTGTCCTAAATCAAGAGGGTCATGCTGTTGCTTATGAAAGCCATCGATTGCATGATGCCGAGATCCATATGGACATTTATGAAAAAGAGCTCTTGGCTGTAATTCATGCCTTAAAGATATGAAAGCATTATCTTCTTGGGGCTGAATTTGTAGTCAAGACAGATCATGAAAGCTTGAGGCAACTTTTATCTCAAACTAAGCTCTCGGAGAAGCAAATGAGGATGGCAAACTTTCTTTCCATGTTTCTTTTTCAGATTGTACATACTCCGGGAAAGAAGAATGTAGTGACAGATGCATTGTCTAGGAGGCCTTATGTGGTTGCAATTTCAGTGGCCTCCCATGGAGACTTATCTGCGATGCATGATCTTTATCATTTGGATGCTGATTTTTCCCATATATGGACTGATTTGATGGCTGGTCACTCGCATGCCTCTTATGTGATCAAAGAGGGTTATCTTATGAAGGATAATTGCTTATGTGTGGTGAAGGACATGCGTCCAAAGGTATTGGATGAATGTCATGCTCCACCTTATGCTGGTCATAGAGGTATCATGCCTACTACACGCATGATTGAGATATATTTCTTTTGGCCCAACATGCGAAGGGATATTGAAGCATATGTATGAGCATGTATCATTGGTCCAAA
The DNA here is from genome assembly GCF_041138505.1 of Cibotium barometz. Taxonomy (NCBI): domain Eukaryota; kingdom Viridiplantae; phylum Streptophyta; class Polypodiopsida; order Cyatheales; family Cibotiaceae; genus Cibotium; species Cibotium barometz. The sequence goes on along the minus strand of NC_141103.1, from coordinate 6,215,412 downwards.
TAGCATCATTCTTATGTTGGGATCTAGGCAAATCCATAATGAAGTCCATAGTAATGCTTTCCCATGGCTGCAAGGGAAAAGGCAATGACTGAAGCAAACGTGGAGGCTTTTGCCTATCAAATTTCACCTTTTAACAAGTAGTTGACAGGTTTAGTAAGCAAGCTCACTTCTTGCCTGTCAAGAAAACCATAAAAGTTGATCATATGAAGCTTTTTCTTCCTCACATCTTCAAGCATCATGGTAGTGGGCAGCAAATTCTGCTGTATTGGATTTGTTGAAGTGTTATGTGGCAGATCAAAAAGGTGCTTGGGGAGAGAAGCACTATTCAGAAGAGAGGACCGCTCCCCGAACCTTGACCTGCGCCCCTCTGCCTCTGTGCCTGCTTCGCGCGCATCCTTCCTCCGCCTCCCATCCTTCCTTCACCGCTGTTCGCCCCTGCCTCTGCCCGCACCTATTCGCCTCATCTCTCCACCGCTTCCTCCGCCTCATCCCTCTGCGCAGCCCATGTTGTGCTGCCCTTCCCCCGCCCATCTTCGCCTGTGTGTCCAACCATCTCCCCCTTGCTTCCCTTTCCTTTTTGCTTTTCCATTCCACCCTCCCTTCCTTTCCTCCGCCTCCTTACCAGCCTCTTCCCCTTGGTTCGGATTGCTCCTCATCCGGGTTCAAGTTGGCCTTTTTCTTCGATTAACATCATGGCTAATCATTCTCCCTTGGCGAGGTGAACCATTGTTTTTTCCGAAGCCGAGCTCACGGTCCTCTTCGCCGAAATTGAGAAAGACTCCAAAACGACCCTCATTGCCAGAATCTTTGGATCTCACCCTTCCCATCTCCAGGCTCGGGATTGGGTCCTGGCGGCTCTGCCTTCCGACCTCGCTCCACACTTTCGAGATGTCAGGTTGCTTGGAAGAGGTTTCTTCCAAGTGGATTTTGATTCTGAGGACGCAGCCTTAGAAGTTTTGAAGGGCAGCCCTTTGCCATTGGGCCCGAGGAAGGTTTTGTTTCTTCCCTACTCCAGCTATTTTGACCTTGTTGAGGAAGACCGGAACCGTTTCTCAATTACTCTCAGATTCCCAGGTCTTCCTCGCTTATATTGGCCTATGCTAGAGGCCATCGGGTCCTCCTTTGGGCTGGTTCTTCAAGTGCCCCCCCTCCACGCCTTGCCGACATCTTTTGCCCAGGTGGTCACTGCCTCGGCGGATGCTGTCCCAGGGTCATGGTTCTTGCCCATGATAGTGAGCTCTTTGAGGACTATGTTTTGCTTCAGGGCCCTAGTGGTCCTTTGAAGCAACATATGGAGATTGCAGGTAAACCCGATCAGTGCCGGGTTTGTCACCAACAGGGTCACTTTTCTCGAGATTGCCCTCGGGCTCAGGGTCGCAGAGGAGGCCTCGCAAGCGTGCTTCTCAGGCGCCACCTCCCTTGGATCCTTCCCGTCCTACAGTCCGCCAAGTGTGGCGACCTGTCTCTCACGCCCGCCCCCTTGGTGCGATTGATGGGAAGACCTCCGCGGATCTTGTACCTCAAATAGACGATGTTTCTGGGTAGAGGGATGTATCAGCTCATGCATCTTTGTAGGGAGATGATATATCAGATCAGGATGATTTTGTTGAGTTCTCTCTACTTGGAGGGGGTGATATGCAGGATGTTCAGCACAGTGGGGATCGTGTATTGCAGGATTTTCAGCATGATGCCATTGCCCCCCCCCCTTGATGCCCTGCAGGGCGCACAGGTTTCTCGTACATATGCAGGTACTGTGCAGGGCCTCGGACAAGGGCATGTCAGTGGACTTTGCCCTGTGGATTATCCCGTCCTCCAGCATTATGAGAGGCGTCCTCTGGTTGCCCATCGTCTTCTTAGATCGGGGGTCAAACCGCCTTCTCTTCCATGAGAATCGTCTCATGGAATGTTCAAGGCCTTGGAGGGCTTCCCACCCGTGGTAGGAAGCAAAGGACCAGCTTCACCCTGCTGTTACAGGAGGGTCTGTGGATATACTTTTGTTGCAGGAAAAATTGGATAGATCTCAGTGTGGCAAAACTGGTAAGATGCTTTCTGGCCACACCTTCTGGTCTTCAGCTGTTGGGACTAGAGGGGGTGTTTGCATTTCAGTGGCAGCATCTGTTATGCCTCATGTTATTGGGCACGGTGTTATCATCCTTGCTAGAGCGCAGTGGATCTTGATCATGCATGAGGGTCAGAAATTGGGAATCTTGAATATCTATGCTCCTAACGTGAGAGGTGAAAGGGTGGCCTTTTGGGACACCATTACAAATGTCATTCCCCAGGTTGATCATTGGATAGTGGGAGGAGACTTCAATATGGTTGAGCAACCTTCTAACAAGAAGGGTGGACACGAAGGGGGATTACACCCTTTGGAGCGAACCTCATGGGAGAGGTTCATGCTTTCTTTTTTTGGCAGGGATTGCTGGATTGAGGATGACTTCCAGAGAAGGCCAAACTCCTTATCTTTGCACATATGGACAGATTTTATGTGGATGATTGGTCCGTGGACAGAGGAGGCACCATTGCTATTATGCCTGGCACCACCAAATCCGATCATTGCCTCGTCGTTTTGTGTCTTAGGGAGCCTGGGGCTCGCTCGGCCTCTCCCCATGTCTGTATCCCTGACTCTCTTTATCTAGATGCTGACATCTCCCTTGAGATCAGAGAGATATGGAGATCTTGTGACGGTCCTGAGCCTCGTCATAATATTGCGCTGGCTCTTGAGAGGACCAGCCATCATTATCATAGCACTGCCTTGTCCAAGAAGAAGGAGGCTCTGGACAAGGAGAGAGCTATTAGGCGTAGGATTGCTGCTCTTCAGAGGGAACATGAAAAGCATCCACATGCATCTTGGATTACAGACCCTCTTGACCACAGTCAGAGCAGAGCTGCAGTTGGCCATGGACAGGAGGGCTGAGTTCACGTTTCATGCGAACGAGGCTTTTTGGACTCAGATGGGTGGCAGATGCAACAAAGTTTTTTTCAGCACACAGGCCTTTCCATAGCAGGGATTCCTGTGAGGTACTTGCAAGATTCACAGGGTGAGGTTCAGATTGAGGCTAATAAGGTAAGGGGTATTGCTTTAGATTTTTATCGGTCTTTGTTGACTGCAGAGGTGTCCTCTCCTCCGAGAGATGTGGCACGGCAGAAAGGCCCTCTTATGCTTGTCTTGTGACCTTGCAATGGCTGTCCGCACCTGAGCAAAGGTTACATCCAAGTCACGTATATACTCATCAGCTGCTAAAATCTCATCCTTTGTACGAAGGATGGGTGGCAAGATCACTCTGTCATAAATAATATCAAACAGGTCCTTTCCCGTGGAGGCATGTACCGCGTTATTGTAGGCAAACTCTACAAGTGGAAGATACTTCTCCCAAGCATCTTTTTTTTTCCCCCCCAAAAAGGAGACTTCTATTAAGTATAAAAAATTTTACAAAATGGAGATTTCACACCAAGCAAGGTAGAGATCTCCACCAATCAGGAACCCTCTGCTACCTATAGGGTCCCGAATGAGAGGATGTGAAAAAGATACCAATGTCCCACTCTCTCATAAACTGGCCGCGCTTTCTCTCCACAGCCCTCGAAGATCCCTGGATTTTGGCCCAGAATGGTGTGAATAATCACTCCAAATCCTACAAAGACACTGAGAAACAAGAACGGGAGTACCCTCAATGGCCTCAGTGCATCTAGCCTTCCAGATATTCTAGGTTGAGATGCTAGCAATAATCTCCCAAGAACTGTCTAACTTCTGTGTTGGAGGGACAAAGTGTGAAAGTGGCAAATCCTGAAGACAACACTGCCGAGCAACTCCTTGCCTAACCATAATGGCCAAGCTCCTGTTAGTCCCCTGGAATCTCAGCTGAGGCCCAGACTGTGTCAACCAAATGATAGAACCAAAAGAAATGATAGCATCTCTTTTAATCCTACTAAAAAGGTGTGCAATCGCACACCAAACCCTCTGTGCTTCCCTGCATTCTCATAAACAATGATAAACTGACTCCGAAACTCGCTGCACATCTAGGGCATGCTGGGCAAGCACCAGTAACAGACCTCCACTGATTGGTGCCAGAACACCATGAAGGGAAACCCAGATAAAGGAGGAAATCTGTGGCTTCCTATAGGAATGCCACATTCTCCGCCAAAATACCCTCTGAATGTCAATCGAAATGCCGTAAGACTCCCAATGGGGTCTAAGAGTAGAGACACTCTAAATGTGTCCCAAGATAAGATGTCTGGCATTCCGCATCGTATAACTGAAAAAAGGCATGCTTTTCAAAGGGTTACAAGCATCGTTCCACTCCCACTCACCGGGGTCCCAATGCAAATGTCTTATAGGGCAGCCACCATACAACCAAAGGCTAACACTCTCTGTGATCATCCCTTTGGGGGGGGGGGGGGGGGGGGGGGGGGGGGGGGGGTCAACATAGACGTGCTTCCCTAACCATCCAACAACTTTGATTGGACGAATCTGGGGGCCCTCAATAAGGTCCTACACATCACATCTCTGCAGTTGCCATCCATCTAGTATAGAAAAAAAGACCGGTACATCATCCTCCCTAGGGAAGGAGAGACCCATAACCTGAAGAGGAACACCTGTGCCAGAAAAAACCCCAAACCAAGAATGATGACGACCTCCAAAAAAGATCCAGTAAACCAGTGGTTGGGAATGGCTGCATCAATCTGTGCAATCCTCCGGCTAGAGCCTCTCAAATGTTGTGTGAAATCCAATGTCTATAGCTCGGTGAGGCTCTGAAGCCTCTTCCAAGCCAGCATTGTCGGGCATAGGGTCTCCTAGCCAGCCCAAAGAATATGCATAGCTGTCCCAAGAGGCCTACCACGCACATCTAATATCAAATCATTCCATGGAATGGGCTGCCGGTTAGCTTCCTCCGCTAAAGGGGGGGATGAAGGGGAGCGGCGAACTGCATCCGAAAAAATAAAGCATGAGCTGAGAGTCCAATCACCTCCGCGAACAGGGACACACTTCGTGATCTGCTGCATGAGAAAGTCCTTCCACGGCTCAGTGCCTGGAAGAAAGCCCCTAACAACAAGCTTACAGAGCAAAGCCTTACATTGCACCTCAGGGTCAATGATATTCAATCCCCCTTCCTGCTTAGGCCTGATAATGGTTTCCCAAGCAACTCTGGTCCTGGTGTGTGCATTTCCATCAAGCCCTGACCAAAGAAAGTTCCGAATAAGGTGACGAAGCTGGCCAATGCAGCCCTTATGAAAAATCCAGCACGAAGCAATAAATCAAGCCGTGGCTAGCAAAACTTGGTTAACCACCAATGCTCTAGAGGCCAAGTCGAGCTTCCTCCTACTCCAGTGATGAAGTTTGCTTTTAATGCTTAAGAGCACTAGAGCAAACTGTTGTGCAGGGGAGATGTCAACGCCCACCTGACAACCAAGGTATCTGACAGAGCATCCTCTCTCAATCCAAGTAAAACCAACATCTGTACCCCAATCTGCAAGAGGAGAATCACTGATCCAAAAACCAACTGATTTATGCCAATTGATAGTAGCTCCTACTGCCAAACAGAAGGCCTCCAAGGCTGTCCGGAAAGCACATAAACAAGCATGTGAAGCCTCAAGGAACAACGCCGTATCAACTGCTAACTCAGAGTCCAAAAACCCTTCCTCCGTGCATAAAGGCAGCCTGAGACCCACAACACCAGGGGCAGCCCGAAGAAACCTGCTCATAGCCTCAACAACAAGGAGGTACAGTAAAGGACCTTATACTCAAGGCTTTAGGTAAGATCTTATATGCAGATCCAAGGAGAGTGATGGGCCTCCATTGCTTGATGTCAGTCTTGTCCCCACTCTTGGGGATAAGGTGAATCAGTCCCTTCATGAGGTATGGCGGCATCATACCTGACAGCCACATCTTGAAGGGCAACAGTGATAGCATCTCCAATATGATCCCAAAAAAGAATAAAGAAGGCGGGAGAGAGACCATCATCCCTTGGGCATGAACCACTGTGAGAAAGTCCTTCGTGATCTGCTGCATGAGAAAGTCCTTCGTGATCTGCTGCATGAGAAAGTACTTTCCGGCCCCAGTGCTGGTGTCAAGTGTTCTTGGTCATTTACAGTTTTAACGTTGTTAATAATGTCCATTGTTGGAATTAGTTAAGTGATCTAAAAATGTGTATTTTGTCTTCCAATTTGTTGGCCTCTTGTAGGGAGCGGTTATAGTTCCCTCAAGAAAGCCCCAAACCACTCTATCATAGGGTTTCTTAAAGTCAAGTAGAAGGACCCATTCGTTTGCATCTTAAAAAGGAAAGATATGAGAAAATGCGCTCCTGCCCTGAAGGAATCCACTATAAGTATCATGAATACCATTTTGCAAGATAAGCTGCAATCTCAAACTGGTTGCCTTTGATGGATTTTATAAGTAGTTCCTAACAAAGTAATTGGTCTCTCTGACTGCTCCTTCAATTGTCATTTGTTATGCGGCCCTACCTAGGTTTATACTGACCTTTCCAAGTGTTGCAATGCCAAAGGCCACCTCATAGGCAGCTAGGCTTCTTCGTGAAGATCTAGAGATTCCCTAGAAAAGGCTGTCCGGAAAGCACATAAACAAGCATGTGAAGCCTCAAGGAACAACGCCGTATCAACTGCTAACTCAGAGTCCAAAAACCCTTCCTCCGTGCATAAGGGCAGCCTGAGACCCACAACACCAGGGGCAGCCTGAAGAAACCTGCTCATAGCCTCAACAACAAGGAGGTACAGTAAAGGACCTTATACTCAAGGCTTTAGCTAAGATCTTATATGCAGATCCAAGGAGAGTGATGGGCCTCCATTGCTTGATGTCAGTCTTGTTGTTGGAAATAAGTGCACACTAGGTGTACTATTTCTAGTCTAGTTTCACTTAAGTCTTTGTGTCTTGAGTCTAGTGCCATGTGATATCTCTACATTTATCCCATAAGTCAGTCTACTCAATCTTGTACTTCTCACCTATATATTGTAGGTGTCACATCAATGAAATCAATCAAGCTTGTGTCTTGTCTACACTCATCTCAAGGTAACCTTTGGTCTTTCAGTCTTGTTATCATTTCATTTCTAGTTTATTGCTTTCATATTTTCTACATGGTATCAGAGCAGGGTTTGCTCCTCTAGTCTTGCCACTACCCTGCTGCTGCCCGCCATTCTCCCGGAGCTGCTCACATTTCTGCCCCGGCATTTGCTGCGCAAGCCTCTACATCTGCTGCCTATCTGCGCAGATTTCTGTTTGCTATTTTCTGCGCTGTATCTGCCCCGACATCTGCTCCTGCTCCTGGCCCCCGTGCTGCTCCTGGCCCTGCTCCTGCTCCTGGCCCCCGTGCTGCTCCTGAAATTCTGCGCCATCTTCTTCAACAGGCTGCACTTCTCCAGGAGTTGCCCGAGGTTCTGCAACAAATTCTCCACCGCTGCTCGCTCTCCGGTCTCTCTAGGTATCGTGGCCCTGTACTACATCTCTCTTTATTTGCAAAAATCTCTGTTCGCAGCTCTCTCTCTCTCTCTCTCTCTCTCTCTCTCTCTCTCTCTCTCGGGTTACCCCTGAAAGGGTGGAAGACCTGAGGAAAAAAACCAAAGTGGTATGCTTCAATATTTTCAGTTCTATTTTTCCTCAAAATTAATTCAAAACTGAACTCTCTCTTGTAAGGGAATAGACACTGCCCTTGCATCATTAGCAAGAGGTAAGACCTTCCCACATGGCATCTTCTACCCATTCTCTCATGTCTATCGACAAATTCAATGGGTCCAACTTTCATACTTGGCAAATCAAAATCAAGTGCCATCTTAGAAAGAAGGCCTGTGGGATGTTGTTCATCATGCTACTCCCGAAGATTCCGACATTGAGCAAGTTATCACTTATGCTCCCATTGCCAAGAATGACAAAGCCTATGCTATCATCTTGCTCGGTCTTGGAGATGATTACATTCATCACATCTCCGACATACAGTCTGCTTCTCGAGCATGGATCACTTTGGATACCCTTTTTGGACCCCGCTCTAAAAACTCTAAGATTGCACTTATGATCTCATTCTTTGATCTATATATGCAGGAGGGAGCTACTATAGCCTCTCATGTCAATTATTTTCGCAGTCTTATGGTTCAGCTTGCATCAGTGAAGTCCCCCATCTCCGAAGATATTGCTATTGCTGTGCTTATCAAAAGCTTACCTGACACCTATGCTACTCTTGTCACTACCTTCAAGTATCACAATAATCCTACTCTTGAAGGTATCATCAATGCTCTCCAAGAAGAGGAAAGAACAAAACAACAAAAGGTAACTGACACTGCATTTTTAGCAAAGAAAGGAGGATCTAAGGTAAGAAAGCCTTGCACCCATTGTGGAAAAACTAATCATTTGGAGAAGGACTGCTTCAAGGCTCATCCATGCACCATTTGTGGCCGTGATAATCACCGGGAGAAGGACTGCTACTCTAAAACCTCTACATCAGCCCCTCCATCTGCCGCAGCACATGTTGCTGCAGCATCTACATCAGCAGATCTTGCTGTTCATTCCTCACATGATGAGGAATGGGCTTTCTGATTAATTCACCTTTCTTGTCTACCACTTTGACCACCGATGATGTAGGTCAAGGGGTTCTAGTGTCTTACTCATTTTTTCTTTTTGACCTCTCTCTTGTCCCTACCCAAGAGGCAGAGATTGCCCTTGAGGAGGGGTTGTCTTCAAGGTCCATCTGTTTGTCTACAGTCAGTCTTCTGTCTATCTAGTCTTGTCTGTCTGTCTATCTGTTGTCTATCTATCTGTCTATCAATCTGACTGTGTCTTGTTTTAGATCCACCTTGTCCCTACCCTTGTGAACCCATATGAGGATATCACTTGAGGAGGGGTGTCTCAGGATCTTTTGTCTCTCAGTCTATCAGTCTTTATGTCTGTCTTCTAGTCTTGTCCATCTTATCTTCTAGCTTGTCTCTCAATCCTTGTCTAGTCTCTCTGTCTTGGTCTTATCTTTTGTCATGCCATAGTCTTGTCTTTTTGTCTTCCTCCTAGTGTCCACTTAAGGAGGGTGTTGGAAATAAGTGCACACTAGGTGTACTATTTCTAGTCTAGTTTCACTTAAGTCTTTGTGTCTTGAGTCTAGTGCCATGTGATATCTCTACATTTATCCCATAAGTCAGTCTACTCAATCTTGTACTTCTCACCTATATATTGTAGGTGTCACATCAATGAAATCAATCAAGCTTGTGTCTTGTCTACACTCATCTCAAGGTAACCTTTGGTCTTTCAGTCTTGTTATCATTTCATTTCTAGTTTATTGCTTTCATATTTTCTACACTTGTCCCCACTCTTGGGGATAAGGTGAATCAGTCCCTTCATGAGGTATGGCGGCATCATACCTGACAGCCACATCTTGAAGGGCAACAGTGATAGCATCTCCAATATGATCCCAAAAAAGAATAAAGAAGGCGGGAGAGAGACCATCATCCCTTGGGCATGAACCACTGTGAGAAAGTCCTTCGTGATCTGCTGCATGAGAAAGTCCTTTCCGGCCCCAGTGTTGGTGTCAAGTGTTCTTGGTCATTTACAGTTTTAATGTTGTTAATAATGTCCATTGTTGGAATTAGTTAAGTGATCTAAAAATGTGTATTTTGTCTTCCAATTTGTTGGCCTCCTGTAGGGAGCGGTTATAGTTCCCTCAAGAAAGCCCCAATCCACTCTATCATAGGGTTTCTTAAAGTCAAGTAGAAGGACCCATTCGTTTGCATCTTAAAAAGGAAAGATATGAGAAAATGCACTCCTGCCCTGAAGGAATCCACTATAAGTATCATGAATACCATTTTGCAAGATAAGCTGCAATCTCAAACTGGTTGCCTTTGATGGATTTTATAAGTAGTTCCTAACAAAGTAATTGGTCTCCCTGACTGCTCCTTCAATTGTCATTTGTTATGCGGCCCCACCTAGGTTTATACTGACCTTTCCAACTGTTGCAATGCCAAAGGCCACCTCATAGGCAGCTAGGCTTCTTCGTGAAGATCTAGAGATTCCCTAGATCCATGTGTATAGTTTCTGCTTAAATGATGTATACCAAATGAGTGTACAAGGTCTAAGTGCCATCCGTTGCCTCTATGCATCTGGCACCCGAAATCTGCCAAGCGATAACATTGGCAATGATCTGGCAGTAACTACCTGTAGGTGGTACCGACTGTGAGATAGGAGCCTGGTGCAGGGTGCATCTAGGAGAGGGAACAGGCCCTGCCCCCTTTCAGGAATTTATTCAGGAACAATCCACAAGCTTGCAAGCCAGGATCAATACTACATCAATGAATACAAAAGCAAACAAATATGCTGATGTGGAAACCCAAGTCGAAGTCGATGTTGAGGCACAAGATCTTGATGCCGAGCACACCATGGGGAAGGCCCACAAGAATCTCTCACCGAGCTAGTACCAGAATCCAACGAACCTCAAGCCTGTAGATGAGGCTCACAAGAGATACGAGTAGTTGATCCTCCACAGCATCAATATCTAAGGGGAATCTGCAGAGAGAAGTAGACTTTAGGCAGGCGTGGGAATCTGAGTGAGATATCAGTCATCCGTTGGTTCTCCTCCACATAGTCAATATCTAAGGGGAATCTGAATATGAAAATCTTTTTACTAACCCAGTGGCAAGGAGCTTCTGTCGTACACCTTACTGGCAGCTTTGGGGGATGTGAAAATCCACCTGAAAGTACCCCTGTCCCAGTAATCTTGTGTCTGAGAAGTGCTCAGCCACGTGAAAGGGCAAGGAAGCCAGTATCCTCTTACTTGGCTTCTTGAAGGTTGGAAGCCATAAATGCGTCCAATGAGAGTGTTGGCGATTTCTTGTTCTGTCTAGGCAGAGAGTAGCTGTCTTGAGAAAAGTAGTAGTTCACCCTGCCGGTGGAGGTGAAGGATTACTTGAGGTTGTTGACATTATGTCAATCAAGGGGCGAAGGGCCGAATTAAATTCTGTTGAGTTCTGGGTTTGGGCCCCAGGGAGCTGATAAGGCGATTATGGGGTAAGATGAGGTTGTGGGAGCAGAGAAAACGGAGTCGAATTGCTGGGCAGAATTGAGAAATGGTTAACTGAAGTCTGGATGGCAGAGCTAAGGCGGGACTTCTGGGGAGAAATGAAGGTGGTGGTGCAGAGCGGAGAGAGGGGCTGCCAGAATCGAGGGAAGTGCAGGAGAACAGAGGGACGGGCTGAAGGTGGTGGTGTAGACTGGAGAGGCAAGCTGCCAGAATCGAGGGAAGTGAAGGAGAACAGAGGGGTGGGCTGGGCAGTGATGAGGAAGCAGAGGTTGCAGTGGTTATGGGCTGGGCAGATAGGAGGAGGGAGATGTGAAGCAGGAGCTGCAGCAGTTATGTTCTACGGGGAGCTTCCATTCCTTTCAGAGCCCTCTCAAATAAGCTTTTTAGAGACATCGTCTGATTGAACCTTCCCTTCGGTATGCCCCTTGAAATACACCATTTAACACTCTGACGGTTCGTCTTGACTTCACAAGCCTTAGTTTCATTGGGTCTTCCATGCACCACAGGTCATTTGACCTCTTATTCAATTAAGCATAAAATAACAGTACAAATGGGTACTTCAAAAATGAGGATACTCGCTTCAGCCCCTGTTGGCGTAGCTATACATGCTTCCATATAAGATTAGAACCAGCTTCAGTCAAAAAGGCTATTTCTGTCCAGATACATAAGATCTTGCATTAGTATTCTGTGGTCCTGGAAGATGCCTGGATTTTTCCCCATGTGGCAGCAAGAGTATTTATTACAGATGTCCAAAGGAGCAATAAATGAGACTAGAAATTCTGGGTGCCCTCAATGGCCTTATTGCATCGTGACCTTCAAATCCGCAAAAGCTGTCAAACTCCCAATAATCTTGGAGTTTTTATTTACAGCTGCATGCAGTGGTCTGAAGGGTGTTTGTGGAAATGGCTTTTGTCTGATAATGGACATGAGTAGAGCAATCTGGCCAGTTGATCCTTAATGTGGTCATGCGTGTTTAAGTTCACTTTGATTAATTGCTATGAAGCTTTCAGGACATGCTCTAGGCAAGTATAAAATACACACTGCATTTTCTAAGCTTACAGGCTCCTTCCACAAATCTCTGTTTTCACAAATCTTTCTTTATTTCTTTTGGCTCTCCACACAGTATGCCACAAGGACCGAATTTCAATATCTGACGTGTGAGACATGAGGGTATTAGACACACAACTGTATGCATCTTGGGGTAAGGGAAGATAACAACATATTTTATTGAAATGCCCAATTTAAGTTCACTGAAGCATATTTAAGTTTTTTTCGCGTCGGCAGAAACAAATTGTAAAAACCCAGCTTCATTGTGTAGTCATAGGTGGACCTATGGATGTATTGCTCTTGCAAGAGCTTAAATTGGATGCTAGCCAGTGTGGGAGATCAGGCAAGCTTCTCTCGGGACACACCTTTTGGTCACCAGTTGTTGGTACCAAGGGTGGTGTCTGTATCTCTGTTTCAGCTTTGATCTTGCCTTGCATCATTGGACATGGTGTCATTTTGACTGCGAGAGCGCAGTGGATCCTTCTTATGCAGGGTACTACACGCATTGGTATTCTCAACATGCTCCTAACCATAGGGGTGAGAGGATTGCCTTTTGGACATCTCTCACTACACTCATGCCTCTTGCCAACCATTGGATTATTGGTGGGGATTTTAACATGGTTGAGATGCCAACGGATAAAAGAGGTGGACATGAGGGCTTGGTGCATCCTCTTGAAAGAGCGTCTTGGGAGAGGTTTATACTCTCCATTCATGGTAGAGATTGTTGGCATGAGGATGACATTTTGAGGAGACCATCCACTCTTCTTTATTCATGGTCTAACAGGAGAAGAGATGCAGGATGTATTTATGCACGGTTAGACAGATTTTATGTTGTGCTTGATAGAGGTGGGCATACTTTTATTGCTACAGGCACCTCTAAATCGGATCATTTCCCAGTGGCTTTATGTATTAGAGTTCCGAATTTCCATGGATCAACACCCCATGTACGCATCCCTGATCATTTGTTTTCAGATGGAGAGCTATCGCGTCGTATGCTTGATATTTGGAGATCTCATGATTTCTCACAGGCCTCTCAAAGCCTGGCCTCTCCTCTCTGTGATATTAGTGACTTTTATCACAGATGTGCCCTGTCTAAAAGGCAAGAGGCCTTGGATTTAGAAAGGGCTATTAGACGTAGATTGGTTGCCTTTCAGAAAGAGCACGATGATGTAGAAAGAGCACGAGAAACATCCATTTGCTCAATGGGTTGCAGATTCTTTATGTATTGTTAGGGTAGAACTTCATCATTGTCATGAGTAGCGTGCGGAGTACCGTTTGTATGCCCAGGAATCCTTTTGGACACAGATGGGTGGGAGATGTAACAAACATTTCTTTGCTACTCATGGCCCATCTCATGCTAGAGATAGAGATAGTGTCAGGCAGTTGTAGGATTCACATGGCACTCTTCACTCAGATCCTCTTATGGTTAGATAGATTGCCACTAATTTCTATCGCAAGCTTCTTAGTGCTGAGCCGCACTTTGATTTGAGACGCAAGGCACAGAGGAAGGTTTGGAATGCATTGCCACGTTTGTCACTGAGGAGATGTGTGTTGCTCTGGATGCCCCTTTTCTATGTAGGAGTTCAGTCATGCTCTTCATCCCTTACCTCATGGTAAGTGTCCAGCAGAGAATGGCCTCTACTGTGTTTTTTTCATTACTTTCTGGGATGAGATTGGCGTTGAGATCAGATCCGCTCTGCAGGAGATGTGGGACACAGGTTCTATGCCTTTTTCTCTCACTGAGGGGCTTATGTATCTTATTCCTAAGAGTGGGGATAAGACATTGATTGGCCAGTGGAGACCTATCACCGTACTTGGGACTACATATAAGATTCTTGCTAAGGTAGTGAGAATTAGACTGTAGCCAATTCTGCAGGATGTCATTCATGATACTCAGAATGGATTCTTACACGGCAGGAGCATCTTTGATAACATTTTCTCGTTTTGGGAGACCGTTGAATGGGCTAAAGCGAGCAATCATCCCTTAGCCATTCTGCTCTTGGATTTTGAGAAGGCCTATGATAGAGTGGATTGGGACTTCCTTTAGAGTACTCTTAGCCATATGGGCTTCTCTCAGAGATGGATCAAGGGAGTTTCATGCATGTATCGTGAGGCCCATAGTAGAGTGCTCGCTTGTGGTGATAGAGAAGAGCGGTTTCACATTTCTCGCTCAGTACGGCAGGGTTGCCCTTTAGCCCCATTATTATATATCATAGTTGCAGAGGCCATGAGCATCTTTCTCCGCTCCACTGTTGGTATTTCTAGATTGAGGTTGCCTCTTCGTAGTCAAGAGGAATTGGTTGACGCTGCGTCTGATGACACAGCCATGTTCTTGGAGGCTTCACATATATGCTTATGTTCGTTCCGGGTAGCACTAGAGGAGTTGTGTTTTGTAGCAGGGGCACTCATTAATTGGCACAAATCTGTTGGTTTTTGGGTTAGTTGCTTGGGGTGCAGAGCTTGGTTTTACTTGGATCAGGAGAGGATGCACTGCGAGATATTCTATAGAGGATTGACACCAGTTGGGAGATTGTTGCCAGTATTACATCATGGCAAATCTAGAGAGCTAGATGCACGGAGGCTATCGAGGGTGTCCATACATTTGGGTCTCAGTGCATTAGTACTATATTGGGTGACATCATCCATACTCTTATGGCTACTTGGGCTCGCATTCAAGGGCCGTCTCGTTCTGCGCAGGCTTATGCGTTTGTGGGACCATGGCATCTTCTTTTCCTCTAGTACCACAGGTCTTACATGGCTCATGATGCTCCTTAGTGGTTGAAATCACCTTACATATTCGGGAGATTCTATTCTTTTCCGGCTTATGGCTGTTATTGTTGTATATTTTTTTCATAGTTAATAGAAGTCTCTTTTTGGGGAAATACAAAAAAAGTTTACTGATGCACAAGATGACATACATAACAGGAGGAAGGATTATTGCTATGGGTCCTTTCAATTGTTCTCGAGTTCTTGAGTGTTTAATGAAGTCAGTTATATGGCTTGGGAACTTATTTTGTTGCTTGGTTTTGAGGCCCTGATCGAAGAACTGTTAGAGACCGACTTCCTTTCTAATTGCTTTGCAATCAACTGGAAAGAATTTAATATGCTGTGGAGCACTTGATGCCTGAGAATGATGGATAATAGCGTGTGCCCAAATCCCATCTACAGTTTGGGAATGTGTTTGGGTTAGGTGCTTTCTGTCCTTGACGTTGAAAAGACTGTACCAACATATGGAAGCAGTGCATTTGGGCGGAACAACTTTTTTGATCTCAAAAGCAATGTGTCCAATGTTATTATCTCTGACAATTCATTGTAGTCCAAGCCAACTCCAGTATGCTTGACACACAAAAGTCCTGACTACCAACACGCTGAGGTGAAGGCGGGCTTTCTGAAGGATGCTGCTGCAAACTTTTTTCCATCAGTGTACCTTTAAGGTTTTTGCATTACCTCTTTCTCCATAGCAGTCTATGCTATGTATGGTGGTGGGAATCTTTGTGAGCAGCGTCTCATGGGTCCAGCTTTGTTCTGTTTATGTGCTAAAGTTTCAATTATCATAGAGCATGAAAGAACTAATAACTTTTGCACCTCTTTAAACCATTGGTCTGATTTGCACTATTGCAGGTTTCAATATATGGCCATTCTTTAGGAAGTGTTCTTTCTTACGACATTCTTTGTCATCAAAACAAGTTGATCTCAACCTTCCCAATCATCCAAATAACTGATAACAGCAAAAATGATAAATCTCAAAATCAAGGGACTGGAGAGAAGGTTGATGCTGCAAAACTTGACCACATCAATGAGGATCTGCCAGCAAAAAGTCTTCATGGTCAAGAGGCTGTTGTAGAGCCCCTTGAAAACGATACAAACGACAATGAAATAGAAAGTTTAAGAGATGAGGTATGGATGCATTTTTTTTTTGGTTTGCAATGAATGAATATGTATTGCCTGTGGCTATTACACAGAAACTCCCAACACATCTCCACCCCCCGCCCTCCTTCCTTTTTTTTGTGTAAGATTTTTGTAATAATTTAAAACTTAATCTATGGTGCTCTGTGAACCTCCCTCTAAAGATCAAGTACTGGGAGACGCAAAAGGTGTCAATTACTGCCTATAAAAGTCTAGCACAGGTAGTCAGTTTGATGATACACACAGTGGTTGCGTTAAGGTCAGGAGCATATTCGATAATATCTTCTCATTTTTGGAAGATATGCTAAAATATTATTATACACAGAGTGGTTTCCTTTCACAAAAAAATATCTAAAGGCTAGCAATTAGCCTTTAGCTATTTGATTGCTTGACTTTGAGAAGGCCTATGATATAGTGGACTGGTGCTTTTTGGAGGAACACTTAGATGCACGGGGTTTTCGGAGAGTTGCATGGTAGTGGTCTCAGGCCTTTAAAAGATGCCCACAGTGAGGTGTTCGTCCATGGTGCTAGAGGTGTCCGATTTCAGGTTTACAAATCTGTGCAACAAGGTTGCCCATTGCCTCTCCATGTATTTTTCTTTCGGTTGCAAAGGCCATGTGTAACTTGGTTGAACACAATGCTAATCAATACACTTAAATACACTAAGATTTGAAGGACACTTGCTCAAATACAAGAAGTAAAATTGCTGAATTTGACAAGAGACACACAATGAGCCGGAACGGCCGACCCCTCCCTTGAGTAAATTGTATTACTATTGGAGAAATTCAATACATAGCTTCACGGGCATCCATTGCCAAATCCTCCATGCCAATGCATATGAAATTCAGCATTTAGAAAACAATGGTGTGTCGATGTAGATCACCAAGGAGCTGCCTTGATGCCCGGCCCGACTTCAGTGCCCATTTTCTCTACCATTGGCTCTATGTTCTACCAAGCAAGGTAGCAACATCTTCAAGAGCACATAGGACAAGAGAAATACTACACAGGGCGGCTAAACAAGGAGTCCTGCCCTTCTACTAAGTAAGTAATGACAATACATTGTCCAATTACCTTACCAGTCTTCATAGAAGTTGTGCAAGCGGAAGCCTTCGCGTTGGAAGCTTTAGAAGTGTTGATATCTTCGATTTGCCGCAATCCTTCGCGACAAAAAGTCTTCAAGAGGATGAAGGGAACCTTGGGAAAGCTTCCCCTATGGTTCAACTTGAGAAAGGAAGGCTGAAATTAGGGTTTTCAGCAAAAAGACCAGAAATTACAGCAAAAATGAGAGTTGTTTTGCTGAATTTCAGTCATTGGGAGTGAGTAGGAGAGTGATTAGCACTTGGAAACACTCTTGGAAGCTTGGAAAACACCCTAGCAAGTTGGGTATGGCTATGGAGAGCTTGGAAATGGAGAGAAATGGTGGAAAAACAGAGTTTTCAGCCTCCAAAAATCCTCATGAAGAGAAAACACGAATTTCTCTTAATAAGTAAGTGAATTGGGGTCCAATCAGGTGAAGGGACATGGGGAGATGCCCATTTATGAGTAAAAGGGGAGGATCAGGTCTTGGACATTGAGTCTTGTCTGCCTCGGGACTTCAGTGAGTGTGAACTTGGAAGAGGTCATAATTTATAAGTGACTTTTGGGTGCCCAAACTTTAATGAAATGGGAACGCACTCACTTATAAATATTGGCTAAGTCCTAAGGGCTATTTGAGCCTAGATCGGGAAATACTTACCACCCGTTCACATGCCACACAACCATGTCAGCAGACAGTTTCACACGCACGGTTCACGGGCGGGCGTCCCCTTACCCGGAACTACACATAGGTCATGCAGGCATGAAAACAGCATGCAATTTCATTTGCAGGCAACCACACAAAGATGCTATGCAATGTAGCATTGGCATGAGCAATTTCCGTTCATGAAACCATATAAGATCAGGCGTTTCCAGGCAAGTATGTGCAATACCAGACCCAGTGGAAAGCCAATCCTCCAGGCGTTTCCGGGCAATAACACAAAGGCACAAGTCCCAGCGGAAAGCCAAGTCCTCCAGGCGTTTCCGGGCATGTACACAAAGACACAAGTCCCAGCGGAAAGCCAAGTCCTCCAGATATTCCGGGCATGATAACACCAAGTCCCAGCGGAATATCATATCCAACTATACAGCATGACATGTGTCAATCACCTGCATAGGCATATTCCATAAGCCATGGACACCAATCGAATATGTACATAGTGTGAAAGCAAGAGTGAACCATTTGGGTGGCCAAATGGTGACATTCCCCCCCGCTTCTAAACAGTTGTCCGCAACTGAAATGCATCCAAATATGTCTGAAGCACATGCGGGCAATCTTTGAAGAACTCTTCATCTACCCATTTAGCATCAATGGGAAGATAGTTCTTAAACTTCACAAGGTAACGCCTCACAACTTTGCCTGCAGCAGCAAGGTTGCATTCCTTGTGATACACAATCTGCTCTGGCTGCAAGATCTCCTCAAGCTCATCCACTTCTGGTGGATCCTCAATGACCATTTCACTGGGCTCCGGCCCTACATACTTGCGAAGGAGACTCACATGAAAAGCATTGTGTATGTGCCAATGACTAGGTAATGCCAATCTGAAAGCCACTTCATTGATCTTCTCGATCACTCGAAAAGGTCCATAGTACCTGGTTGCAAGCTTAGGATATGCACCCTCTTTGCCAGGCCTCTTTGCAAGTTTTGCTTTCTCAAATTTCAGCAATAGCCAATCATTCTCTTTAACATCCAATTGCCTTCTATGCTTATCGGCAGCCTTTTTATGCTTGTCTTGTGACCTTGCAATGGCTGTCCACACCTGAGCAAAAGCAATATCCAAGTCTCTTACATACTCATCAGCTGCAAATATCGCATCCTTTGTGCGAAGGATGGGTGGCAAAACCACCTTACCATAAACAATCTCAAACGGGGCCTTTCCCGTAGATGCATGCACCGTGTTGTTGTATGCAAATTCCACAAGCGGTAAGTACTTCTCCCAAGAAGACTTCTGATCCGCCACATAACATTTCAAGAGATCCAACACGGCTGAATTTGCAGCCTCACTTTGCCCATCCGTTTGAGGGTGATAAGCTGATGAGAAGTCCAATTTGGTGCCCATATTATCAAATAAGACCCGCCAAAAGAGACTTGTAGTCCTCGGATCTCTATCCCCCACAATGGACTTCGGCATTCCGTGATGTTTGACCACTTGTGCAAGATATATTTTAACCATATGCTCAGCTTTGATGGTCTTTTTGACCGGCAAGAAATGAGCTTGCTTGCTAAACCTGTCCACAATTGTCCAAATTGCATCATTACCCTGTTGGGTACGTGGCAAGTCCATAATGAAATCCATTGTAATACTTTCCCATGGCTGCGTGGGAATAGGCAATGGCTGAAGCAAACCTGGTGCCTTTTGCCTATCAAATTTGACCTTTTGACAGGTGATACATGCACGTACATGTGCCTCTATGTCCTTCCGCATACTTGGCAAAAAGAAATACCGCTCAATCATGTGCGTAGTAGGCATTATGCCTCTATGACCAGCATATGGAGGAGCATGGCACTCATCCAAAACCTTTTGTCTCATGTCAGACACCACACATAGGCAATTATCTTTCATGAGATAACCCTCTTTGATCACATATGAGGCATGTGCATGACCAGCCATCAAATCAGCCCAAATAGTGGCAAAATCAGCATCCGTATGATACAAATTACGCATGGTAGACAAGTCCCCATGAGAGGCAACCGAGATAGCTACTACATACGGCTTTCGTGACAATGCATCGGCCACTACATTCTTCTTTCCCGGGGTGTGCAAGATAAAATATAACATACAGAGGAAATTGGCCATCCTCATATGCTTTTCTGACAATTTAGTTTGAGTAAGAAAATATCTCAAACTCTGGTGATCTGTCTTCACAGTGAAATCAGCCCCAAGAAGGTAATGTTTCCATATAGTAAGTGCATGAATTACAGCCAAGAGCTCTTTCTCATAAATGCCAAGAGATAGCTCTGCATCATGCAATCTACGACTCTCATAAGCCTCGGCATGTCCCTCTTGATTAAGGACAGCCCCTATGCAATTTCCAGATGCATCACATTCCACACAAAAAGGCTTTTGCAAATCCGGAACGATCAACACTGGACCATGAGTAGTTGCATTTTTCAATTTGAGGAATGCATCTCTCTCTACATTAGTCCATTTGAACACGGCCTTCTTCTTTGTCAAATCATACAAATGAGAAGCAATCCATGCAAAGTGCCGAATGAACCTGCGGTAGTAAGAGCATAATCCAAGAAAACTACGGATCTCATGCACCGAACTCAATTCGGGCCAATTCCGAATTGCATCAATCTTTGCAGGATCCATCCGCACTCCATCTTTGGACACAATATGCCCAAGATAATGCATCTCTGACAAGAAGAACTCACTCTTCTTTGCATTTATGAAGAGTTTATGCTTATGGAGCTCTTCAAAAACAATAGCCAAATGAGCTTTATGCGCTTCTTCGGTCTTCGAGAAGACTAGGATGTCGTCAAAGAAGACACCTGTAAATTTCCTGTACCCACGGAATATGCGATCCATCATTCTATTGAATGTAGTCGGGGCATTTGTAAGACCAAAAGACATAACAAGATACTCATAAAGCCCAAATGCTGTCCTGAAAGCAGTTTTGTGTACATCCTGAGGCACTACACGCACTTGATGATATCCACTCTTGAGATCAATTCGGCTAAAGCATGCCGATCCATCCAACTTGTCAAGGATGTCGTCTATGCGTGGAATCGAAAACCGATTCTTGATGGTAAGCTTATTCAAAGCTCTATAATCCACACACATACGAAAGGATCCATCCTTCTTTTGAACCAAGAGGACGGGTGAACAATATGGGGAAGAGCTTGGCTGAACCAAACGCTTCTCAAGAAGCTCATTCACTTGCTTCATGATCTCCTCTTTTTGGGATGCACTTACACGATAGGCTGGCCTATTAGGTGGTGAGCTACCCGGCACAAGATCAATGCAATGATCTTCCGGTCGTACAGGTGGTAACTCATTTGGTAACTCATCAGCAAAACAATCATTGTGCTCTTGCAAAAATTTCAGCCTATCATTACTAAGAGTGTTTACACGTGTTTTCATTATTTTTCTCAACATGATCTCGTACAAAAATCAAGTACGCAAAAACACTCTTTTTCATTACTTTCTTAATTTGTACATGAGATACAAGGGGAATGGTATCACCCTCTTCACCAGCATCAATTACATGTTCTCGGCCTTTATGCATGAAGGTGATCCTGTTAGTCTTGTAAGCCTTGCACGGATCAATACGCGTATGCCAAGGCTTTCCAAGCAATACATCATAGCCATTCAAAGGCGCCACAAGAAAATCCTCATGAGCCACATAGCCTTGAATGTGTATGCGCAACTTGCCAAAAATAGGCATGACCTACACTTCTCTACCAATAAAGGTAGCCCCTGCTTCAATTTGAGGACCTATGTCCTCCACTTCAATACCCAAAGCAGCTATACAGTATACATGCACTAATACTATCTTGAGTTAACGCTTTTCTTGGCTCAAGATTCTGTTTCTTATCTGTGCGCCATCTTGAGCTATGGAGAGACCACTGCTGTACTCTAACCTGTGTCCAGCACCTCTGCTACTTCTAAGGTGGTTCAGAGCCTAACCCTGGGCTCCTGTGGGTGCCCAAACACCTCCACTGTGCCCATGTTCTTCCAGGACCTCGATGGTGCTTCTCATTTTTTTGCAAGTGTCTGGGCCAATTACCCTCCTGCAGGCCCCAGCTCCTAAATCACTTTATCCGTGGTGGCTCCTGCTTTACCTGTAGCAGCTGCCTCTACGACCAAGAAAGGGGAAATCTTGATCTGCATGCCCAGCCCCTCCACCAAAGGGGGCTCTGCCCTGTGACACCCCAATCTGCCCGCTCCTACAAAGTCGGGCCTCTCATGGATTCTGCAGCGTCATTCCCTTCTCAACATGAGGGGCCTCTGCTGCATCCGCCCCCTCCAACAAAGGGAGGCTGTCGCCTCTCCCTACAGCACACGTATACGCTGCCTTTATGAGCGACTCTGCTGTCTTGTGTTGAACCAGAGGCCGCCCCCTCCAACAATCGGGAGGCTCTCTCACATTCTTCTGAAGACCTGGCTCTTGGCCACTGAGACATACACCTTTTAAGATCGGGCTCTCTTAGCCGCCTCCAAAGATCTGGGCCTTTCCGACAATGTAGGACCTGTGTCTATTGAAACAGTTCCAGCCTTCTCACTTCCTGCAGGTATGCTTTCTTCCCTCAGAAGGAGGCCTACACATTTCTCTGCAGCATGCAAACCCGCCTGCACACGGAGGTGTTCGATACCTGATCCCATGCCCTTTTCAGTGGCAACTTTTGCAAATGAGCTACCCCGTTTGGGCTTGTAAAAGGCTTGTACAGTCCCTTCCTGTTAGTGCAGTAATTCCAACAGAGGCATGAAAGGTCCTAGAGAGCCACTCATGCGGAATCGCTGCATCAATCTGATCAATACGAATGTGAGAGCCGCTCTCCGATCCTTCGGAAGACTCTTAAAGGTCTTCCAAGCAAGATATCCTGACCACTGCATATAACGAGATGCACCAAGTGGCCGACCGGCCTCATCCCTAATGAGCTCATTCCACATAATGGGTTGTCGGTCAGCCTCATCCAAAGACCTAGGAAGCCTTTGTTGCAAAAAAGATCTCATGCTTCTCCATGCTCTTACAATGGCTACAATAAGAGGGGAAGATGGTGCCGTGATATCAGCCTCTATGAACAAAAATCGCGTGCTGGGCATCCAGTCTCTCCCAACCCGGGGTGTACATCCGGAAATCTGAGACAAGAAAAAATCCTTCCAAGGCTCAGTGCCTGGTAGAAAACCTCTGACCACAAGTTTGGAGAGCAACGCCCTACACTGAACATCCAGATCGATAATATTCAAGCTCCCCTCTCGTTTGGGCTGAATAACTGTGAGCCAAGCTACCCTGGCACGAGTGTCTGAGGTGCCATCCAAACCGGACCAGAGAAAATTGCGGATCAATCTCCCCGCAATTCACCAATGCACGCACGAGAGAAGCACCAACAAGAAATACCTGATTAGCCACCAAAGCTCTGGAAGCTAAATCTAATCTCGTAGAGCTCCAATGAAGAAGCTTCTTCCGAATAGTCATAAGTACCGGAGCAAACTGCTGTGCAGGAGACATATCAATCCCAACTTGGCATCCCAAATATCTAGCAGTGCATCCTCTACTGATCCAAGTAAAACCAAGCTCTGAACGCCAAGCAACTCTCAGTGAATCACTAACCCAAAAGCCAAGAGATTTGTGCCAATTAATGTGTCCTTGCTGCCAAACAAAACTCCTCTAGTGCTACCCGGAAGGAACATAAGCATATATGTGAAGCTTCCAAGAGCATGGCTGTCATCAGCTAACTCAGAGTCAACCAATTCCTTTTGACTACGAAGAGGCAACCTCAATCCAGAAATACCAACAATGGAACGGAGAAAGATGTTCATGGCCTTTGCAACTATGATATATAATAATGGGGCTAAAGGGCAACCCTGCCGTACTAAGCGAGAAATCTGAAACCGCTCTCATCTATCACCACAAGTGAGCACACTACTGTGGGCATCACGATACATGCATGAAACTCCCTTGATCCATGTTTGAAAGAAGCCTATATGGCTAAGAGAACCCTCAAGGAAGTCCCAATCCACTCTATCATAGGCCTTCTCAAAATCCAAGACCAGAATAGCTAAGGGCTGATTGCTCGCTTTAGCCCATTGGATGGCCTCCCAAAATGAGAAAATGTTGTCAAAGATGCTCTTGCCGTGTAAGAATCCATTCTGAGTATCATGAATGACATCTTGCAAAATTGGCTACAATTTGATGCTCACTGCCTCAGCAAGAATCTTATATGCAGTACCAAGTAAGGTGATAGGTCTCCACTCACGAATCTTATATGCAGTCCCAAGTAAGGTGATAGGTCTCCACTCACGAATCAATTCCTTATCCCCACTCTTAGGAATAAGATAAATAAGCCCCTCAGTGAGAGAGGAAGGCATAGAACATGTGTCCCACATCTCCTGGAGAGCCGATGTGGTCTCAGTCCCAATCTCATCCCAAAAAGTAATGAAAAAAACAAGGGAGAGTGCATCCTCCCCTGGACACTTACCATGAGGTAACGCATAAAGAGCATTATTGAACTCTTGCATAGAAAAAGGGGCATCCAGAGTGGCACACATCTCCTCAGTGATCAAATGTGGCAATGCATTCCAAACCTTCCTCTGTGCCCTGTGTCTCAAATCGGAGTGTAGCTTAGCACTAAGAAGCTGGCGATAGAAATCAGTGGTAATTTGTCTAACCATAAGAGGATCTGAGTGAAGAGTGCCATGTGAATCCTGCAAAACTGCCTGACACTATCTCTGGCATGAGATGGGCCGTGAGTAGCAAAAAAATATTTGTTGCATCTGCCACTGATCTGTGTCCAAAAGGATTCCTGGGCATGGAAACGGTACTCCGCACGCTGCTCAAGAGAGTGATGAAGTTCTGCCGTAACAATACATAAAGAATCTGCAACCCAGTGAGCATGAGGATTTTTCTCGTGCTCTTTCTGTAAGGCAACCATTGTACATCTAATAGCCCTTTCTAAATCCAAGGCCTGTTGCCTCTTAGACAAGGCACATGTATGATAAACGTCACTAATATCACAGAGAGCAGAGGCCAGGCTTTGAGACTTCTGTGAGTAATCATGAGATCTCCAAATATCAAGCATACGACGGGATAGCTCTCCATCTGAAAACAAATGATCAGGGATGCGTACATGGAGTGTTGATCCATGGCAATTCAGATCTCTAATACATAAAACCACTGGGCAATGATCCGATTTAGAGGTGCCTGTAGCAATAAAAGTATGCCCCTCTCTAACAAGCACCCAATCATCCACAAAATCTGTCTAACCGTGCATAAATACATCCTGCATCCCTTCTCTTGGTAGACCATGAATAAAGAAGAGTGGATGGTCTCCTCGAAATGTCATTCTCATGCAAATAACCTCTACCATGAATGGAGAGTATAAACCTCTCCCAAGACGCTCTTTCAAGAGGATGCACCAAGCCCTCATGTCCACCTCTTTTATCCGTTGGCATTTCAACCATGTTAAAATCCTCACCAATAATCCAATGGTCGGCAAGAGACATCAGTGTAGTGAGAGATTTCCAGAAGACAATCCTCTCACGGTTCTCACCTGTATGGTTAGGAGCATAGAGGTTGAGAATACCAATGCATGTAGTACCCTACATAAGAAGGATCCACTGCGCTCTCGCAGGAACAATGATACCATGTCCAATGATGCAAGGCAAGATCAAAGCTGAAACAGAGATACTCACACCACCCTTGGTACCAACAGTTGGTGACCAAAAGGTGTTTCCCGAGAGAAGCTTGCCTGATCTCCCACACTGGGTAGCATCCAATTTATGCTCTTGCAAGAGCAATACATCCATAGGTCCACCTCTAACTGCACAATGAAGCTGGGTTTTTACAATTTGTTTCCGTTGACGCGGAAGAAAACCCCCAAGACCCTGAATGTTCCAAGAGACAATCCTCATAAGGACTGAGAGTGGAACGACCAGATCTCGTGGTTGGCAAAGGACCCCCTTTAGAGACGGAAGTACGTCTCGCATAGGTAAGGGAGGAAAAATTTGACGATGTAAACCTTACCTCTCTCTCCCACTCCACGGAAAAGCGAGGGCTAGTCCTCAAAACTAGAGAGGTACCATGACAATGCAAATGCGCAACATCATCCTCAAGGGTACAATCATCCTGTAACTGTAATGCAGCATTCTCCTGTGAAGGATCCAGATTATGTGTCTGCAAAGCCTCATCGTCCAAAGAAGGATCAACATCCTGTGAGGCAAGAGCTGCATAAGGGTTTGGGTGCTCCACAAGGGGGGTGGGTGAAGGGGCAGGTACGGGGGTCCATGGGTGCCTGCCATCCCTAACCACAACCCAACGCTGTGTGGTCTGTTGTGGCAAAGGAGCAACTAACTGCAGAAGGCATCTGATGGGTAGGACCACGCCGCCTCCTAACACGGCCCCTCGATCTGGGACAATCTCTAGCAATGTGGCCCTGTCGACGAGAAATCCGACAGTGGTCAAGTTTGCCTGCAATCTCCATCCTCTGGCGGAAATGAGATCCGTCAGGTCTCCGAAGCATAATATGATTGTTAGTAATCGATGGATCGGGAACAAGCACAAGGACCCGGGGTACACCATCAAGAGTGGCTGTAACAACCGCGGAAGCTGAGGCGGGAGAGCTCGGAAGGATTGGTACCTCTAGAAACTAGCCAAAGGATGCCCCTATGGAAGCTAAAAGCTTCCAATAGGACCGAGGAAGAGTAGGAAACTGCAATGAGACCGGGGTAAGGCGTTGATCCTCCGCCACTAGATCAAAGCCCACCTGGTATTGAAAGAAGAAAATCTTTCTAGGGCCAAGAGGGAAGTGGCTGCCAGCCATAACCTGAGAAGTAGCTTCTGAAGAATGAAAGCTGACCTGGAAGAAGCCTCCACCAAGCAAACGAGTATCATGGAAGTGCACAATCAGCTCCGAAGGGAGAGCTGCTAGAAGCCAATCACGGGCCTGTAAACAAGAGGGGTGGGAACCATAAACTCTCGCAACAACAAGGGTAGTCTGGACCACAAGGTCAATGTCGTGCTGAAGAGAGGTGAGCTCGTCTTGTGAAAAATTGATGATTCTCCCGGCCAGTGGGGGTGACGAAGGATTGGCTGCGGCAAAAGAAGCCATAAAGCCAATTGAGAAAGCGTGAGTGGCCAACTTCAATCCAAATAAAATGCTGCTGAAATAAAAAGGTGGGGGCGGCAAAGGGGCAGCAAAGGGGCAGGCGGGGGCAGCAATGGTAAAGCGGGAGAGGCGGGGGCAGCAAATGGGCAGGCGGCGGCAGCAAAGGGGTAGGCGGGAGCAGAAAGGACAGAACAGGCGGCTGGGGCAAGGCGGAAGCAGCTGTGGCAGAGGCGGAAGGGGCAGTCTGGAAAGGAAGGGACAGAGGCGGGGGCAGGAATCATCAGCAGGAGCTCAGCTCCTCAGCCTGCAGGAGGGGTTCTTCATTGGCAGTTTTAGGACTGACAAGGTTTATATTACTTGGGGCTCTATAGCTTGGTTAGCTAAGTCTGGTCCATAGGTTTTCTATGAGGGAAGGTATGCTGACCTAGCCATCAAGGTCCAGAGGGGTGATTCATAGATGCACTTTGGGGCAAGTTCCAAACTCATAGTCTGCTCCACCCCGTGGCACATGGGAGTATTGGGATATCATTGCGAGTAATCTTGGCAGATTTGGAGGGCCAGATGCAGAGAGGGTATGGATGGCATTGAGACCTTTTATACTCAGTTGATATGCATCATTTGGACAGATATTATCCATACTCTCATGGCCACATGGGAATGCATTCAGGGAACTCCGCACTGCATACATAAGGGAATGGAATCATGGGTTTTTTCCCTCCTCCACTTCCTTAAGACTTTCTCGAGGACCAAAGCATCTAGAACATCTATTCTGTTAGAACATGGTTTTTCCCCAGAGCAACTATTGGTGATTCGAGTTGATGATAGATGTGGGCTGGCTATAATTTGCTGAGAGTTCATCACAGAAGGCTTCGTCTCCTTCAGTTTGATCAAGCAATCCATCCTTAAAAGCGTAATTTATGTCTTGTTGTTGTAAGCTCCTTTTAGAAGTGATTGTTGTATGTTTGTATATAACAGGGTGTTGTGAGGGTGTCTCAAGTGTTTTGTATTTGATTCTACCGGGGATACACGAGTGCAGATAAGACCTATAAAGCTTGGTGGTGGATTGGGTTGATGCAAAGCAACATGTTGACCTGAAAGGCTCACATCAAGAAGTCTTAACCCTTGCAACTCCCCATACTCTCACTATTAATTGTGAATTCTGAGATTTAAGCTTGTGTATGAATTGAGATAAAGGGATCAAACTCTAGTTGAACTGGTTTAAATTCATCAGCTCAGAGGATTTGAATAGAATTTAGAGATTAAACGTCGATCGCTAGCGTGGATTTGGTCCCTGGATTGTACGACTTGTTTAAGGGAGATCAGCAGTAGCTGGATGTGAACTGGGTAATCTCAGGTTTATGCTCCAGAGATCAAAAGGGAAGCATAACAACAAAAGGGGCTAATATACTTCGGATCCAGGTATGTCATAAGGAGCAGAGAGGATAGGTTTCTCAGAATTGTCATGTGGAAACCCAACCTGATTGAGGTGGAATATGTTTGAGTTGATCAATCATCCTTGCAGCACCTCATGTTTGATCTCAGTGTAGAGGATGGTACAGTAGCAAAGATGATCATGGAAAGGAATCATAGGATGGTGATCATATGAAGTTTGAGGGGTGTGAGAATCTCTGGACTTGAGGATTGGGGAGATGCCATAAGTTGAGTCAACTTTTTCACAGCAAGCAAGACAGGTTTGAGTTTAAATAGGAGGGTTTTTATACAGTCAAATAAGTGGTCAAAGTAGGAGCTATGATCATAGGGGTTTTTCTGGGGTTTGAAGAGATTGAAAGCCCATTGGTCCAAAGAACTAGAGAAGAGCAAGGAGCTGCATCCATCTATCCAAAGAGGTTGCAACTGTTGGTTTAGGCTTCTTTTGATTCACAAGAATTCTGATGATATCATTTGGGTTGGTAAATGCTTTTTGGAACAGGTGATTTGTTAGTCATCTTCTCTTGTTTCTGTGTATCTGTCACTTGTGTGATGTCTGATGTTGTTATAGGGGCCATCACCCAGAGCCCTCACAACGTGAAAGCAATCAACAAATGAGGGGAAAAAAGCATCGCTAAGAGAAACACCATCAGGGATCAGGGCTGTGCTTCTTTGATATGCGAGCTAACCATGAGAAGTGGGGGGGCAGAAGTAATCTTAAGGGTGGTGGCTATGCTACCATGTGCTTTCTTCTTAGGAAACGGCTCAAAGTTCGCCAATGTTGGCCTGTATACTGTGTGGGCAGCTTGTGCAAGGTGCACAACAAGCTTGGCAGTGGGCTGAGGGGCATGGACTGAAGCGCATGGCTGGCTGGCTGGTGTAGTCAGGGTGCACAGCAGCACGGACAGAGATCCGGGCAGCTGGCTGTATAGGTTAGCATAGTTGTCTGCAAAACTTGTCCCGCTCATGAGGTACGTAAAATACGGTGTGCTACGAAACTTTGCAATTGAAACTAATGCGAAACTGTTATTTTTTAAATGGCCGTTTTTTAAATGCCTATTTTGTTTTACTGTTTTTTATGGCTGTTTGAGCAATGAGGGCTTTCTACCTTGCCACCTTCTCTCAACTTTGCATCTCTAAATGTGTACAAATATCTATTTTTTCAAGTGTTTTGTAAAGTGGACCGTACCTCTATCGAACTTTTTTCTTTTTTCTTTTTTCCAGAAAGAGACTTCTATTAAGTATGAGAAAAACATACAACAATCACAGCTATAAGCAGAAAAGAATAGAATCACCCCAATATGTAAGGTGATTTCAACCACTGAGGAGCATCATGATGCCATGTAAGACCTGTGGTACTAAAGGAAAAGAAGATGCCATGGTCACATTTCCGCATAAATATCACACGCTTCGCTTGCGCAGAACGAGAGGGCCCCTGAATGCGAGCCCAAGCAGCCATAAGAGTGTGGATGATATCACCCCATATAGTACTAATGCACTGAGACCCAAAAATTTGGACACCCTCAATAGCCTCCGTGCATCTAGCTCTCCAGATCTGCCATGCTGTAATACTGGCAATAATCTCCCAACTGGTGTCAATCCTCTCTTGCAATAAACCATGCTACGCAATACCTCTACGAATGAAAAAAGCAGAATCTGTACCACTGCCCTCATAAAAAAGCTGCAGACCAGACTGGGAGAGCCAAGCAACTGCCCCCCAAGTCACATGCATGGCTCAGCCACTCAATTTGCCCATAAGTTGGGCTACAAGACCCCAAATCTACTGTGCAATGCTGCATCCCCATAGACAATGTTGTACGGACTCAGAATCTGCCGCACATCTAGGGCAGGAAGGTGCTACACCGAAAACTGATCTCCATTGATTGGTGGGGAGACCACCATGTAAGAATAACCAAAAGAAATAAGAGATCTGGATTCTTTTGTATGAGTGCCAAAGTCTATGCCAATATCTGTGCTGTATCACTGGAGAAATATCATAGCTCTCCCAATGAGGCCTGAGAGTAGGGATCCTATGCATCTGTCGAGTGAGGAGAAGCCTGGCATTCCGAACAGTGAAACTGAAAAAAGAAAGGCTTTTCAAAGGATCGAAGGCATCAATCCACTCCCACTCTCCTGGATCCCACTGAAGATGTCTGATAGGACTGCCACCATATAGCCACAAATGCGAAGAGCCATGAGTCACTATCTGAGGAGAAGGGTCAATGAACCTGTGCTTCCCCGAGAGACAAACAATCCTCACTGGACTATGGCTAGTATCTGGGATGATCTCCTCCATACTACATCTCCTCAATCTCCCACCAGGCATGATAGAATAAATGAGGCAATCTGTATCCGCCTGGCCCGAAAGAGCAATGACCTGTAGAGGTATGCCTATCCTCAAAAAAACTCCCAGCCAACTCGGATGATAGTCTCCGTGAAAGGTCCCAGCAAGCCTTTCATGTGGAATAGTTGCATCAATATGATCAAGACAAATGCGAGAGCCCCTAAAATGCTGAGTGGATGCAACTCTCTGATCCTCCGGAAGACTCTTAAAGGTCTTCTAATCAAGAACTGTGTATGCGCATCTCTCCCATCCTGACCATTGCATATAAGGAGATGCACCAAGTGGCCGACCAACCTCAACCCTAATGAACTCGTTCCACATAATAGGTTGTCGGTCAGCCTTGTCCAAAGACCTAGGAAGCCTTTGTCGCAAAAAATATCTCATGCTTCTCCATGCTCTGACAATGGCTACAATAAGGGGGGAAGATGGTGTCCTAATATTACCCTCTGTGAACAAAAAACATGTGCTGGTCATCCAGTCTCTCCCGACCCTGGGTGTACATCTGGAAATCTGAGACAAGAAAAAATCCTTCCAAGGCTCAGTGCTTGGTAGGAAACCTCTGACCACAAGTTTGCAAAGCAACGCCCTGCATTGAACATCCGGATTGATAATAGTCAAGCCCCCCTTTCTTTTGGGCTGAATAACTGTGAGCCAAGCTACCCTGGCACGAGTATCTGAGGTGCCATCCAAGCCCGACCAGAGAAAATTGCAAATCAATCTCCGTAATTGCCCAATGCATACAAGAGAGAAGCACCAACAAGATGCAATAAACCAAGCTGTGGCAAGCTGTGGCAAGCAAAACCTGATTAGCCACCGAAGCTCTGGAGGCTAAATCTAATCTCCTGGAGCTTCAATGGAGGAGCTTCTTGCGGATACTCATAAGTACCAGAGCAAACTGCTGTGCAGGAGAAATATCAATCCCAACTTGGCATCCCAAATATCTAGCAGTGCATCCTCTACTGATCCAAGTAAAACCAAAAACCAAGCTCTGCACCCCAATCAATTCTCGGTGAATCACTAACCCAAAAACCAATAGATTTGTGCCAATTAATGAGTGCCCGTGCTGCCAAACAGAACTCCTCTAGTGCTACCTAGAAGGAACATAGGCATATATGTGAAGCCTCCCGAGAAGCATCACGACCAAGTCCTCGCCAAGAAATCTAGCTCGGGCCGTCGCCTCCCAGAAAGTAAAGATGTTGTCAAGGATACTGCGCTCCTTGACGAATCCGGTCTGGGTAGCATGAATCAACTCCCCCAGGAAGGGCTGGATCCTCAAACTCAAGGCCTTTGCTAAGACCTTGTAGACAGTATTGAGGATCGTAATAGGCCTCCAATGCCGAATATCATCTGATACTCCCTCCCCCTTGGGGATAAGAGAGATCAAGCCCTCTGAAAAGCTCTGTGGCATCACCCCAGTGTCCAAAACATACTGAAAGCCCCTGCGGAGGCCTGGCCCCAAAAGGTCCCAATAGCGCATAAAAAAGGCCGGCGTCAGTCCGTCCTCCCCTGGGCAACTATGTCGCGGCAGGACCCTCAAGGCCTCGGCAAGCTCAATCTTAGAAAGAGGCGCACCAAGAACTGTACGCATACGATCTGTGACCCTCCTCTGCACATGGGCCCACACAGTCTTTCTGCAAGTATCTCGATCCTCAGTGGCTGGCTCCGCTGAAAGCAGGTCTCTATAGAATGCAGTGGCAATGGCTCTGATCTCCTCGGGCTCAGTAGCTACCGACCCATCCGGTCTACCAAGCTGACGGACTCCTGCTCGAGCATGGTGGGGTCCAGTGATCTCAAAAAACTCCCCAGTCACTCTATCACCAAGCTGCGTCCACTGAGAGGCCTGACGACGATAGTAAAACTCATGTCTCTGCTCCTCTGCCTCTCTAACCTCCTGGCGTGCGTGGCTCAGCTGTGACGCCACCCACTCACATGCAGGCTGCTGCTCCTGAAGGCGCTGTAGTGAAGCAAGGCTGCGTCTCAGCCGATGCTCCCGCTCGCGAATCTCTCCCAGCCGTGTCAAAGCTGCAGCGTGCAAAAAAGAGCTAAGCTCGATGAGTCCTTGGGCACACTGGCCTGCTGCATCCTGGTCAGAGCACTGACTATCATGCCAGATCCTCTCAATGTTCTCAGCGAGACTGGGATCTGTAAGTACCCTCTCGGGGATCCTCAACTGCAAGCTGGGCTCCCGTGTCCTCTCCTCAAATGTCAAGATAACTGGCGAATGATTTGAAAATGAGGTGCCAGCGAGAATGCCGACGGAGCTCCCTCGCTCCCCTAACCAGTCGCCCACATAAAAGCGATCAATCCGTGATAGATTAGTCCCTCCCTGCCGACGATCCGACTGAGAGAAACTAAGACTGTCCTGAGAGCGGGAGAAGGCCCCATGCTGCCATGCATCTGTGATCCTCAGTGACATGCAAAACCGGTCCCAAGCTGCAAGCTCCGTGCCGTGCACTGTAACATGACTGCCTCCCACCCTATCGG
Source organism: Cibotium barometz (assembly GCF_041138505.1). Lineage (NCBI taxonomy): Eukaryota > Viridiplantae > Streptophyta > Polypodiopsida > Cyatheales > Cibotiaceae > Cibotium > Cibotium barometz. The sequence goes on along the minus strand of NC_141103.1, from coordinate 6,182,357 downwards.
CCGGGTCCTCAAGCATGTTGAAGTCTCCCCCGACACACCAATGCATCCGTAACCTGGGTCCAGAACTCTGCTCTGGCACTAGCATGATTGGGCGCATAGACGTTAAGCACGCCCAATAGCTCATCATGCATCCTCAGAATGACATACTGTGCTCTACCAGGCACAATGATCCCTCGATCCACAATGGCCTGCTGCCATACATCTGCAATGACCATGCATACTCCTCCCTGTCCGCCCAAAGGACCAAACCCTGCAGACCAAAAGGTGTCCCATCTACCAGGCATCACCAAACCATATCTCCGGAACCCAAGTGGTGCTCTTGCATCATCAAAATATCAATGCTGCCACCAACCAGGCATCTCTGAAGCTCCTGCCTCAAGCAACCACGATAGCGTATAAAATGTGCTCCGCCCAGGCCCTATACATTCCATGAGATGATCCTCATGGATGACCTGCTGAGGTGGATGTTGTCTCAGCCGTACGGTCCATCCAAGCCGCTTGCCTTCGCAAGCGGCTTGGATGGAGAGTAGTCCCCATCCGAGCGGCTGCGAATCTGCCCACCCGGTGTACTGCAAGAATCACAGATCAGGCGCCAGTGGCTGTGGCCCATGGCGACTGCCTCCCGCTCTGACAGAGCAACCTCGTGTATACATACATATCCAGGGTCGCGTGCTAAGTCTGCCACTATGCGAACGACCAAATGACGAATCCCTTAGGCATCCACACTCCCGGGATCCAAGAAAAAATGAGCCAACTCCCATAGTCGGCCTATCACATCTGTCACCTCCAGATCGCTCACATGTGTTGGAAATAAGTGCTCACTAGGAGTACTTTTAGTCTTGGTCATCTCAGTGTATGCCACGTGGCACTCCGGGACTTATCCCATATGCACTCATGCTCAGCTCTTGTACTTTCACCTATATATTGTGGGTGTCACATCAATGAAAGTATCAATCTTGTGTCTTGTCTACACTCATCTCAAGGTAACTCTTTGTCTTTCATTTGTGTTCTTGTTTCATTTCAGTTTGCTCTTGCTTTCATATTTCCTACATGGTATCAGAGCAGGTTTATCCTGGCTCCCTTCATCTTTGCCCTTGTTTCCTGTGAGCGACTACCCCTCTTCTTGCTGCAGTCATTTGGTTCAGAACAGGCCGCCGCCTTTGCTGTTGGCCGCCGCCTAGCTGGGAGCTGCCTCACGTTTTTTTTTAATTTCACCATTTCTATATGTTCGCTTCAGCTTCTGTCCTCTAGTATTGCACATGCAGCTCGTCATATCAGTAAGCAACCCGCCGGCCTGAATTTTTCTGTCCGCCCACTTTCCTGCTGTCCACCCTGTTCAGACTCATACAGCCCGCCGTACTGTTCTCCTTTGGCTGCCTTCTTCATCGACTCAAGGGTGCGCATCATCTAGAAGAAGCTGCAGATCGACTTTCCTCCAACGAGCTATTTGCTGCATTCAGTTCTGCCATCGCTTCCTCTTGAAGAGTCTACAAGGTACTGTGCATTGTCTCCTTCAGTTCGTTGGTCAATCCTCTTCTTATCCTCATATCTGTAAACTACTAGTTTCTCATGCTTCGATGGGCTGTCACATGCTATGGCCCTGACAAGAAGTGAGAGAGCCGGCTTCTAAAAACAGTTTGGATCTCTTCTCTCATTCATTTCTGCAATCTTGTAAGGGAATAGACACTGCCCTTGCATTTTAGCAAGAGGTAAGACCTTCCCACATGGCCTCTTCTACTCATTCTCTCATGTCTATCGACAAATTCAATGGGTCCAACTTTCATACTTGGCAAATCAAAATCAAGTGCCATCTTATGAAAGAAAGTCTTTGGGACGTTGTTCACCATGCTGCTCCCGAAGATTCCGACATTGAGCAAGTTATCACTTATGCTCCTACTGCCAAGAATGACAAAGCCTATGCTATCATCTTGCTCGGTCTTGGAGATGATTACATTCATCACATCTCCGACATACAGTCTGCTTCTCGAGCATGGATCACTTTGGATACCCTTTTTGGACCCCGCTCTAAAAACTCTAAGATTGCACTTATGATCTCATTCTTTGATCTATATATGCAGGAGGGAGCTACTATAGCCTCTCATGTCAATTATTTTCGCAGTCTTATGGTTCAGCTTGCATCAGTGAAGTCCCCCATCTCCGAAGATATTGCTATTGTGTGCTTCTCAAAAGCTTACCTGACACCTATGCTACTCTTGTCACTACCTTCAAGTATCACAATAATCCTACTCTTGAAGGTATCATCAATGCTCTCCAAGAAGAGGAAAGAACAAAACAACAAAAGGTAACTGACACTGCATTTTTAGCAAAGAAAGGAGGTTCTAAGGTAAGAAAGCCTTGCACCCATTGTGGAAAAACTAATCATATGGAGAAGGACTGCTTCAAGGCTCATCCATGCACCATTTGTGGCCGTGATAATCACCGGGAGAAGGACTGCTACTCTAAAACCTCTACATCAGCCCCTGCATCTACCTCAGCCCATGTTGCTGCAGCATCTACATCAGTAGATCTTGCTGTTCATTCCTATGATGAGGAGTGGGCTTTCTGATTACTTCATCTTTCTTGTCTACCACTTTGACCACCGATGATGTAGGTCAAGGGGTTCTATGTCTTACTCATTCTACTTTAGGACCTCTCTCTTGTCCCTACTCCAGAGGCAGAGATTGCCCTTGAGGAGGGGATGTCTTCAAGGTCCATCTGTTTGTCTACAATCAGTCTTCTGTCTATCTAGTCTTGTCTGTCTGTCTATCTATTGTCTGTCTATCTGTCTATCAATCTGACTGTGTCTTGTTTTAGATCCATCTTGTCCCTACCCTTGTGGACCCATATGAGGATATCACTTGAGGAGGGGTGTCTCAGGATCTTTTGTCTCTCAATCCTTGTCTAGTCTCTCTGTCTTGGTCTTATCTTTTGTCATAGTCTTGTCTTTTTGTCTTCCTCCTAGTGTCCACTTAAGGAGGGTGTTGGAAATAAGTGCTCACTAGGAGTACTTTTAGTCTTGGTCATCTCAGTGTATGCCACGTGGCACTCAGGGACTTATCCCATATGCACTCATGCTCAGCTCTTGTACTTTCACCTATATATTGTGGGTGTCACATCAATGAAAGTATCAATCTTGTGTCTTGTCTACACTCATCTCAAGGTAACTCTTTGTCTTTCATTTGTGTTCTTGTTTCATTTCAGTTTGCTCTTGCTTTCATATTTCCTACAACATGATGAGAAAACTCAACTGCCTGAGTCTTCAAAGTGCTAAGAGAGAGCTCTAGAGTCCACTCCCGGTCGCAAGGGCCACATAGAGGGAACGAGAAGGCCACCGCTGAATCAAGTGCCTCCTCCTCGCGGGCCGGAGGTATCACTACATGAACTCGGATGGGTGCTGGCTCATGGGGGCCCTCTGCTCCAAAAAGCCGTGTGAAGGCGTAATCAAAAGCCTCTGAGCGCTGTCTAATGCCGAGGCGACTCAGCCGACTGCAGATAGATGATATCCGTGAAGCCCGAATCGGCATGGTAGGTCTCCTCTGTGGTGCTCGAGCGAGGTCGGTGCTCAGCGCCCTCCGGACTGCAGGTGAACGCCAGGGGACTGCCAGGGCCTCCCGGGAAGGTGAGGCAGGCGGGGGGGGGGGGGGGGGGGGGGGGGGGAGGAGGGGGGGCGAGGGGGGTGGAGAGGGAGCCGCTGCTGAAACCAGAGCGGGGACGGGAGGAGGCGAAGGTGGAAGCGAGGCGGTGGGAGGGGATGGGGGTGGGGGGGGTGAAGGAGGAGGTGCTGGCATCTCCTGGTCCTCAGTCGTCGCCACAAGGGTCTCCTCCTGGAGGGGAGCAAAGCTGTTCCTCACGGGAACCCAATGAGGCTGAGGCTGTGGCTGCTGCTGCAGCGGTCTCTGAGCGTGCTGCGGCGGCTGTCTCCCTCGGCGGCGCCCCTATCCAGGCTGCCACTCCGAGGTCTCTGTGGCCTAAGCAGGTGTCCCGGAGGCAGCCTGCCGAGCCGTATCTGTGGGCGGGTCATCAGGGGCCTGCTACTGTGGTGAGGGTCGGGGCCTCCTGCGCGGGCAGGCCTTGGCCAGATGACCGACCTGCCTGCAAATGAAGCACTGGTTTGGGAGCCCCGAGAACTCCACTCTCTGATCAATCCATCCGCCCCCTATCCTAGGTAGCTGAATGACCTTAGGAAGGGAGGAGATGTCAACACCAAAACTCTGACCGAAGGTAGCCCAGCTTCTCTGGCCACCACTAAAGCTGCTGTGGGGCCAGTCTCTAGTACCAAGCCCACCAATGCTCCTAGCCTAGAGAGGAGCGGAAGATACTCCCGGCGGAGTCCAGGGAAGCAAACTGTAACATGAAAAAGGCGCTCTCCCTGCTCAGCCCGCTGCTGGGTCAAAGCCATGCTGCCGGGTCAAAGCCATGCTGCCAAGGTCTGAAGAAAGCCCGAGCACCCCTGATGTCGAGGGGACTCATGGCAAGGACCTTGGCCACGCTCTGGGCGGTCTCGAACTCGATCTGGTAATGTCCACGTCCCAGTAGCTGTACGTCCAGGATCTTGCCCACATCTGCAAGAAGGCGGGCCTGGAGAAGATCCCGGATCTCCCCTCTGCTGGGGCGAGTGCCGACTATACGGCAGATGGTGGAATGAGCCTGGAGGCGTTCCACCTCTGCGGCGGTGAGGCTCGCTTCCTCTTCTGGCGAAAGAGAAAGCCTGATGGGGGTGTCCTCAGGGGCGGGCGAGGGGGATGCGGATGAGTCCCTCTGAGGCGGGGCGGGAGGAGCCTCCATAAGAGTCTGAAGCTATGGCGAAGGCGAGGCGAAAGCGGAGATCCTGCAAGAAACGAGCTGCACACAAAGAGGCGGGAGACGAGGGCCGGAGAAAAGGAAAAAACCCCCCCTGGGGACGGAAGTCAGCAAGAAAAAGGAGGGGGGGTGAAGCAGCGAAGGAGAAACCCAAGGGGGGGGGGGGGAAGGGGTGAAGAAAGAGCTGGCTGAGGGGGGGGGGGGGGCGGGGCGCTGCAGAGAGGAGGTGGGCGCGAAAGAATGGGGGGGGCACGAAGGCAAGGCAATGCAGCGAGGGAGGGGGGGGCGCAGCAGCGAAGGCAGGCGGGGGGGACAAGGTGAGGCGCGAGGAATATGGGGGGGGGACGCAAGGAGAGAGCAGGCAGGAAGGCGGAGGGCACAGATGTGCAGGTAGCGCGAGCAGGGATGGAAGCGGGAGCTTCAGCGAGCCGAGTCGATATCAATCTTGAAATACTAGCAGTGGAGCGGAGAAAGATGCTTATGGCCGCTGCAACTATGATATATAATAAAGGGGCTAATGGGTAGCTCTATCGTACTGAGCAAGAAATCTGAAACCGCTCTCCTCTATCACCGCAAGCAAGAACTTTACTGTGGACATCACGATACATGCATGAAACTCCCTTGATCCATCTCTAAGAGAAGCCCATATGACTAAGAGTACCCTCAAGGAAGTCCCGATCCACTCTATCATAGGCGTTCTCAAAATCCAAGAGCAGAATGGCTAAGGGCTGATTGCTCGCTTTAGCCCATTTGACGGCCTCCCAAAAGGAGAAAATGTTATCAAAGATGCTCCTACCATGTAAGAATCCATTCTGGGTATCATGAATAACATCCTGCAAAATTGGCTGCAACTTGATGCTCACTGCCTTAGCAAGGATCTTATAGGCGGTCCCAAGTAAGGTGATAGGTCTCCACTGGCCAATCAATGTCTTATCCCCACTCTTGGGAATAAGATAAATAAGCCCCTCAGTGAGAGAATAAGGCATAGAACCTGTGTCCCACATCTCCTGCAAAGCGGATGTGATCTCAGTCCCAATCTCATCCCAAACAGTAATGAAAAAAACAGGGGAGAGGCCATCCTCCCCTAGACACTTACCATGAGGTAAGGCATGAAGAGCATGGCTGAACTCCTGCATAGAAAAAGGGGCATCCAGAGCACCACACATCTCCTCAGTGATCAAATGTGGCAATGCATTCCAAACCTTCCTCTGTGCCCTGTGTCTCAAATCAGAATGCGGCTCAGCACTAAGAAGCCGGCAATAGAAATCGGTGGCAATCTGTCTAACCATAAGCGGATCTGAGTGAAGAGTGCCATGTGAATCCTGCAACTGCCTGACACTATCTCTGGCATGAGATGGGCCGTGAGAAGCAAAGAAATGTTTGTTACATCTGTCACCCATCTGTGTGCAAAAGGATTCCTGGGCATGGAAACGGTACTCCGCGCGCTGCAGCGGTACGGTTTTTTCATACCTTTGTACCTTACAACTATGTAGGTAATGGCAGCCCATGTCAAAAATGGGGAGGCCGTGAGGAGGAAGGACTCTAAAAAGAGGCGTGGAATTTAAAAAAGGAAAGCGTGGAGTAACAAAAAAAGTTAGGCATGATTTTTTTTGTGCTAAAGTAGGAGGGGGTTTAATAAGCAAGCTTTAATTAGTACCCTACATCATGATCAGAACTTGAGCACTATGTGGTGTAGGGGGTAGATATACATGAATTGACCCTCAGAAAGCTCGAGGGTCCCGGGGTGAATACATCCATAATAATGGTGGGATCAACATATCAAGTAGTGTTTTGTTGTACTAGTGCTAAGTCCCCTTGGGCTAGTTCCTCACTATTGTATTGGCATAATGAGAGTGTTCGTGGAGCAAAAAATAGGGAGAAAGTTTGTTGAGGGGCCTGAGTGAGCTTACTGTAGGTATCATCTTCCTCAAGCATGGTGGGTTCTACTTGCGGTTGCAGAGCTGTTGTTTGTTGAAGGGCAGTGAGCTGGGATTCTTGAGCTTGCAGAGCTTGTGCAATATTTAACTCCCTTTGGTGGCGAGCTTCTTGGTGTTGGAGATTTTAGAGGAAGAGGCTATTCTTTTCGTGCTGCAGGACTCCCATCTCCGCTTGTATACCTATTATCACTGCATGGGCATCCATAATCTGTTCATTGAGATGAGAAATGACTTACTGGTGGCTAGCCGACATATTCACCCTTTCGGCTTGGAGATCTTGCAGTGTCTTTTTCAGGTCCTCAATCTGTATGTCGTAGTTGGCATAGCTACTTTCATATATATCCTTGGCTTGTGCGAGCTGCCCTTCTACTGCTCACTTCTCTTGTAAATTCACCCTCTCCCTCCTTGTTGGCTCTTATCTACAGGTTTGCCACCACATTGTGCAACAAAATGGGAATTGCAGGCACATCATTTGTAGAGGCATGGCAAGTGGGGAAGGATGCAACAGCGGAACAACCCCTTGTACTTAGATTCCCTGATAATACATCACGGACAGGGTTTCTCAAAAAGAGAGTAACCCTTCGGGGCTCCAAAATCTACTTGGGAGATGAATTGATGCAGATACAAGCTGAACACCACAAAACAAGTTTAACAGAAACAGAGTACGAAGGGCTTTGTGTGAATATATGCTCTTATGTGTGCGTGTGTGTGTGTGGAGTGTGTGTGTGAGAGCATATCTTGATACAGAGTTCTACACCCACTATTGGGCACTGATGACGTTAGTAGGGATGTCGTAGTATCTAGTCCATACTATGCATAATGGAGTTGATAGTTATATAGTCTTGTGGATTCACTACCATGAGTATTATGAGATCCCTGCCCCCTTTGCGCATCGAACTCTGGGGTGCTGGCAGCGGAAGTAGCAACCTTGCGCATGGGGCAAAGCTTCCCACTCGGGGCCTCGCTCACGAATGTCCGGACAAAAGACTAATCTCTCGGTTTTTCCAAAACCGAACTCGGAAAAAACTTCCCTCCCTCAGAAAGCATAGGCGATTCCTCCATAAATATCTTCTAACGTAGTCAAGAGCCTTAACTATCCTTTGTATTCCAACCAGATCAAGGGAGCAACTTGCACTTGGTTCATAGAGACCAACGCTTTTTTCCCCATCAAAAGAGGCACAACCGTTGATTCTTTTTCATAGAACAAGGATTATCCTGTGACTTACTTCAACTATCGTAACTTGAACAGAATTGAATTTTATTATAGAAATCCATCGATCCAGCCTAACCCCATCCAATCCCATGGGTTAGCCAACCGCCCAACCACTATATTGATAGGATCCATTATAAATGGTTATGTTTTGTCCCGAGTACCAGGGAAAAGAGTTCCCAGGTCTCCTAGCCGGCTCTCATGCAAAAATTAAATAGACACACCACCTACGTACCCAATATGAAATTGCCTTTTCTCTGATTCAACTATTTTTAAAACAAAATTGTAATAAAACCGCAGTGTTTCCATCATATTCCTCAGTACTCCATTTTTGGGTCCAATTTTCAACTTTTCCACTTTCCAACCATAAAATCCAAATTTCAGTCATTCCTTCCTGAGTGTACCTATGGCATCATCGGCAACCAGAACTCTCACCACCTGCTCACTCAGGGGCCTTTTCAATAGTTCCTAGCCCATAGTACCCAGGAGTATAATCTCATAAAATCCATATGGACTCTCCATTCAAGATCAGCTAGATCAACCAACAAGATCCATGTAAAAGAGCCATGAACTCATCTGTTGAAGACCAGCAAGGCCAATCAACAAGATCCATGCCCATGTTTTGAAAACAACTCCAACTCATTTTTCTTCCTCGTCGAACGCGTGGGTATCCTAGGCGACCTAGAGCTCGAGCACCGTATGTTCAGCACCCTCTAGGCTCCTTCACAGGTGACCTAGCGCTTCACTCATAGCCCGCTTCCTTGGCCCCTCATCCATCGTACCGGAAGCTCACTATTTTAACCGAACCAAGGCTGGTCAAGACCTCGGCCGACCTTGACACGCGAGACGTCCTTCTTTGACTCTCCGTCAGTTGTTGCAACATTTTCCACTTAAGTTCCCACGACCTCATTCCACAAGATAATCAAAATGCTTCCCTCAACATTCTTGACGTGAAACAATCCTTAAAAAACAAGTCTCATATGCAAATACAGTTTCCAAACAAAATTCCTATCTTTCCATATCATTCCATCATTTCACATGATTCCTCGTCATTTCTCATTACTTCACATCATTTCTCATCATTCTTATCATTCGACGTTATTCGACATCATTCCACCTTATTTCTACATTCGTTCACATCATCCCACATCAATTCCACATTTGTTCACATCATCCCACATTATTTCCACATTCATTTACATCAACCACATCATTCCCATTCATTCACATCATCCCACATCATTCCCATGTTTATTCACATCATCCCACATTCATTCACATCAACCACATCATTCCCACATTCCTTTACATCATCCCACATCAATCCCACATTCATTCACATCAACCCACATCATTCCCACATTTATTCACATCATCATACATCATTTCCACATTCATTCACATCATCCCACATCATTTTCACATTCATTCACATCACTCCACATCAATCCACATCATTTCCCATCAATCCACATCACTTCACATCATTCCTCACATCAATCCACATCAATCCACACATCCCACATATCACTTCTCATCACTCTTTATCATTCCACACATCCCACACATCACTTCTCATCACTCTACTTCATTCCACACACATTTCACACATCACTTCACATCATTTCACACATCATTACACATCACTTCTCATCACTCCACATCAACTAGGTTAAAAGTACAGTTACTCTTCTTTTTTATACTGACAGAACTTTTTAAGTCTCGGCCATTACTTGGCTCAGTTAAGGACAACTTTTTTCCCGACTCAATTCAATTAAGTTTAAATTGTTCTCTTTTTGACCCTCGGTCTCTTTTCAAGAATTCCAGATTCCTTTCCCAGGGAATTTAGGAATAAATCAGTCCACAAGTATTTACATTCATCCAACTAAGTATGTGTCTGGTCTGTTCCTGGGAAATCCTTTTCCCGTTCAGAGTGTACTTAAGATTCTATTTCTCGAGATTCTAGACGTATACTTCAATCTTCCAAAGTTAAATATGTTCATGATTCCTCTTTTTGATTAAAATTTATCCATGTTTTTCCGATGCATTTCTATCAATATTTGCACATTCTTTTTTCAATATTCCCCAAAATGAATTATCATGGAAATCCCTCTTTTAGTATAAAACATTTACGTACCCAAACTAATTCGTTTTTATCTAAATGAATTATATTCATAATCATTTTCATAATTCTCATAAATTGAATGAATCTAGAAAATTTGTGTATAACCTTCTTTATTTTTCTGGTAAATGAATAATGCTCAAAACTCCACTTTTAGCATAAAATCTATTATGCATAAATTCATTCTCTAATGATATAAATTTTTCCATAGCTTTTTCACATTTTCTATGAAATAATAATACTCAAAATTTTACTTTTAATATAAAAATTATTTATGCATAAATCTCATTTTCTAATGATAAAGATTTTACCATAACTTTTTCATATTTTCTATGAAATGAGAATGCTTTAAATTTTACTTTTAGCATAAAAATTAATTATGTATAAAATTTATTTTTTTAATGATAAAAATTTTGCAATAGTTTCTCCGCATTTTCTATGAAATGAGAATACTTAAAATTACACTTTTAGAATAAAATTTATTATGCATAAACCTTCATTTTCTAATAATAAAATTTTGCCATAATTTCTGCACATTTTCTATGAATTGAGAATGGTTAAAATTTTACTTTTAATAAAAAGATTAGTTTATGCATAAACCTAAGCTTAAACATAAACATTAATTCATCATAAATCAAGAAAAGCATGGTTTTAAGAGAAAACCCATAAAATAAAATGCTTTCCAAGCATGAGAGAGGTTAGGAAGAAGATTAACAATAAAAAGAGAGCATAAACTTCATTGTTTAGGCTTACCCTTGGTTTGCTTGATTCTTTACCTTGCAAAAGTTGTGTAGCCTCCAAGAAAAGGCTTGGCCACCAAGAGGAAGGGTAATCTCTAAGAGAAGAAGAGGTTTAGTGAAGCTCCAAAGCTTCACAATGGAGGGCCAATGAAGAGGGATAAAAGAACTACACTAGCATAGAGTTACTCTAAGATGAAAATACAATAGGTGAGGGAGGCCACCAACCAAGTCCAACTAGAATCCAGAGGTTTCTAGCTTCAGTTTGATCCAATTCGGATAAGTTTTGGACCAGTTAGGCTCACTTTTCTGATCTAGTTTAAAAGAGGAGAGAGGAGAGATGAAAAACCTCATTCTTTTAATTAAAAAATTAGAGTAATCATGAGGATTCTAGGCGCCTCCTTCATGAGCTCCACTCACCCTCCTAAGGTGCCAAAATTTTATTTTTTTACTAATAAATCTCTATTTTTTTACTATTAAGTCTGGTACTAGTCAACTCTTCATCTTATGTGAGAATTTACTCCTTTTTGGAAGTCTTGCATTTTTCTTATTCCAACACTCGGATTAACCCTATTGGCCCTTTAGAACACTCTTTGAACCTAATTTTCTGAAAATGGGTATCCTTAGGCTAAGGTGTCTAATGCACATATTCAATTAATTTCTAATGCATATTAGAAAACTCTTTTTAAACTTCTGTTTCAGGGGAATTCATCTTAAATAAAAGGGATAACTTTATATCCAAAAATATCTTTAAATTGTATTACCTCTCTCTTGGCCAAAAACAAGGGAAAACAATATTTTCTTGTATTTTGAAATAGAGGATGATTACAGGAGACTGAGAAGAGAACTTATACATCTTTTTGGGGCTAAGGAGGAACCTTACATCCATTCTGAAGTGGGGGAATGATTACAAGAGACTGAGGGGGAGATTCTTATATCTTTACATCTCAAAAGCTGGAGAGAGGAATCTTACAAGTATATAACATGCACGTTCCTAAAAGGTGAATTTGGACATGTTCTTGGATTCATCTAGGTATATATATATATATATATATATATATATATATATATATATATATATGGCCCAAGTCATTGAAGCACGGAAGGCAGGCAAATGGGCGGTTTATCGCGATGGCAAAATCATCATCACAGATAAATGACCCACATGACGGTGCGAGGTCTATGGGACAAAGGATACACTCATAGTAGCTATGTGGAACTGCAAGGGGATATTGCGGTCTGACCTGGGAGGCTTCATGGAGACATACAGCGGGAGGCAACTGTTTTCCTATATCGAGACTTACATACCACCCCCCTTGCCAATGGCACCACCCAGGTCCCCCGGCCAGCAAGAGCTTTGCTCTTCACGATGGCTTATGTCACAAGGGCCCTACATAAGCTTAAGAATGGGAAGGCTAGGAACCATGAGGATCTCTGAGCTGAACACATCATACATGCACAATGATCTGGAAGATCAATCGATTACATACACCGTTTATCTTCTTGGTAACCTGAAAAGGTCCATAGTAAGCTTGGGTTCCTTGTGCTCCTTAGCTTTAGACTTTCTAAGTCTAAAGCTAAGGTCCATAGTAAGCTTGGGTTCCTTGTGCTCCTTAGCTTTAGACTTTCTAAGTCTTGCTTTTTCAAATCGCAATAAGACCCAATCCCCTTCTTCAAAAGTGACCTTCCTGCTATGCTTATCTGCAGCTTTCTTTTGCTTGGCTTGAGATGTCTCAATAGCCCTTCGAACCTGTGCTGCAAAGTTGTATCCAAATCTTAAACAAACTCGTCCGCATGGAAGATCTCTTCCTTGGTCTTTAGAATAGGCAACAACAATGGTTTGCCATAAATAATCTCAAAAGGAGCTTTGCCTTTCAAAGAGTGAACAGTGTTGTTGTAGGTAAACTCAACCAATGGCAAGTACTTCTCCCATTGATCCTTTACTTCGAGAGCATAACACTTTAGAATATCCATATAGTGAGGTTTGCAATCTCACTTTGTCCATCTGTTTGCGGATGATAAGCCGAAGAGAAATTCAGCTTTGTCCCCATGTTGTCAGAAAGTGCTCTCCAAAAGAAACTAGTAGTCCGAGGATCTCTATCCCCTGCAATGGATTTGGGTAATCCATGATGCTTGAAAATCTGTTGAATAAACAATCTTGCCATATGATCTGTGTGGATGGTCTTCTTCATAGGAATGAAGTGGGCTTGCTTACTGAATCTGTCGATAATAATCCATATTCCATCATTCCCAAATCTTGACTTTGGCAATCCAAAGATGAAGTCCATAGTAATACTTTTCCGTGGAATATTGGGAATTGGCAAAGGTTGCAATAATCCTACGGTTTTTTGTTGATCAAACTTGACCTTCTAACAAACCAAACATCTCAAACATATTGATCAATGTCCCTTCTCAAGCTAGGCCAATAGAAATAACTCTCCAAAGCCTCAATTGTTGTCATGATACCTCTATTCCATATAAGGTGGGGTATGGCATTCTTCCATTACCTTTGGCCTCAAATCCTTAGTCACACATAAACGAGTTTGCATCATAAGGAACCCTTCTTTAATGACATAAGATGTCATCAAGTCTACATTCTGCAACTTGTTCCAAGTGTCCTTGAAATCTTCATCTGTAGCATAAAGATCTTTCATCATAGTGAAGTCCAAATGATATCCCTTAGAAACTGCATGGGTCATGGGTCTTCGAGATAGAACATGTGCTACTTTGTTGTCTTTACCATGGGTATGCATAATCTGAAAATGAAATTTTTCAACTTTGGTCCACCGAAATCCCACGGCTTTCTTTGTTAAATCATGTAGTGGACTTGCTACCATGGCAAACCACTTGATGAACTTCGTGTAGTAAGAGCATAAGCCAAGGAAACTTCAAACTGCATGCACACTAGTCAACTCTGGCCATTCCATAAGGGCTTGATGGAAATGCACACACCAGGGCCAGAGTTGCTTGGGAAACCATTATCAGGCCTAAGCAGGAAGGGGGATTAAATATCATTGACCCTACGGTGCAATGTAAGGCTTTGCGCTGTAAGCTTGTTGTTAGGGGCTTTCTTCCAGGCACTGAGCCGTGGAAGGACTTTCTCATGCAGCAGATCACGAAGTGTGTCCCTGTTCGCGGAGGTGACTAGACTCTCAGCTCACGCTTTATTTTTTCTGATGCAGTTTACCGCTCCCCTTCGTCCCCCCTAGTTAGGTCCCTCCTACGGGCCTAGGACTGCCTGAGGAGTTTTTTGGTACACATCCCCCTGCGTTCAACAGAGGAAGCTAATCTGCAGCCCATTCTGTGGAATGATTTGATCTTAGATGTGTATGGTAGGCCTCTTGGGGCAGCTATGCATATTCTTTGGGCTGGTCGGGAGACCCTATGCCCCATAGTGCTGGCTTGGAAGAGGCTTCACAGCCTCACTGAGGTGCAGAGATTGGATTTCACGCAGCATTTGAGAGGCTCTAGCCGGAGGATTGCATAGATTGATGCAGCCATTCCCAACCACTGGATTACTGGAAGGTCGTCATCATTCTTGGTTTGGTGGGTCCTGCCATATAAACTGCTTGCATAAGCTTTGGTTGCAATCCATTCACAAACTTACGCATTTCGATCAATGATGGGATGGGAGTATAGGAGGTAAATTTCAATGAGACGGCTAAAAAATTATTAAGGTATGTTGACACATTCTCGTTGGCCTTTTGCTTTACCTCATCCCATTCCTTCTGTACATCTGCCTCAAAGTTTGCGGGAAGGAACTTCTTGTTGAACATGGTTTTGAAATCAGTCCATGATGTAGGTGCGGTCCCATCTTGTACCACTTTTAGCCACCAATTCAACACGGCATCTTTTAAATGCATACGGACTATGCGGAGTTTGTACTTTTCGGAGAAGTTCTCGCCTCCAAAGGCGGCATCAAACTGTTTGATGAAAGATAGGGCTTTCTTAGTGTCCCACTTTCCATAGAAGGCATCAAACTTCACGCTTCACTCCCCCGGCTTAAAGTCCACTTTGCCAGTTGAAGGCTCCTTTGCCTCCTTCTTCTTTGCTAAGCCCGAAGAATCTGCATCTGATAGAGCGGGTCTAGGGGCAACTTCTTTATGTCCTCCATGAGTAATGGTTAGGGTAGCTTTGGATTCCTCTCCAATGGTAACCCCTTTAGCTCGTAAGTATGCTTTGGTGCTTTCACACCTTCGGCTAGTCTTTGATAAAGACTTCAAACATTTGAGCTTGTCTGTAATCTTGTTCCTTCTTGGCTCTCCAAGCTAGGAACTCTTTATCTTGAAGATAATGTCTAAACTTTTAAAAATCTCGATATTCTATTGATGTCATGGCTGTAGTCTCATGAGAGATAGATTGGTAGCCTTGGTTTCGTCCTAAAAGTTCTGTGTTGGCTTCCTAGTTGTTCCCTACTTGAGGCCCTTGCTCTCCCTCAACTCTTGACATGATTCTGTCACCCCAGAAAAGATTTATTCAAGAGAAATCCTTTCTGTGATACCATTGTAAGCCCAACGGAGCGTGCAGAGACAGATTCAACCACGTGTCCAAAAGATATAGATAGAAAGAGAGAGAACGGGAAGAGGGAGATGGATATAGGGGTTTCACATTGTAACACCACGCTGAGCGAGGAACAGGCCCCGCCCCTTTTTCAGGAATTTATTTCAAGAACAATCCATCAAGACCAATACAACAAATGAATACAATATTAAACAAGAGTGCCAATGTCGAGGCACAAGATATCTGATGCCGAGCTCACCATGAGGATGACCCACAAGTGTCACACACCGGGCTAGTACCAATATCCAATGTTTGAATCAAGTCAGATGCTCTCAGATGCCCACAAGTGTCTCACTCCCAAAACCGGACAAAGAGAATCCCAAAAGACACACACCAAGGTGGTAGATGTGGATAGGATAGGAAGAGATGGCGGCTCTCTATAGGCGGCAGCAGTACCCTGTGGGCAGCGGTTAGCTGGGAGGGAGAGGCAAGACAGGTGCCGATAGGCAGAAAGAAAGGTGGCGGTGGCAGTGGCGGCGGCAGCAGGAGCGCAAACCTGGCGAATAGGCGGCAGTTGAGCTGAGCTCTGGCAGCGGAGGCGCCGGCGGAGCTGGGCTCTAGGCGGCGGCGGGACTAGGCTCTGAGCGGCGAAAACGCCGGCAGAAGCGACTGTGCTGGGCTCTGGGCGGCGGAAACACTGGCAAAGTGGTGGTGGCAGTTCTGCAACGGCGACAGTGGCGGCGCTACAGGCAGGGCAAAGGTTGAGGGTGGAGAAGGAGATACTGATGATGAAGATGATGATTAAACCTTCAAAGATGAATCTCCCAGGATGGCTCTCCCAAAAATTTGATGATTCCCCAAGAGGGTACAAGCTTCTTATATACTTGATGGGGGTCCTTGCTTTTGCCATGCTTTGCTTTTGCTTTATCTTTTTTCTTTTGCTTTTTCTCTTTTAAATATTATTATTAAATATAGCCAAAGTTCTTGATTTGTGCTTTTACAGCTTCAAGGCCTTGCTCTTTGGCCCTGGAGGTGCTCTTTGGAAAAGTGGCCTTTAGCTTTTCCAGATCGATGTCCTCTTTCCAATGGTGCCCTCAGCTCTCTGTCAACATAGTTTTACTTTTTTCTTTTTCTTGCTTTTTGACCAAGACTGGTACTTTTTCCTGGCCAGCTTAAGGATCCCTATTCCCATGTGTCCATCAACCTGTCCAGTTGTCCGGGCATGAATTCCATCATGTGAAAAGAGTTCGGAGGGCCAAATAGTCACAGGTAATGATGTATGGGACATCTTTTTGGGACCCAAATTTGGAAGAGGATTGGCGCGGAGGGTGGAGAGAGTGCAGGTTACGATGCTTTCACGCATGATCAGGAGTAAGCCATCAATGCCACTAAAGAACTAACCCCAATGCAACTCAAAGAAAAGCCTACAAAATGAGTAGCTTGCAAAGAAGGAAAGTGGGCAGTCTACCAGCAAGCAGAGCCCTCATTGAAGATTTTTGCAAACCCAAACCAAAACCCAATGTGAATTGAGTTGAGATGAATGTATTTGATGCTTGGCATCGTATCTTTATTAGATGATGATTTTTAGGATTTTTGATATTTTTCTTTTGTTGGCCCAGATATTTGGCGTAAGACCTTCGTGGTCTTTGTATTGTGTATGTGGTCTCATAGGCAATTTTGGACTTTAGGAGGCCGAGCCATGATGTACCTAGACAGAGGACCCTGACAGATTTCTTCGGCACCAGCAGCCCACACACCTCTTGATACCTCCTCCATTGGGCCATTAGGGCACCGACCACACTCCCAGGGAGTCACCACTGATAGAGCAGTTATATTATGTCGTGCCCGTTGGCCCCGCCCACCAGGATCCCGACCGCGGCATCCTCACCATCGCCAGATCAGAGCCATTATTTGCTCAGCATCGGAGGCGCCTACCTCGCTTCTAGGACCTCTCCATTCTAGACAGCCCCATGGCGGAGATACTTGATCTAAGGAGAGGGCAACACTTCAACTGATCAGCATACATGGATCTACCTGATATACATTTTTCAGTATTTTCCAGTATTTTCTACTCAGTATCATCTCGGAGTCTTACAGTTCTGTTCTTAAAACTGTAGGACAATCAGTTTATTGTACTTTTTAGTCTCATTTAGTTGTTCTCTTTGATGAGACACCAACTTCAGATGTACTCTCAGTTTTGGTCTCATAGGCCACTGTGGCCTCTTAGAGACGTTAATATATCATTTCATTTCATTTCTCTCTCAGTTTTGGTCTCATAGGCCTATGGCCTCTTAGAGACGTTAATATATCATTTCATTTCACTCCTTATACGCAAGGGAATCTCCTTTTCTCCTGTACATTGTAACTCTTGGTGTAGAATTTACTATTTACCCTTCAACCTTTTTGTGTGGAATTCAAATGTATCATATTTGATTTGCTATTGTGACTTGAAGCTTCTTTTTCCCTTGCTTGCTGTTCTTCTTTTTATCCACTTGATTTAAAAGGTTTAATTCCTGAAGAGATGTATGTTTGCTATTACATAAAATAAAAACACCATCTTTTCTAGTCTAAGCAAGTCTTAACTTAATCCATAGTCAGGACTGAATCTATGGCTTCACTTTGACTCGAGGGCATGTTTGAGGAGGGCATTGGGCTAGGTGGATCAACTACTGGGGTTTTCAGCAACAGGGAACAAGGAGAAGGGAGCACAGTTTGAGAAATCCACTAGTAGCATGGACAAGTAGGATCGGGTAGCGAGGAGATGGAAGCAAGGAAGAAAGTGAGACATGCAATTCGTTTTTTGATGTGTGGATGATTGGAATAATGCAGGATTGAGCCTCTTGTTTGTAAGGAGTATCTGTACAGGCAGCCTGTCTTTGTGCCCTACCATAAGGGGGGGAGGCGTCTACACATTGGTATGCAGGTAAGTTTCATGATCACATTACTGCAATATCTTCTAGATTTTTGTTTGATTGTTTGAGGTTTGGGTTTTAAGATAGGTTGCAATGCAGGAATTCAGAAAAGATTTGACTGCTCGATCCAAAGCTTTTGTCCACTCAATGACAGTGGTTGGGGTAAGAAAATTGATCAGTCGTGGGAAGGTGGTTATTTTTTCTGTTTTATAGCTTTTTAAAAAAACCATATGTCAAACCATTAATTGCATATACAAGTTTTTTATTCAGTATTTTATAATAACTTAATGGTCAAAGCCTGTAACTTAATGTTGTCAGACTCCCGAGGTAAGAGTAGTTCATTGTCTTCCACAGGCATGATCTTCAACCTCTACCTTTTACAGCCCTCCATAGCTTGTGCAAAAGACTGTGGCCCCATCTTTCTGAGATTGACACGTAAATTCTATTTCCTCATGGAAGGAATGTAAAGCATGCAGATGCTTGTGTAACCCCTCTGATGTGTGTGACTGCTACATAATGTGCAGATAAGAGAATAGGAAATGGAATCTGTATCATTGAAGCTATTACTGCAGAGAATATCAAGCAGTGCTTGCTCATTCTTCACCAATAACTTGTGTCTTGCGTCTAATGTCATGTCTATAATCTATATTTGTTTGACGTGCATGTAGATGATGATGGCATATTTCGTCTGCTTTGGGCGTAAGGCTTTAAACTCCTTGTCATACCATCCATTCTGTCTTGGAGGTTTCATTCCTTATGGGTCTTCTGGGTGGATGTGGATGATGATGGCAGACATCATCTGCTTTGGGTGAAAGGCCTTCCATTCCTTGTCATGCCAGCCATTCTATTTGCTGGATTACAATGTGTTTGGGTGACTGCTAGTCTACCGCACTATGGTTTCTACCAGAGGCCGGTTTCATCATAAGTGTCAGCTCGTGTTGAGCTTGACATCTTAACAACTTCCACTTCATTGCTCCTCTCTTGCTAGAATATTTGTTGTTCCTATCAACCTCATCCCACCACTTCGAAGCCATGCTGCTTGGAAACGGATAGTGACTAGTACTTAATCCTCACTGTACAAGGTAGGTGGCTAGGCCCTTGGTAGCTGCTAGCTAGCCTTGCTGCCCTAGGTAGTAGGGTGTGAGGCTCGAGCAACAGCTGAATGTCAACACACGCGATGAGGTACAATCAGCTAGCACAGGTGATGAGAAGCAACCAGCTAGCACAGGCGATGAGCTGCTCACTCGAGTCCTCAACTCGCATGCGGCAATGGATGCCGGTGGATGGTCGCATAGAGACAACGGCACGCTACTCAAAAGACCCGCGTTTTTTTTTTGTGGCCGTCGTTTTCTGTCCACAAACATAGCACCCCCCAAAACAGCACATAAGTGGTTTTGGAACGTTTCACCTAGTCGTTCCACAAATCCAAACGTTCCTGGGCGTTTCGGAATTTCTTCTTGCAGGGAACATCGTTCCCACGTTCCAAGAGTGCAGAATGGCGTTGCTGGGTAATTTTGAACTCAACCCCTCCCCAACAGGATCGCCAGAATATGCTACATCGCAACTAAACTGAGTGCCAGTAAAGAAGTACAAAAATAGAACAAACAAGACTACTTTTTCATTTCTCAAATGAGTGGGAGAATCCCCTTTTTATACATTTTCATGGCACCAAGGCCCTCTACAATCTCTTTGCATATGGGATAACTCATACACTCTCTTCTCATTACTTTCCTGCTTTCACACGAGAATGGGAAGCCTACCCTGCAACATGTACAACTTAACCAAGGTATCCCATGCATCCTTAGGTGTGGCTGCATCCTAGATATGGCTGATCATAGCATCCGATACCTTAAGAGACTACTACATCACTTTGTTGGCTTTCTCATGCCAAGCCTTAAAAAGGTTTGCGCCTGTTGAGGAGTGACATTCTCTTCCGGAAGCTTCAACTCCTTATTACCTGAAATAAACTCCCAATATTCTTTTCCCATGAGGAAGTTTCTCTTCCCAAACTTCCATGCTTGAAAGTTATTCTTATCAAGCTTCTTGCTCACAGTCTGGGATAGGCTGTCAGACATGATTACTGGCAACAACTTACCAAAGAATGTTTGCAAAAACTTCTACACTTACAGGAACCTGCAATCTCCAACACATTCACCTCTATTAGCCATTCACATAAACATAAATCCACCACCAACTCAAATTCTCTTCATATAATGTCCTGCAACTAAATTTATGCCGTTGTCACCAATTTAGTCTCTTCAACAGTCTTGACCAGTGTTTCACACACTGATTGGAGCCAAGGTGTGAACAGGGATTTTCCACATAAGAAAGCTGAAGCATTGATTGGCAAAGTTTGGCCTGAAAGATGGCTACAGAACATGAGCAGTATGGGATTTTTATCAATAAAGTGACTTATAACATTTATAAGTTGGTGTGTTCCCACATCGTTAAAGATAGGTTGGACATATTATTATTTTGGGCATGGAGAGGTGGACAAAAGGAGGCACCTAGAGCAAACTTGGGCTATAAGCGTGGGAAAAGCACATAAGTTGATATTTTTGGGGCTGGTTGTCACTTTTGGCAGAAAGGGGAAAAAGCACTCTACTTTTGGGGTGGTCGACTCTATAAAAGCGTGGAGGAGCTTGAGGCGTGATCATCTCTCCTCGCCGGCAGCAACATGTTCTCTCTCTCTCTCTCTTGAACGCTGGCCGTAAAGTAGGGGTTCTTCAAGCGCTTTCCTCTCACTCTTGTGCGCTGGCCATACAGTTCTACAGTAGCAGTGTTCTCTTGTGTGCTGGCCATACAGCATCAGCATGCTTGCTTTCCCTGAGTGTTGGCCATACAGCAGTATCTTCAAGCGCTTCTTCTCTCTCTGATTCGCTAACCATACAGGTGGGCAGCAGCGTCTTCACCTCTCCTGATTTGCTGACCGTACGGCAGCAGTAGGTCATTCTCTCTCATCTAGTGGTACAGCAGGTACAGCTACTGGCCATACAGTGCTGGTCGTACAACAGTTTTTCTCTCCTCTGAGCCCTACTGGCGATATAGTTCTGGTCATACAGCAGGTTACTCTCTCTCTTTTATGCGTTGGTCGTACAGTACAACAGTATCCGCCTGGCGTGTTCTCTCTCCTGGGTGTTGGTTGTGCAGCAAGTTACTCTCTCTCTTTTATGTGGTGGCTGTACAGTACAACAGCATCCACCTGGCGTGTTCTCTCTCTTGGGTGCTGGTCATACAACAGGAAAGCACTTTTCTCTCTACATCATTCCCTTCTAGCCACTCTTCTCGGGCTGTTTTTGGGAGGAATCTGGGACAGTTTTGAGAGCTTCTCTGGAGCTGATTTGAGGCTCCGTTTTGGGGGCTGTTTTGGCACGGAGTTCAGGGCTAGATTTGGCACAGTACTAGGCTGTTGTTTCGAGGCTGATTTGTACGAGTTTATGGTGTTGATTGGTACCTAGATCTTTGAGAAAGTGTTTTGTGAGATTTGTGGAAAATCCGGTGTAGGATTGCACCCGCACCTTGGTCTGTTTGTAACAGTTTATTCTTTGATTAAAGAAGTTCCTATGGGGGGCCAGCCATTCCGGCTCAGTGTTGTGTTCTCTTGGTGATTGTGTATGGTTCTTCCACTGCATCCTAAAGTTTGTTTCACTATTGTGCTATCTGTCGATGTCCCGAGTGTTTCGGGGTTTTGTTTCACTGGACTCGATTGGTTTCATTGGTATTATAGCACAGCTTCTTGCAAACATACAATTTCTAACTTGCAAACATACAATTTTTATATGCAACCTGCAACACAACAATATATTATGTGACTCCTACAACGGTACTTTAGCATAACCCGTATGTCACCAGATCTAGCCAGAGTACATGTACATACACCCAATATCAACAATACATGTGCAAATACTGTCTACAATGGACAAGACCCAAAGTTGCGAGGAACACAAGGAGAGGATTAAAACTCTTGAGCACATGGTGAAGCAATACATCAAGATCATAGATGCACAATTTGACCATCATAACTCTTTGACGAGGCAGCTTCGTCAAGAGCTTCAAGAAAAGGATGCAAATTTGAAGATGTACCATGAAGACCCTCATGTGAGGACATTTATGGAAAGCAAAAGGATTATGGAGTCCAATGCTATAGATGTTTTCCTAGACTTGGCATCAATGTTGGAAATATGAATCTCAGGAAGTTAACTTTTGACTATCTTCTTCAAGAAGAAGATATTGTCCTTGACGCATGGGGCAAGTATCAAGTAAAGCCGGATCTGGGGTTGGCTAAACCTCATCAGTCATTGGTTGTTGAGGAAGCTTCCAGATATTCTTCCCGAAAGAGAAAGATGGCTCCTATTCTGGAATTGCCTATTGTTTGAGGTGGAGACAGGCATTCTTTTAGGGAGGTGATGGCTCAAAAGATGCCTCAATAGGAGCACAACAAACGGAAGATACAAGCTCCTCTGCTGGAAGATGAACCAACGGGTTGTTGTACCAAGCGCGATTACTTTGGGAGCCAGTGTTCTTGCCACAAAAAGAATGAAATTTTGGAGGAGATTCAGACAATATTCTAATGTTGTGAATTTTGGTTTTCTCCTCCATATTTATGGGATCTTGTCCCATAAATTTTGATTGTACATAAATATATTGGCAATAGGCTTTTTATTGAGATAAGTATTTATGTTTAATGCTTTTCTTTTGCCAATATTTGGAATTTTGTACATGTTGAACTCCCTTGCTGACACAAGTGGAGGTTGTTTCTCATGTCTATCTTGAGATGTGTTTCAAGAAAATTTGTTTTTCTAAAAGGCGTTTTTGGAAACCATTGTGATGTTGGAAAAGGCTTTTCTATGCTTTTGATGAATAGTTTATGCTGTTGGTCTTGTGTATTGGAGGCTCCTAGCAGAATGGGATGCTAGAATTGTCACCTATACAAGGATCTCATATGCAGAGTATTCTAGTGGTATGGGACGCCATATATGCGGTTAAAAAACTATGAATTATTTATTAGTAACATGGACTAGCTGATTTTAGACTATGAGTTTTTTTTATGCCAACATGGCAGGTATTCTGA
Organism: Cibotium barometz; assembly: GCF_041138505.1. Classification (NCBI taxonomy): domain Eukaryota; kingdom Viridiplantae; phylum Streptophyta; class Polypodiopsida; order Cyatheales; family Cibotiaceae; genus Cibotium; species Cibotium barometz. The sequence goes on along the minus strand of NC_141103.1, from coordinate 6,159,068 downwards.
ACTTATATGGTTGGTCAAAGATATGCAGGGCTGTCCTTGACAACAGTTTGCCGATTGAGCTTCCCTGGCTTTTGTGAACATGTGCTTGTTTTGGTGGCTTTGCAGAGAAGGACTTTCTCACATCGATCATGCCATGGCACATCCCTTTTGCATGTATATGGATGGATCCCTAGGAAGGACACCGGTGTGAGCCCACTGACATGTCAACAGGAGTTTATGCCTTTTGCAGGTATGTGGATGGATCCCAAGAAGGACTTTGGTGTGAGCTCACTGACATGGCAAGATCACATGTATGGCCTATGGAGCCTAACATGACAGTACATTTATGGAGCATGTGTGGCTTATGGAGCCTGACATGACACTTCATGTATGGCTTATGAAGCCTGACATGACAGAGCATGTGTGGTTTATGGAGCCTGGCATGACAGTACATGTATGGCGTATGGAGCCTAACATGGTGTGTTTCTCTTTTTGTGCATGTGTGGCATATGTTGCATGACATGACAGTACATGTATGGCAGATATAGCCTAACATGGTGTGTTTTTCTTATAGTACATGTATGGCAAATGCAACCTGACATGAGTATTCTATGGTTACAGTGGATATGGAATTATGGTTTTAATAATCAGATTATGGTAGTCCATCTACAATACTTGAAGGGTATTTTTCCACTCATACCAGGCTTATACAATTGCGGACAACTGTCTTATAAGACAGAGGAGATGTCACCAATTTGGTCCCTTCACCAATCTTGACCAGTGTTTCACACACTAATTGGAGCCAAGGTGTGAACGGGGATTACCCATGGAAGAAAGCTGAAGCATTCACTGGCAAAGTTTGGCGTGAAAGATGGCTACAAAACATTAGTATGGGATTTTTATCAATAAAGTGACTTATAACGTTTATAAGTTGGTGTGTTCCCACATCGTTAAAGACAGGTTGGACATATTATTATTTTGGGCATGGACAGGTGAACAAAAGGAGGCGCCTAGAGAAAACTTGGGCTATAAGCCTGGGAAAAGCACATAAGTTGATATTTTTGGGGCTGGTTGTCACTTTTAGCAGAAAGGGAAAAAAGCACATCTACTTTTGGGCTGGTCGGCTCTATAAAAGCGTGGAGGAGCTTGAGGCCTGATCATCTGTCCTCGGCACAGCAGCATCATGTTCTCTCTCTTGAACGTTGGTCGTACAGCAAGTGTTCTTTAGGCGCTTTCCTCTCTCTCTTGTGCGCTTGCCGTACAGTTCTACAACAACAGTGTTCTCGTGTGTGCTGGCCGTACGGCATCAGCATGCTCGCTTTCCGTGAGCGCTGCTTCTCACTCTGATTCGCTGGCCGTACAGGTGGGCAGCAGCCTCTTCACATCTCCTGATTTGCTGACCGTACAGCAGATCCTTCTCTCTCATCTGGCTGTACAGTAGGTACAGCCTACTGGCCATACAGTGCTGGTCGTACAGCAGTTTCTCTCTCCTCTGAGCCTTACTGGCAGTACAGTTATGGCCGTACATTTCTGGTCGTACAGCAGGTTACTCTCTCTCTTTTATGCGCTGGCCATACAGCACAACAGCATCCGCCTGGTGTGGGTGCTGGTCATACAACAGGACAGCACTTTTCTCTCTCTTCACCACTCCCTTCTGGCCACTCTTTTGGGGCTGTTTTTGGGAGGAATCTAGGACAGTTTTGAGAGCTCTTTGGGGCTGATTTGAGGCTCCATTTGATTTGTATTGGTTTATGGTGTTGATTGGTACCCAGATCTTTGAGCAAGTGTTTGCTGAGCTTTACGGAAAATCCAGTGTAGGATTGCACCCACATCTTGGTCTGTTTGTAACAGTTTATTCTTTGAATAAAGAAGTTCCTTTGGGGGGGGGGGGGGGGGGGGGGGGGGCGTTCTGGCTCAATGTTGTGTTCTTTTGGTGATTGTGTATGGTTCTTCCACTGCATCCTAAAGTTTGTTTCAGTATTGTGCCGTGTGTCGGTTTCCCGAGTGTTTCGGGGTTTGGTTTCATTGGACTGGACTTGATACAGCCGCAACTATGGAGCAATTGTATATGAGCCATTCACATAAACATACATCCACCAACAACTTGCACATCTTAGATTCTCTTCCGAGAATGTCCTGCAACTATGCACCGAATCAGAAATTGGACATACACATTCAAAATCGACACTTTCATCACAGAGTGCCTGCAGAAAACTTGCAGAGCCAAAATGGAGTCCGAGATGGCCTCGAACCAAATTCTGAAATCACCCAGGTCTTACGGATCTTTTCCACACAATATACTGCCCTGTGCTTCATGGTGAAGGGCGGCTCAAGATGTCTCAGTGCACCTTACTATTGTGCAAACCTGTTGCTCTCTTGACTAGTAGCCACCTCCAAAGATTTGCTTCCAAGTCGAAGGGAAAGAAACGGAGTTACTCTTACCCGTGTACCACTTTGCTTGCCTCTTGAGCTGTTCATGAGAACCGGGGTTCTAATACCATGAGAAGAATGCAAGGGAGAGGGTGAGCTTGAGCTCTTTGCAAGCACACACACACACACACAAGAGTAGACAAGACACAAGAGATGGCTGAATTTTTTTCTATTATCTTCTCTTCTCTACAACCATGACATAAGAGTACATTCTATAAAGGAAAGTACTCTCCTACTAAAACGTACAAAGGTCGTCCATAGTGTGAACACGACTACGTGACGTGGTGCTATAATTATGTCATAACTCCAATGAACCAAAGTGGCTGTCACATAGTCTATATACCACTAGCGGCATATCACCCATAATCTCACCAACCATGCCAGTGACGTAAGTGCGGAGTTGTCATCATAGGGTGTCACCCATATCCACACTAGTTGAGCTCAATATCTCAACACCTTCCTATTTTTATCAATTTTCGGTTTCTTGTTGGGGTCCCTAGGTGTCGTACAATTGTTTTATCCTCTTCTCTGGGATGTAAGGAGGGAGGGATATGCTGGTGAAATTACTTACACTTGAGTTTCTTCTTTATATTATATCCCACCAGTGGTGCACATTTTTATGTCATTTTATGACAACTTATTGATAAAAAAAATGTGTGATGAATCTCCTTTGGGTAGGAACGAGCAGTGAAAGTGTTCTCAGCATCAGCAGAGAAAGGTGGGTGGTAACAAACTCTTTCAATCGTTTCAAAAAATTTATAGATATGTGAGCATGTAGACCCCTTATTTCCAAGTTGTTCTTTGCAAACCAAAAACACAGATGACAGGAATGATGTGCAAGCACCAAAGGAGAGAAGTTATGGATCATCGATTATCGAGAAGTTAACCAGAGACCCGGATGGACGGATTGACTTCATGCTACAGGTGATGACCTTGATCACAATCTGGGTGGCACTTGGTGCCTCTAGGGTGTATAATCTCTCAATTTTACATCATTTGCAGGATGCAACCTTTGAGCATCAATACCTTCAAGCAATCAGCTCTCACACGTAAGCTACGCTGACATTTTATTTGAATTCTGAGAAGGTGCATATACGTCAACTTACTCATCTTGTGCTTGCCTTGTATGCAGAGCCTATTGGCAAGATGCTGACACGGCGCTATTTATTATCAAGAATCTTTATCGTGATATTCCTGAAGAAAACCCCGAGCTCAAGGCTGGAGTAGTCTCGGAAATTATAGAAGATTCTATGTCCCTTGAGGCAGCTCCCTTCTTAAACCAGAACAGCATAGCTGATGAAGAGGTGGCATTCACATTCTCCATTTAGGAAAATGTGATATCTGATGCAAATAAGAGAATTGGTGGATTGTCACGTGCCAAAATGTGATCTTTTCAGAAGTGTCAATTGTAATATTTTCCATGTGAACAGTCTATTTATGTGATCAATATGTATAATGTGTATAGTTAATTTGTTATCATGTCTTGTATTTTCATGGACTCTGCACATGCGTAAGAGAGATGGCACACGTTATCTATAATATATAAAGGACCGTCAACTTATGTGTCCATGTGTTGAAAGAATAGAATTTAGAACACTTTTCAATAAATAAAAAAATAAAAAATGTGAAAGACAACCTTTGGATTCTCCAGGCTCCACAGCTTGGAGGCATTCTTCCACAGCGTCTTGCCTTCTTGGCTCACTACTCTCTCCACTTCGCTTCTGTGCACCAAACTTCCCCCATCAGATCCTCAGCCCCACTTGCCATTCCTCCACGATGTACTTGGCGTCAAGCTATTGGTCGAAGAGGTACGGTTGTTGGCCTGCAGAGATGGCTTCGATGGTGGAGTTCCAACCACAATGGGTCAGGAAGCCACCCACGGAGGGGTGGGAGAGCACGCGATGCATGAGCGGTTCTTGGTGGTTTCCAGGAACTCGGGTGGCATTGCAGAGGCATCTTGCAGGAGGTCTGGGCGGAATGCCCAAAGGAACCTCTGCCCACTCGCTTCAAGGCCAGCAAGCACCTCCTTGAATTGCTGCTTGGAGAGGAGGCTGATGCTGCCGAAGGAGATGTAGAGAACGGATCGGAGCGGTTGCTGGCCAAGCCAATGCAGGCAGTGGTCCTCTTCCCTCCACAGGCTGAGATCGCCGCCTGCACTCAGGTTCTCAACCTTACACACATCAATGTCCACCGTTGTTATCTCGCAAGAAAGCGGATTGATTGGTTTTCTGGTGGCGTTTGCAGAAAGCCGACGCCGCTGCAATCGAGAAGAACAGGGCTGTCACCGCCACTCTCAACGCGGAGATCCGGTGGGCCAAGGCTGAACTGTGGAACGAACTCCCGAAACTCCAGAAACTAGCGCAATGAAAGGTAGATTTTTGTACTCTTCTCAGGAGAACTGTTTTTTGATCGAGTCAGAAAGTACATTCGTGCATACGCTATGGGCGAATTTCTCCTCTCTCTCTCTCCCTCCCTCTTTAGCGCAAAGCTGCAAATCTTCTCTCTCCTCTCTCTTCTGTTTTCCACCCAGGGCTTTGGCGTTGCCAACCCTTTGCTAGCCTTAACACCTTTATATCATTTAAAATCTTTAATCTTTAAAGCGTTTATTTCTGCGAAACGAATAGGGGGCGAGAGAGAGAGAGAGAGAGAGAGAGAGAGAGGGATTCATGTGACTCCCTGGGAGCATGGTCGGTGCCCTAATGGCCCAATGGAGGAGGTATCAGGAGGTGTGTGGGCTGGGTTGCTAGTGTTGGTGCCGAAGAAATCTGTCAAGGTCCTCTGTCTAGGTACATCATGGCTCGGTCTCCTGTCTGCCAAGAGGGTCTCTCTGTGTCTCCTGAGCTCAAGTAGGAACGATCCCAGGCATCTCTGATCCTCAAACTCCATGACCCTGCGTAACGGCCTAAAACCCTCTCGGAAGAGTTAGTGGTATCTCCCTCAGATCTCATAATAGATTGTACATGTGCAAATGTAGTGCTCCTCTGTCTCTGCCTCCTGGTAGCATAGCTAACAAATGCGGTCATCCAAGATCTGATGCACATCGCCCTGTCTCAATCTGCAATTGGTGTGATGAGGTCTAGATCTTTCCAATGGCACAACGTATCCCATGTGATAGGTGTACATCCATGTACGCCAGGCGGGTGATAAAATCATCTGGTGACGTGTGTAGAAAATGGCTCTTGTAATGAGTCATTTTCGTGCCCAAGGGCTCAAGGAGACTAGTCCAGGTCCTCTCTGTGTCCACTCTGATGATATCCATCTTGATCACGCGGTTTTTCTCTGAGCAGGTGAGATCCAAAAATGGACAATCCAGACTGTACTGAAAGGGTGGTAGTGCCTCTATCCGCAAACCATGTAGGTCAAACCATGATTCATCTGAGAGTACCAGCAATGAGTATCTCCATCCTCTACCAACTGGATGGATGAGGTCAATGCCAATCGGGAGTACCTCTACTGAGGGAGCTCCAATAGCCGTTGTAAAAAGGTAACTGCTTGGAATAGGGCCTCGGTCGCTATTGGTGCGGCACCTAGCTCCGCCCGAACAATCTCATGTGGTACTGATGATTTGCTTCGAATCATGCGGGCAATCGTCATAATCAGTGGTCTCTCCATTTGCCTCCATCCCTCATCCGTCCCTCTCTGAGATCTGTGATGTATGCTGGGCCCCCAAATTGGAGCTCCGTGTACAGGAGGGTTGGTGTGACAAGCGTATCAAATAGCCACAATTTGGTGCGCGGCTCCTAAAACTGTATGTGCACACTGCCTCTCAAGTGCCCTCAAGGCTGCATGCCCTCGAGCTAATCTAGTTGCCGTTGCCTCCTTCAGGGAGAAACGCGGTCCTGTGAAAGTAACTCCCAAGTAGACATATGACCTAACGTACTCAACCAGCTCCCCTCGAAAAGTGAACTGAGGCTCTGATCTCGTCACCCATGCTTGTGTGGTGTTAAACACCATAACCTTGGTTTTCCCAAGGTTCACTATCAGATCTCTATCGTCACAGAAAGCCTGTAATGCATCCAGGTGTCTCTGTAATCCCTCCGGAGAGTCTGAGATTAGAACGATATCATCAGCATATAACAAGATGGGTATCAACACCCCTTCCAGGCATGCCCCTGGGCCTCCCAATTTGTCTACATAATCGGAGACCACATCAATGTACAGTCCAAAGAGGGTGGGCGATAGCGGGCATCCCTGCTTCACCCCTATCGTGCTAGTTGGAGCTTGGACTCTGCCTGTCACAAACTCATACAAAGCATATATCCCCCGCTGCATATCCTCAGGTACCTCAATGTCATGCAATCTGTGCATAAGCCTGGCACATGGTACGGTATCGAAGGCTTTGCGGAAGTCCACAAAGCAGTAGTATATCCTTCTCTTCTGTGCCTTGCCCTCTTCAATAAGTGCCCTTCGGAGACGGGCTAATCCACTAGTGTATAATAATGTGTAGTTAATTTGTCATTAGATTTTATGTTTTCATGGACTCTCTCTCTCTCTCTCTCTCTCTCTCTCTCTCTCTCTCCCCGTGCACATGCATATAAGCGCCATCAGTATGTTGAGCTGCTTTTTGCTTGCTTCAAACCTCCCAACTTTTTGTTGGCTCATGTAAGTTGACTGGCCTTTGAGTTTTACATTGTCATGTATTTATATGGCTTTTCTATGGTCAATAAGTTTATTACATTGTCACATCTGTAAACAAAAAGGGTTCATATGGCATCCCCAGCAGTGTACCAAGTTGGTGAGGAATCGCAGTCCCAAGCAGGAGGTTGCAAGTCCAATTTTCACTGCAGCTGGTGGTGGACGTGCTTGATGTAACATAAAAATCCCACTAAAAAGGGTTTATATGACAACAAGAAAAGGTGTATGTTATTATCATCAAAGGTGCAACTTCAATTTCACCTGTTATAATTTGGGATTATAAATTCTTATTTGTTTAGCTAGTGTAACAATGCATGCTTGCTGTAAAATTGTTCAAAACTCTAAACATCAAAAAGCTTCCATATAAATGCAGATGTGATTTTAAGGGACTTGAGATTTATTTAATATATTTTTTTCTCATTGCCAAATGAACGTAATTTTCAATGAGTTAAAAATATTTTATGTTGATTTATAGTACACTGTGGATTGATTGTCACATGAGCAAATGATAAGAGAACATTGGGGAGATTTATGGTGTATTTAATATGTATTTGAATCAGGAAAGATACACACAGCCTTCTTTAATTTACACCAAGGGGTCCCTTAGGAATGATCATTATGCATTTTTTTTGTCTTAAACAGAGTGTAAAAGTTGAAGCATGTTAAATTCTAATCGAGCTTAGCAACATCCTAGAGAGGATAATGATAATAGAGCATATGGTTTACACATGTAGCACCTTGTAAACCATGTTTTTTTAAACTTAATATACTATAGTCTTTTTCAATGGCAAATTTCTTAATGGAAAGGACACTCAATATCATATTTATATTAAGCTGCCTCACATAAAGATATAATAATGTATGCTTTAAGCAATCAATCCAAGGTATTAATTGGTGGTCATAAGTATAAGATCCATAACACTCTAGCATAAAATGATCACATCATGTCTCATCTTGATTGTTTGCTCACAATCGTGACCATTGTTGGCATTGTGACAAGAACCGTTTTTCTCCTCCTCATCATCATCCTTAACATCATATCACCACCACTTCACTATCCATATCATGTATCATGTATGTTGTGAACATGTGTCACTATTATCATACCTATTCTTGGTTTTTTTTTAAATACCATGATGTGTTGTGGACATGAGTATCATTATTATCATACTCATTGCCACTTTATATGTTGTTGATGCAATTGCATCACTTTTTGTTTATGCTCATTATTCGCATCCAGAATAACATATTGGCCATTCTTTAGTTGAAGTACCACTTTACCAATGATTCATCATTCAAGGGAAGCTTCAACTTCATGCCATGTGTTTTTACATGAGCTAAGCCCCTCTTAACCAACCAGTTCAAGTCATATATCAAGGTGATTGTAGCCATCTCTAACTCATCAAGATGCTACCACTTGAGTCTAACATTGGCCCCCCATCCTCATGGTTTTGCAGGCTAAAAATGAAACCAGAGAATTCTTCGTTTAGAGGATATGCATACATTTATTGTACGTTTGGGAATCATACATCCTCAATCCATTTATTGTAAGTTTGGGGATCCAACATACTTGAGCCCGCACCCATGTCAACGCCAACACTTCCATGCATGCATGTTTTGACTACTTTGTTAATGTCACCTGTCTATTGCTACCATTCCCTTCTAACCATTGCCACGACCACTGAATAAGAGAGCATGGTTGAGCAAGTAGATATTTAGGAAAGCACTATTGCATTGATATTGAAATTACACTTCGTAGATTTCAAAGAAGCGACATACAATCCAATAACAACACTTGTAAAATCTCAAAGAATTTTAAAGTATTTGAGATATACCTATGTACAAATTATTTAGTTCGTTCTTTGAGACAACCAAAAGTATACATTTTCTCAAACAGGTTTTGTTTTTCACCTCATTTCTCACTTTTCTTCTTATTAGTGTAATCATAAGTGTACGTACATTGGTCATGTTCATTTATCATGTCCGTGATTACACAATGTATAGGGATGTATTCACATGCATCAAGAGGATTTACAAGAACCTTAGACCATGTGTTTGGATCTCAATGTAGACTATTCTTATGACTAGTTGCACTATAGGTATCAATGTGCAAACTTTCTAAATGTATGTATCTTTTTGGCAAACAAAAATGACAATAATTTGCAACCTATACACTCCCCTTTGTCCCTCCCTCCCTCCCTCCCTCCCACACACACAAAAAGTGTAACAAGGTGGACATGTGTAGAGATCTAAATAAGGTAGACAACATTTGAGTGCGACAAGTTAACTTTTTGAGCTGCTCTTTTTTTTTATCAAAAAGATGACTCACTATATTAAAGATTTGTGAATTTTTTTTCCACAAAAGGCATTTCACCATATTGAAAGCTTATGATATCTTGAGAACGATTTTGGAGCTTATTATTTACACATGATCCCATTACAACACACTAGACCAAATGTAACCACTACTTGATTGTATAAAGAGACAATGCAAGCTTCAAAAAAAAATCCATGCCCATGCACACACATGAGCCTTATCTCTCAAGATTTTATTCTCAAACTCTCTCCATGTGTATCTCACTCCATCTCTATGGGTGGGTGGGTGTTGGGAAAGGGAAAGGAGGGTGGGTGTAAGACGTCCTCAAATGCAATTGTATGTTTATTCTAGTTCTTTAATCTAGTCCAAAAAGGCTTCAACCACAAAATTTGGTCAAGGTTTTAAAATGTTTTCCACTTGGCAAGTTGAGGTTGCTCAAGCATAATTTATAATAATCTTTTGTTTGAGCAAAGTTGTAGTGTGTCTCTTGTTAATCTACATTTGATGCATCATTTATGACCTTTGTATCCCTTTCTTTAGCTATTGGTTTCTCTTCTTTCCATTTTTTGCAAAGTTCCTAAAGCTCTTACTTTATGGTGACGATATGTGATTGGCATTTGACTATAACATCCAATCTTCAATTGGGATCATGCCAAAGGATGGTGAGTCAAACTCAAAAAAGTTGAGTGCTTCTTTTTGGTAGACCTAAAAAATGCACTTTGTATAGAACATTGTGTAGTCTCGAACAAAGCACAAATCAAAACAATTGTTAGCCCCAACATGATGAAGAATATGCAATTTTGCCTTCTTAAGGAAGTAGTGACTTTATTATAAATGTGGAGAAGGTAATAGAGGTAAACTTGAAGGTTTTTTTTTCTTTAACATCAAGAATAGCCTTGTTGCTACCCCAAGAGCATAAACAAGACAACCAAAAACATACAAATGAGCCACAAAGGCTTTCCTACCATTCCAAGCTTCATAGGGGTGATTGGTAGGACATCTGTTTAGTACATAAGTGGCACACATAACTGTCTCTAATCAAACAACATGAGGCAAATCCTAGCTTTTAACCATCTCCATGAGAGAGATGTTCTACATGTCGGTCGCACTATTTTACTAAGGTATGTAAGACACTATGCATTGATATTTTTATGCCTTTCAACCATATATACATGAAACTACGTTGATATATAGTCCCTCCCTTGATATGTACGAAGGCTGCCAACTTTACATGTTGACACATTTTCAACCATAGAAACAAAGTGTCTAAAGCATGTAAAAGCCTCTAACTTTTCTTTTATATCCAAGTGTGTCGTAAGTAATCAATAAAAGTCACAAAGTAGAGATATCATGTAATCAATGATGTCCTCATAGGTCCAAATACATCACTATGTAGAAGCTATAATTTATGAATAGCTCTTACTGATCCATCTTTCAGGAAGTCCATTGCATCTAGCCCAATATGTATCCCTCACATACATGTTTGACAGGGGCCTCAAGCTTTGGCAACTCTAACTCCATCTCTTATCTTTTAAGACGTAATAAGCTACCGAAATTCAAGTGAGAAAAGTGGGCATTTCATAGCTCCGTGTCACTTATTAAAAAGAGCTTATTGTGGCAGATACTGACAGCAAGTTCTTTTTAATGCTTGGCACAAATAAGAATTCTGAGAGAGTGATTGTCCCACCATTTGCAGCATTGAGCACAACCTTACCAACTACATTCACTGGATATGAGTAATTGCTTGCACATGTGATTGTGCCTCCTTGAGAAGCAGCAAGGGAGGGAAACAAATCATGCTGAGAAGTAATGTGCTTGCTAGCACCACTATCAAAATACCACATATAATGATCTCTCACACTGACATACATACATCATGGACAGAAAGGTCATAACTGCAATGCACAATAAATGCCTAATCATCATGTGTATATTTTACTGACTTCTTTTTACCACTTGGTGTACTGAAGTATAAGCCGACCATGCCTAACTCTTTCTTGTTCTCCTTCTCTAACCTTTTTCTACATTCATTAATAAAATGATGCAGCTTTCAATAATAGTTACATTTGCCTTTCTTCTTAGGCTTATCACCCCCCTTCTTGGCATCCTTACCAGAAGACTGTGTTGATCCTACCTTAGGCTTATAGACACCCTAAGAAAAGTCTTTGCCTTTACCTTTTTTACTAAAACGAATGCTTGATCTCCCACACCTTGGTTTAGTTTTGCCGGGAGTTGTAAGAACATTGCAACCAACTTATCAAACGTAAGGACATTGGGATTGCCCTTCATCTCATGAGCCAAAGTGTAAATGTAAAATCCTAGTAGGAATCTGGTAAAGTTGTGAGAACAATAGACACCAATGAAGTGTCTGAATAGGCCTTGTCGAAGACAATTATCTACTAGCTATAATATAATACCCGTCCTTTTTAGGATATGGTCATGTTAGATGCTCTCTGAGATCTTTGATCCATGCATTACATTCTTTTGGCTTACATATCATTCAACATCTCCAAGCATGCATATGGCATAGTGGCGTGCATGAGTTATGTTTGTGGGTATCTATATTCTATTGGGATACTGCATTTTTCCATTTGTGTGATTCTAGGTACATACGAATTGAGCATTGTATCAGGACTCTTCCCTCGGATCTAGTTGGACCTTGGAGGCCTTTTAGAGGTGGTTGTGGGATCTTACATTCAAGAAAAGTGTAGCCAAGTGTTGAAAATTGGACATTCAAAGTGATCTCCAAGGGAAACCACCATGGGGTCTATCTACATCACAGTCTCAAGGATTCCAAGTAAGTTTTAGAGCACTCTTGTACATATGGTTTTATGTACTTGGAACCTTTGTGCATTCATAAAGACATTTGCAGCATTGCTTGCTTGCTTGTCGAACTCATACGTAGTCATCCTTACATGAAATTCTTCATCCCTTGTGGTAGACACAAGCATTGAATGCAAACTCTCTCAGAGCCTTTCCATGCATGTCTCCAAAGATCCCTCTGTGTTAACCCATTTCAAACAAGTCTTTGTGCCAAGACGACAAGATAACCATAAGAGCTAGAGCTACCCATACACCCTTGCACATCCCGAAAATGTGGCCTTGTGCATCTATCACTCAAGGACCAAGAAACCAGCCTAGGGGAAAATGTTTCTATATCTAACTCTTACTCTCACCCCAATTGCATGTTTCTAATTCTACCTTTTAGCTAGTGTTACTCGCATTTGGTACAGCCCTTGTACCAAGTTTAGTGTCAAATAACCAAATTTGGAAATTGGCTAATTTTGGTGCCCAACATGGAATGATTAACATATCAATGAATTAATAAATAGATAATCAACTTTAAAAGATAGTATATCACAAAGATAGTTAATCACCAAATATTTTCTTATATTGATATGTGAATATCTGTATATCTATGTATTCATCAGATTATTACATCATTTGTGTGATATAAGTGTCATTTCTTATTCACTATAACTATTGATATCTAAAACTAGAATGGGTAGAATATTATGACTAAGGTATGAATTGAAATATAATACTAAGGGTTATTTCCTAAGCCAACACTGTACACCTGGTGAATTGAGAAGCTCCTCTACCTTCTCAATACACCTTTTGGACCTACATTGTTTACACATTCATCCTAGCATAGAAAGAGGTAGGCCCTTTTTCCATCCTTATCATTTATGCAAGTAGCTTTGTGCTTTGCACTATGGTACTGTCTACGTATGTTCATGAGAAATATGATTCACATGGTTAGTCCCAACTAGAACAACAATAGCTTATAAAATCAAAGTGTTAAGACTCGAAGATTGTACACTAGAAAATGGTAGACTACAAGGCACTGCCTATGGTATATCTTTTCAATACATTAAAAATCCCACTCAACCATGGGTTTATATTATGTGAACCATTTTACACCCAAAATCACATCAACATGATTTAATGGTGTGATGAATCAATCATGTGTAAACTCCACCTGTAATCACTTTGTTCATCATCAGAATATTTTGAATTGTTTGGAAGTTCATAGTTTGCATGCGAGTGCCATTTTATTAAACTCTTACATATGATGGGATCAAAACTTAAGAGTGGAAAACATGATAAAAAAAACCTCACAAGGTTCCTCTTCCCATGCATACTTGTAATGATTGCAAGATTCATCTTCCCATGCGGATTTGTAATGAAATCTTTAGTTTCACTCTTAGTTGGCTTGTAGGATCGGCTTGCAGTATCAATTGTAGATTCTTCCTCTGACTCTTTCTCATGGTTTTTGGGGATGTGTTCTCGTAGGTAGAAGTTCCTCTTTCACTTCAAAGGAAAATTAGCACTCCTCTTCTTTTTGGGTTTGGGTAGCCCTTATGGATTGTAATCATACACTCCCGGACTTGCTTATTATGTTCCTCACATGTGTTACCAAGAACTTTGTTCTTAGCCTTGGGTGTTGTTGCATTGGGTTTATCATACCTAGATTTGACTTCCAAGGCACTCACAGCAAGCTTGGTGTTGGACATTGTTTCATCTCTTCTGATTGGCCTTAGATCATTAGGTTCCCATTGTCCTTGGCTATGCAACTTTGTTTTGAACACTTATGAGACAAGTGTTACGCACGTATGGTTATGAGAACTTATGAGACAATTGTTGCACACACATATGGTTGTGAGATAACTGTGCGCACATATGGTTGTGAGACAAGTGTTACGCAATATGGCTCCCTTGGTTGTCTTGGATTCAAGAGCTTGTGAGTCATATTTTTGGGTTTCTGATTTATGCCATGCTCCTCAACCAATATGAGGAGTCATATGTTGTGCAGGATTTTTAGCCTTGGCTTGAACAATGGCTTGCAAGAATGTGATCTCATTCAAAGGTATTGTGTACAATGACCCATTATCCACATAAGATAGTGAGTGTTAAGTATTATTGTAAGGTGACTTGTTCCAAGTTGGGGACATTATATCATGTTTACATATTTGAAACTATTTTCACGTAAACTATTTTTGTGTGTGTGTTTGCTATGAATGTCCAGTTCTCGGGCCTACGAGAGAAGCATTGCAATGATGGCCTTCCTTAGCAAATTGTACCCCTCACATGGTATTCCTATTATTGGATCAAGGAGACTTTGTGTATGGGGTCCCTTGGATTTGATTGAAGGTGAAACTTGTGTATTTGTTACATGTAAATGAAGATACTATGATGTGTGTCATGACCCAAAATTTTACAATGATTAGTATAGAAATAATAGTTATAGGTATGGACAATATGAATTCAAGTGGTAGTTATGGCACTATACACCACAAGCTAAAAGGGATTTCAAGGATTATTAATGATTGAGATCATCCCCTTTTTGAACTTTTCTATTAAATCTCTCAAGCAAGGTAATGTAGAATTCCTCCCTTGGCATTTCAGAGATCAACTTTCCCTTACTCCTGGTTTCTACTAGTTTAGATAAGGAACATTTATCCTCCATCATGTTGCCGTCATCTAAACAAATCTCTTCCTTATAGCATTGATGAAAAGAATCTAGTTGTGAGACTATGAGAAAACTGTGCAAAAGTGTTTTTCTTCAATCCCATGAGGAAACATCTTTACATCATGAGTTTAGTAGGGTTCATCATACCTAAGATGTAGTCTCATACAATGTCCTCGAGCTTTTAGTATTATGTAGAGTTTTGTTGCTACACGTCGCTCGAGAAATTCACAAATGAAGGTTAAGTTTAGGGTTCTAAATTTCACCTTAATCTTTGGCCTCAAAAGTGATGAACCATCGGGCTCGAATTTCCCAAAAGGCATAGGTTCAGTGCATGTACTTTAGTGTGGCAATCTAGATTTCCAAAATCTTCACACCTCTATTCAAACACTTGTATAAAGTGAACATGTACATAAGGTTGGAGATCTGTATGGCCATTGTTCTAGATGTCTTGCTTGGCCATGTGCAACTCCTCGAGTCTAGGACAAAATTTATGCCTTGTGCAACCCCCCTTCATAGTCCATATAGCTAAGGTTTGGGAATCCAGGGGCTGTAAGGATTGTAGGGCAATAAAAAACATAAGAAGGTGGGTCTAATGCATGGCAAAGGCAGGATTAGCACTTGAGGCATGGTTCTCAAAAGGTGGTTGAATCCATATCCACAATGGATTATTTAATCCAATCTCGTCGGATCCATATTCATCATTAAGAGACTATTTAATCCCCATTGGTTGATTCTCATCGCACGAATAACATGATTTTCACAGTCAAGACCCATTTTTCATGCGAGCTTGATTTTCAAATGTATAAAATTCTCATCCAAATATGATCTCATGTGATTCTTGATTTTTACAACATGAAGATGATTTTTACACCATTTCACGTGATTCTTAATTTTTACATGAAGGTGTTTTTTATGCAATTTAGGTTTCTCACACGGTTTTAATTTTAATGAGTGACGAATTTAGATTTTCATATTCCTGAGAATGTGATTTCCATGTTGACTAGATTTTCACGTCTATGAGAATGTCATTTTCATGTCTATAAAAATGAGTTTTGGTAAATATTTTTTCCACACTACTTTAGATTTTTACATTTGTGAGAATGTGATTTTCATGTTCATACATGCCTGTGAGAAAGTGATTCTCACATGTATGTGATTTTCATATCCATGAAAATGAGGTTTGTGCATGATTTTTTTTAACATGAATTTTAGAATACTTCATGACCATGAGAATGTGATTTTTCCCTTGATGATAATTTGACATATGTGAGAATGTCATTCTCATGTCTTTAAAAATGAGTTTAGTACGTGATTTGTTTTTCACATACATTTAGATTTTCATGTCCATGAGTACATTGATTGGATTTTCACATACATTTAGATTTTCATGTCCATGAGTACATTGATTGGATTTTCACGTATGTGAGAATGTGATCCTTATGTGTGTGATTTTCACATTTGTGAAAATGAGTTTCATGTGGTTTTTTTACATGAAATTAAATTTTAAAACCCCTTAAAAATGAGATTTGCACGTGATTTTTTAAATATAATTAACACATGAATTTAGATTTTCACGTGTGTGAGAATGTGATTTCCACGTGCGTGCAAATGCGATTCTCATGTGTGTTGTTTTCACGTCCATGAAGAAAGTGAGCTTTACATATTTTAAAAATCAAATTTAACTAGTAAATTTTGATTTGTGTGGAAGGATAGTCGTTTTTGAATTCACATGGTGGCCTAAGGGTAAAAAATTGACTCAAAACGCAAGTGAAAAATTCAATACATATTTTTTAATGCATATGACATCCCCTTACCCTTTCTTTGATTTGCCCACCCTTATCTTACTTACACATCTAAGGGGGGAAGCTAAAAGTGGAGTCTACCTAGCCAACCCTCAAGGCTAAGTGCCACAAGGTCTTAAAGACCCTTGTTGTCAGGTGGCATCAATGGATGGAATTGATCAAAATCGTGACGCCTTTTTTGGACCATCGAATAAAGTAAACTAGGTTGAGTAAACTAGGCTAAGTAAACTAGGGGTGAAAAACATAGAATATAATGGCTTGAAACCCATGGTTTCGTTGCTTGAAGGTATAGTGTAGTGGTAAGATGTTTGAAGGTATAGTGTAGTGGTAAGATGCTTGAAGGTATAGTGTAGTGGTAAGATGTTTTCGATGGTGACCCAAGGTCTCAAGTTTAAATCCTCTTTTGCACATAGCATCTTGCTCCAAAATTTTCTAAGTCCCAAACCCAAATTCAACTTCATTCCATGATGTAAACTATGATTTACTGAGTAAACTAGGAATTAAATAGGAAGTAAACTATGCCCGCTTAGTAAACTAGGAATTAAACTAGAAAGTAAACTATGATCGCTTAGTAAACTCGAAAAAGTAAACTATGCCCATTTAGTAAACCAGGAAGTAAACTATGATCGCTTAGTAACCTAGTTTACTGGGCCTAGATTACTTGACCTAGTTTACTTTATCCGATGGCCCAAAAAAGGCATCGCAATTTTGACATCCATTGTTGCCACCTGACAAGGGTCTTTAAGACCCCGAGGCACTTAGTCCTAAGGCTAGCCAACTAGGCTTCTCCACATTGAATGCACTTAGCCCTTATTATGAGCTATGTAAAAATATGCTTAAGGATTAACCCTTAAACTACTTTTATTAACCCTTATGATTAATTTACACAAACAAGGACATCATTGATATTTGATAAGCTATGTGCATTGTCCATTGTGCAATTAATTCATTAAATTAAGATTAATTTAATCTTTAATTATTACTGTTTGTCTTATGTGAAATGAGGTGAAAAAGAGTAGAAATCCTTGATGCATTTCTTGAATTGATTTGGTGAATTGATGCATTAAATTACACTCTATGCACTGAAAGCATCATTTTCAAGCTAATTATAACCAAAGAATCATAAGAAGTTCACATGTTTTTTTACTTTTTCCCAACACCTAAACTTTCTTAATGCAAAAAAGCAAATCCATTAAGAGAAACCAACAAATTTAAGTGGCTTTTAAATGGCTTTTCTGTGATGATTTTGATGATTAAGCTTACTAAATAATTGCTAACAAATCAAATAAATACAATTAAATTACAATTAACATGAAAAAATTAAGCTAATCTACTCTAAGGTTAACCCTAAAAGACAATGACTAAAATCTAATTCTAATGCATAACGAATTGTAACCAGCATTATTACCACACTTGAGCCATTTGACTTGGAATTAGAACCAACATTATTACCACACTCAAGCCATTCGACTTGGATTATTTTGTCACTCGTCTGTTCATCTCGCATTTCAATTTCCCTACTATATTTTTCTCTTAAATTCTCGTTTCTATGGCAAACTATATGTATTCAAGAGAAAATCTATGCATTTTGAATGCACATGGCTATTTATTGCACATAATTTATGGTTTTTATAGCTTGGGTCTAGCTTACACATAGTACAAGGCCAGTTAAAGGAATACTCAACATTTATAGACTCAATTTAGAGCTTCAACAAGGAACCATCAACTAATTCAAGAGAAACATATAGTATTGAATGTATGAATGTATTCATTTTTAAACATTTGATTCCAAGAAAGTTTATCTCAAACTTGGACCTATATAAATCCAAATATTTTTACCACAAGATCTGACAAAGTGATAATGAATTTGATCCATTTAATATTTAGTTAGTGACCTTGTATTTTATAAAACACTTTGTGAAATACATGAAATTATATTGAAGTCTAAGACCTTGACCTCCAAGATTAGTTGTAAATACCAATCCAATCAGCTTTGCTAGAAAGTTGTTCAACCTTAACCATGACTCCTTAGATATATAGAATAATCTATAATAATCACAAGCTTATTTTGTCAACTAAGAGATTATTGTCAAAGTTCTACATTCAAATTAAAGTTGCAGATAACAAATAGTTTAAGAAAGTCATAACTTAAAGACTAGGATTTAAAGTTAGTGAACATAATGGTTATTGAGAACAGTATAAAGACCAAGAAATGGAAGTTTTTGTTTAAGACCAAAGAAAAATGAAAAGTAAACTCGTGCTCTTCAATAAATGAAAAGTTTCATTATTGGAAAATTAGTATTTGAAGATAGCATGTAAAATTTTATCTTTAAAATAGTTTTGAGATTATTGCATATTAGTTAGTTGCACTGCATGATAAAGTTAAGATTGCATTTTCTAAAATAAATATAATTACATTAGAAATGCCATGATCTTTTGCCTTGTTGTTAAGAATAGCTATTATCTTCGATATAACTTACATAAGTTAAAAAAATTCCAAGCAAGAGGGAGAGATTACAAATGATAACTAGAAACACACTAGAAACTCCATGAGATACTGCATGCACATAAAGGACCGTTTCAAGCACAAATGTGGATTGACCATAGTAAATGATCTTTAGCTGAGGTAAAAATATGTTAGAATATTATTAGTTTCCAACTTTAGCTTAGATAAAAATAGATGTTAGAATATTATTATGGGTGATTCCATATTAAATACTAACGAGCTAGTATTAGTAGTGTATGCATTGGGGCCAATGCTAGTGTTATTAATATTGTGGGTGATTCTATTATATACTGAGCTAGTGTTATTAGAGTTTATGTTTGTGCCTATTTTATGCACTATCATGTTGCGATTGATTGTGAGTATTCTAATAGATTGTATGTAACATTGTTAGCATTGTTGTAATGAGCACTATAAACAGAGCCAACTAAGATGTCATATGGGTGCAGGGTTGTGCACCCATATATGACACCTTATGGGTGTAGGGTTATGCATAGCTCATATTGATTATTGTGGTATCGTGGATTTATTTCATGTATTTGCCCAAATAACAATATTTTGTTATTATGTTCGTTGCCCATTTTGTATAGTTAGGGTGTGCTATATTTTGGGCACATGTGAATGCAATTATTTACGGCCCCAATCTTAGTCGACAAGACATATGGTTATTTTTAAAATTTTAAAAGACAAGACAAATTTTGTAAGGAGAACTATTTGTGGCTCCTTGGAAGAAATCTAAAAAATAATGGTGTGTGGGAAGTGGAGCCAATCAGTTTTTTTTTGGGGAGGGGGGTGCTTATCTTGTGTTAATTTCTTCATGCTTTTATGTGATTTCATATACTTTTACCATGGTTGATTTATTTGCACGTCATTCAACTCTAGTTTGATGAGAGATTTCTTCTTCTTGTACCAAGATCTTGACAGTAAAGTGGCATTACTACTAGCATTGGGCTGAGTCAAAAAGGCCGAATAGTGGATTTTTAGAGCAAGAAGCTCAATTCTTCACATTAAAAGTAGCCTACTTATGAGCTACAACTTTATGCGAGAATGCACACCTTGAAAGTTTGGTAACTATCATTATGGTTTTGAATTCAAAGTGTATACAAATCATGATATAATAAAGTATCAACCAAATCTTCGAGGTCACTAAGCTAGGTGGGTATAGATAATGCAAGAATATCACACGATAATTTTATATTCTAAAGGTAAAGATAATGTGTTTCACTAAATTATCTAGAATAATGTATAAGTTTAGCTTTAGTGTGATCAAGAATGCAACATTTCAATGTGATTATTAGATTTTCTTAAATAATGCATAAGTTGAGCTTTAGTATAATTGAGAATGCAACATTGCAAGAAATCAAGGAGCCTAAAAGACATATGTTAGCCTAGTTAATAAATCAAAATGGTGATGAATTAGCTTTGTATGACTCATCATCGTGGCCACAATCAAATTGTAAGATTACCACTCAGAATATATTGTGCGAACGGCAAGATATGTACTCCAAACTTAGAAAACTTAAAGAATAGAATTTTTTTTAATGTCATCACAATCCTTGGTAGGACAAGGTCATGTTAAAAAAGACCATCAAGCCTGTTGAATGTTAATAGACATAGTTATTTAAATTTGGTCATCATTCTTCTATGATACATTTTTTCAATATCAAGCCTCTAAGTTTAAAACAGAAGCATCCAAGAAAATGGCAGAGTAAATTTATACATTTTATTATGGATTTGCTACACACACACATGCATTTTATCATGGGATTTTCTACACACACACACACACAGAGGCTTGTGGGAGGGTGGGGCTGGGGTTGGGGGGGAGAGGAGACTTTACAACAACGTGCTACCATATGCAAAAAAACAAGTTTGGCAATTGCTACATACAATGGTTGTCAATACAAGTAAGGGCCTAAAACCAAACATGTAATTGAATACCCATGTAAATGGAGAACATAAATATACTCAATGTTTGTTTTGTGCATTGTTAATTATATGATATTTTTATGACAATAGTCATTTGAATACTCCACCAAATTTTGATAGATTGACATCAAAAAAAACGAAACAAAACTATTGCATGGCATGAGTATTTTAGCTACCTAAAATACTCATGCCATGCAATGATCATTAAAGATATCCACTTTTATACAAATGTGATAGGCACCACCCTTGCTTGAGATAATAAGTTCTTTGTAGATACAAAGAATAAACAAGTAAAAGACATTAAACAGCACAAGAGAGCTCAAAAGCATCCTTTACATAGGCATCAACAAATAAGAGTAAACACCATGAACCTTTCTCAAAGATGCACACACACACACACAGTTGAATGCAACATGCAGATCTATCTCTCCCTTGGGGAAATATTCTAGAGTTTCCCACTTTTTGTGGTTTTGACCGCCTTAAACTTTACGGATCTAATAGACCATAAAAGTAGGTAGAGAACTCGAGGGGGGTTTCTCTATGAAACCTATGTAGCACACATGTGCATACATGTATCTAGGGTACCCATATTGATTAATTTTTATGAAATTGTTTCCTCCCCTATTGTACTTGTTTGGATTATGAAAAATAAATCCCCCTTTTGTAATTGTTGCATAATTTTTTACTTTCCTTTTGTAAGTATACTTGTTTGGATCTTGAATAAGAAACCCCCTTATATAAATTAGTAATCTAGTTTAAAAATTCCCCTGTTTCATATGATGGCATGTTGTGCACAAATTCTATAGTATTTA
Source organism: Cibotium barometz (assembly GCF_041138505.1). NCBI lineage: Eukaryota > Viridiplantae > Streptophyta > Polypodiopsida > Cyatheales > Cibotiaceae > Cibotium > Cibotium barometz. The sequence goes on along the minus strand of NC_141103.1, from coordinate 6,137,188 downwards.
TATATATATCATGTGATTCCCTTCAGGTAGACAAGGCTCAAGAATGAATGTGTGAACATGAAGCTATTGACCATATACATATAAAGATGTGGGGTGTGTGTGTGTGTGTGTGTGTGTGTGTGTGTGTGTGTGTTATTCCCTTCAAGTATGGACAAGGCTCAAGAATGAATGTGTGAATGTGAAGCTATTGACATGGAGTGTTGATGGATTGTAGTAAAAAAGAGAGGATGCCTCATGGGCTCCATGTGGAGCTATGTGCAAGTTTGACCTCTAGCCATGCTAGTTGGATATAACACTGAAGGTCCATAACCATGTGGATAGATAATTCAAAGGTCATAACAAAGTTACCCATAGCACATTAGTACATACTTCAAAGGTTATAACAAATTTACCCATAGTGCATTAGTAGCCAAGCTTTAGGGAGTCAAATAAAGATGATTGAAAATTCAGCCATCCATCTCTCTCTTGTGTCTTTCTCTCTCTCTCTTGTGTGTGTGTGTGTGTGTGTGTGTGTGTGTGTGTGTGTGTGTGTGTTTTACTTGCAAAAAACTCAAGCTCTCCCTCTCCCCCACATTCTCTTTATGGTATCAGAGCTCCAGTTCGTGTTGTGAGAGCTAAGGAGGCAAGAACAAAGAAAGCAAGGAAGTGGTACATGGGTAAGAGCATCATCATCTCTTCCCCTTCTTGTTTAGGTACGATACTCCTCCGATTGAGGAGATATCTTCACAGGCTTGGAGGTGCCTATGTGGTGCATAGGTTTTGCGGCTAAAATCACATTTCAAGCATATTTTGATCCCCATTCGATCACTTCAAGGCAATTTTGGAAAGTTTTGGTTAAGAACTGTCTTTGGTCGAAACTCAGGGGGTGCACTACTAGAAAACCCTAGATATCACATGCGTTCAAGAAGTATTTAAAAAACCCCTTAGCTAGATTTTTTTCCCCAATAAAACAACCCCTCTTTACTTATGAATTAACGAATTTTTTTCTAAAGTTGAATTAAAAAACCCCTCCTGTTAAATTTTCTCAATGTATCTAATTAAAAAACCCCTCTTGTTGAACTCACGTGTGGAACACTAACATTTTTGGGGTGAACCCCCCGAGGATCGAAATCTGGTTATTACAGTGCAGTAGTGCATTTTGGGAGTGCAGCAGACAGTGTTTGCACATGTATTGCTGATCTTAGGTGTATGTACATGTATTCTAGTCACATCTAGTGACATACAGGTTATGTTAAAGTACCACTGCATAGTCACAGAAAATACTACTATGTTAAAGATTGCATACATAAATTATTTGTTTGTAGGTTTCTGGTTGTTGCAGTCAAACATGTCTACGGACTCAATCAGATTGTCAGTGAGAAGCTGGACAAGAACAACTTCCATGCTTGGAAGTTCAGAATGACCAATTTCTTAATGGGTAAAGGATTTTGGGACTATGTCGAAGGACATAATGAGGAGCCTCTAGAGTTGTTTAAAGAGAATGCCACTCCAACAGATATAAAGGCATTCAAGGACTGGAACCAGGGTGCAAGGAAAGTCATGTATTGGCTTACAACTAGTGTCACAGACACAATGATATGAAACATACAAGATGCCAACACTAAAGTTGTTACGTAGCAAAACCTACTGCAAATTTTCTAGACCAACATAAAGACAAGGAAACTACAACTAAAACAAGAGCTGCATACAGTGGAAAAGAAAAGTATATCTACCAATGAGTATGCTTTAAAGGTCAAGGGCATTGTTGAATCCCTTGGGTCTATTAATGTATCGGTGGAAGATGATGATTTAGTAAGCGTCTATCTAAATGGGGTTGGCAAAGAGTACAAGCCATTTAAGACCTCCATTGCAGTCAGAGAAAATGTTCCTAACTTCGGGACTTAACATCTATGTTGATCATAGAAGAAAAGTCTTTGGGTGAGGAATCTTTTTAATAAAGCAAGAACACATGCCTTTTACTCCAATTTAGGTAGAGGCAAAGGCAGATGTCATGATCGAGGGCAAGGTGGTGGCCAACATGGAAACCAGAATTATGGACAACAACATTCTAATGTTTTGCAACAACATCAGTAATCATACACAGGTGGAAGAGGCTAGTCTAGAGGCAAGGGGAGCTAGAGGGGCCGAGGTGGCTAGCAGATAAATTGGAGTGCAAATAGTATATAGTGATATTATTGTGGAAAATCACTTGGCACATGGCAAAGGACTGCTTTAATAAGCAGAATGACATTAAAAGTGGAAAGTTGCTGCAAGGCAACTATGCATCATCTATTAATAGACTAGTGTAAAGAAGTGAGCAGTTGTTTGTGATGCAGCACATGCTCAGTTCCATAATAGGAGCTGTGAGGATAGGATCTAAAGATATATGGTATGTTGAGGCGCATAGTGGGCTGGGGCAATGTTTTCCTCCTCATGAGGTTTTTTTCCCTAAGCAGCGTAAGTACACACTCTTATGGTGTGTTGTTAACAAAACGTTTTTGTAACTTTTGGGCCGTCAGTTACATTTTGAGGGGCCCATTTGCATGATGCTATAAGTTTTCTGTAGACATCTCGGGGGAGTGTCAATTTGAACTATCTTCGTTTGATTTTAGGCTTTCTGCAGTGCTTTTCTATAGTGCAACATCATAAATTTGGTGTGCTGACATTGTGTGTGCATATGCTATAAGTGTTACATGGTCGTCATTACTGCTTCTCTGTCGTCACTGACATCACATCTTCAAGCTCATCATCAATAGCTTCATCAGCATCCCATCATTATCCTTGACTTCTGCATCTTTGCCAATAAAATTTTGCACTCTACACTGCTATTTTTCATACACTTTTCAGGTCTCCTCGTCCATCAATGATCTGCTGGCAGCTAACTTGGTTGCATTGAGAGTACTTACATGGCATTGGGATATTTACATTTTGTATCAAAGATTTGTTATTTGTAGGTTGGAGTGGCAGGCACAGTGATGTATTTGGAATGTATTCCACTAGGATAAGCTTAATGGAACCAACTAGATGCATCATGTATTGGTTTTGAAATGTTGCTATTGGCATTGAGGCACGCCTTATCTCACAAGCGCAAGATAGTACAGGTACTTCAGATGGTGATATTGGTTCAAATATAAATGTACGGGTACTTCATATGGTGATAAATGTGGGATCCGTTGCTTTCACACCTCTCACAACAAATCAAGCCAAGGAGGATCCTAGGGATGCACATGCACATGCATTGGTGGCACTTTTTGTGAAAACATTATCCCTCATATTCGCTCATGTAAAACTATCAAGCAAGCTTGGGATACACTTGTTGTGCTTTACCAAGTGTGTATGTAACAAGGAACGTGTGGCCTACTTACGCAAGCAGTTAGAGTCCGACCATATTAGTAAAGGGAGACTCGATGAATCAAAGATCTTAGAGAGCAACTTGAATATATGAGGCATATCCTGACAATTCATTGTCGACTATTCTCACAGCTTTGATGGATTCATACTAGGGTTTTACATCCACTCTTTAGCTTATGGTGAGGGTATCCCCAACACCCTTATGTTTGATGATTTGGTTGTAGTTCTGTTAGAAGAAGAGAACACCCGACAAATCAAATTGGTATGCGTGTGTGAGATCAGACATCACTACCAATCAAAAGGGTAAAGGTAAATCCTTCTTTCTCTCAGGGCAACTACAAGAAAATCTTTCTCTCAAGGTGACTACAAGCAAATCCTTCTCTCTCAGGGCAACTACAAGCAAATCAAATTGGTATGCATGTGTAAGATCAAGCATCACTACCAATCAAAAGGCTAAATCCTTCTCTCTCAGAGAAACTACAAGAAAATATTTCTCTCTCAAGGTGACTACAAGCAAATCCTTCTCTCTCAAGACAAAGGCAAAATTAGCCTAGTCTTCTTGTAAGGATGTTAAGAAGGGGGGTGCTAAGCCTAAGAAAGGCAAATGTAACTATTGTAAGAAACTAGACCATTATATCAATGAATTCAAAAAAAGAAAGAGCTAGGGATAACCGTGGGGCTAATACATCAACACCAAGTACTAAAAAGGAGCTAGTAAACTATACACATGATGATGTGCACTGCAGTTATGACCCTTATGCTTATGATGTATGCCTGTCTCAGTGACATATTAGCATGTCTTGTATTTTGATAATGGTACTAGCAAGCACATTACGTCTCAGTGGTTTGTTTTCCTCCCTTGAGTCTACTTCTTGAGGAAGCATAGTCATGTGTGGAAATAACTCCTCATATCCAATGAAAGGAGTTGGAGAGTTTATGCATTGCTGCAAATGGTGGAACAATCACTCTCTTAGATTTCTTATTTGTACCTAGCATAAGAAAGGACTTATTATCAGTTTCTTCCATTACTAGAGTAGGTCTAGTGGTCAGATTTGTTGATGGACTAGTGTATACATTTCATGAACAGAGTGACAAAGGCATCACTGTAGTATTTAGTACTCTAAGCCATGGGCTTTATAGGCTCCACAAGTATGAGATACTGGCACATAGTGCATGTTTAGTTATTGACTTGCCACAAATTGAGGTCCCTGTCTCAAACATGTATGTGAGGGTTGCATTTTCAACAAAGATGCAATGGGCATCATCCATACAAAACAATCACATCCATATATTTTGAAGTATGCGTATCAGTTGTGGGCATTTTCTACACTCATCCTTTTTACATGTTTTGTTACATTAAGAATGCAAATGAATGTGTCAATTGCCTTAGCCCAAATATTCTTGCAATCAATGCCACATCCATCCATTGATCTATATGTACTTGTATTTGATGAAGCAAGGGCATGGCATGGATCAATGGTTGTTAGCTAAGTATATGTGCATAAACAAGTACATACATTGTGTTGAAAATGGGATGAAAAAGCTCACAAAACTTACAAAGAGAATGGGAAAAATCTTGATGTAAAAACCTTTGTGAGAATTTTTTGTTGGGAAGTTTTAAGTTTCAATAACATAATTGCTTGGCACACACAAAAAGCAATTTTTTGTTTCAATGATAGTTATAGCAAAAATGCAAACCCATTTCCATGAAACACATTGAGCATCACTATCATTTTGTGGGAAAATTTATCAATAAATATAAGGATCAAGTTAGTTTGCCCAATATAAGAGATTCGTGTTGATATTTTCACCATTGCATTTTGGGCTTGAATTGATAGTGTGTGTGGAAGCAAGATGTTCTCAATTTAATGATCTAAGGGAGGCAAGGGTTCTTGCAAAATGTGTGCATTTGTATGGCTATTTTGCTCTAAGATTGTTTTGGAGATTGATGATTGTTAAAGGGTAAGGTGGATGCAACTTTGATCATTGCATTCAATGGTTGTATTGCTTATTTAGGAGCCCAACCAATGTTGGATATGGTTTGAAGGCCCACATTATGTCGTAGGCATTTTATGAGGAGCCAGCCGTAACTATGAATGTCAATAATCAAGACATCTTATCAAATCTCATTCCAAATTAGGGATGCAAATATTTTGTATATCATTATCACAAATCACATCTTACCTTTGATTTAGCATACCAATAAGACATCATACTTGTGGTAGTTATTGCCAACTCAATATGAGATTGCTAGAGCAACCAAGAAGCATAACCTACAAAGTTGTTGAGATGAATAAGGCAAAAACGGAACCAATAAAAACTTCGCAAGATGAGATGGGGGAATTTCCTCAAGAACCTTGGTGAATTTCCTCCTCTGGTGTATGGTGGGTCTCGTAAACCAATATTATGCCTTGAATAATTCCCCTATGTGATAAGCAACAATATTTTTATGTGGATGTTTGATTCTAGCTCCAGGAAGGCTTTGCACAGTGAGCAACTTAAACTTGTTTATCATAATCAGCATACACGTGACCCCTTCAACAACTCTTCTTTTGTAAAACTCAATAATGATGGCAAGATGAATTTCAACCTCTAACCACATCAAAATTACATGCAGCTCACAGCCCTCCCCACCACCTAGTTGCAAGGCTAAAGTCACATTCCCAACCCACTTTGCTAATTTCAGCCTCGCACAGCTTGTGCTTCGACATCACACTGCTTGCACTTTGACTCTAAACCTACCTGGCTGTCCCTCCTGCTCACAGATGCAGCAGCTTCCCACTTCTACCAAACGTACACAAAGTTAAGCCACCCATATCTTCTGCTATAACCTTGCTTACCACCACTACGATTCTTGTTCCAATGGCCTTCTCCGTCTCTACGCATTAGCCACTTTTAGCTTCAACTACACAGCTATTAGCCTTCTATCACGTGCATCACGCACTTGGATGCCACGTAGACATTTCTGTACAGAAGGTGTAGGACCTGGGATGGTGAACTGGTCCCATGTGAGCCCAGTCCGGGACGAGTCAGCCAGGGATCCATCTCAGTTGTCCGAGGTCAGGTGTGCATTGTCCTGCACAGGAGTCTAAGGTCAAGTGTGCACTGTCCTGCACATGAAACAGTGCCAGTCCGCGCTGTGACTCTCCCTCTAGAATGATGTCAGTGATTCTGTGTATCTGGTATGGTACCGGATGCCAGATCACTGAGTAGTTAGTGTTTGGGACAACGGGCCAGCCCATAGGGCTACCCCGGATCTTAGTGTGGGCATGGGAATGGTGTAGAACCACCCCCATGAAGGCCAGGAAGGCCCAGGCTGAACCCACCAGCCATGGAGGGGCTGTAGGACAGCCCTAGGGCAAGAATAAGGCGAATTCCAAGAGTTTACAGCCTTTACATGGCTGTAGGGCGAGTATGGGGCAGCCCATACAGGCTGCCCAGCCCTTGGGATGTGTGCAAAGGCCTTGCCCAACCATTGGAATTCACGTGCATCAACTTCTCAGCCTGTAGCATTTTTTGGGATTAAATTCAACATTTATTGCTGAATTTCTGGTCGTGGGAGCATTTAATGCTGGCCGTCTGCAATAGCACTGGCCGACTGCTGTAGTTGAGCTAGTATAAATAGAATGGCCCATAATCCCATTCATTTATCTCATTCTCCACCAAGAGCTCAAGCATAAGAGGCTAGACAAAGCCAAGAGGGTGCTTAGCAAAGGAGTTAAGGATTCAAGTCAAGGGTAGGGTATTCCCAGCCAAGAAAAGATCCAAGATTGCTGTATTTTCTTTCAGTTTTCTCATCATTCTAATAAAGTAAATACACCATCCGTGGTGGGGGCCCTACAGAGGGTAATTGGGACCCAATACTGTGTCCTCTCCATCTCTCCCTCTCTCTCTCTATTTTCTGCACATCTCCTTTCAGTTTGTGCGTTAATTTCCGTCGCGAAAAGAGTGCTAAATTCTGAGTATTGAAGTTACCAATTCTTCTCCGAAGCTTTTGCATATTACAGTGGTATCAAAGCCTACTTCAAGTACAAAGATTCAACAAAGGAATTTTCTCGCTCGTGTGGTTGGTTTTTAGACGTCAGTGGACTACCCCTTTCGGAATGACTCCTGTCCCTCGAAGGACGGTTGGTTTTTAGCCTCCGGAAGCCTCCATACATCTCCCACACATAGTGGATGGTTAGATTGTGTTCCGGAAAGGAAGTGCATTTTCTTGCTATGGCGAGCTTCGACAACGAGAGAGACCAAGAACCATAGGACCAGAGTGCACCAGGCAGCCCAGCTAGGGCACCAGGCTTGAGTGTCATAGACATGTTCCAGCAGATGATGCGAGCAATCGCAGATCAGACAGCCAAGTTGGATGAGCAGAAGGCGCAGATCTTGGCTCTGGAGGAGCGTACCTGCTCTCCAGCGTCGCGTTTTCCATCTCCTCCTCCCCCTCCTTCCGTATCCCAGATTCCAGATCCTCGTCACACAGGGACCCTCTCGCGGGGTCACAGCCGCAACCAAGCTCTTTGCTTGAGTTGCAGATGCGTGCATTGGAGATCCGACAACAAGAAAACGACGCCATGCGACGCGTGAAACACGAGCGTTACCTCAGAGCTTTGGACGCCAGATTGACACTGGCGGCGCCCTCGAATCATTTTCCCAAGAAAATGAACTTCAGTAAGTATAATGGTAAACTCGATCCCACAACTCTTTATTCATGGTTACATCAATTTGAAGGCATTCGACTTGATCCGGCTAAAGTGGCCGAGATTATCAACTGGGAAGTACCTCAGACAACCTATGACATCAAATCATTTGTGGGTATATGCCAGGCATATTCCACCCACATCGACAAGTTTTTTGACCTCTCGACAGATCTCACCGATCTGCTAAAGGGAGTGAAAACAAGAAGACAAAAGATTCAAATGACTCCACGAGCGTTGGAGGCATTCCAAAACCTCAAGGTGGCTTTATCAGAAGCGCCTTGTTTAGCACTTGCCTCGTGGGACGATCCATTTCAGGTGATCACCGATGCGAGTAACATCGCAATTGGAGGTGTTTTACAACAGAATGGTCATCTAGTAGCTTACATGTCTCGTAAGTTATTGCCCGCCGAGAAGAACTACTCAGTTTATGACCGTGAACTCCTAGCAGTAATACAGGCCTTGAAACATTGGAAACATTTCCAGGTTTCCTGTATGGCCGTGACTTCGAGGTTCGCACTGAGCATCAGGCATTGCGCTGGATTCAGACGATGCCAAGTGCACAGTGGAGTGATCGACAACACCGCTGGAGTCAAATATTCCAGCAGTTCGGTGGTATGATTGAGTACCTTCCAGGAAAGGCCAATCCAGTGGCCGATGCTTTGTGCAGGAAGAGACAAGTGTCTACAATTCAGACCACTAGACTTGATCTTGTTGGTACAGGACTAGAGGACATGAAGCACACGTACGCGGATTCCGAGGAATTCGGTACACAGTGGGAACAGGCATTGGATGCCACAGGACCATGGCACTTTCTGATACGCGATGGTTGGCTTTTCTACAAGGGCCGACTATGTGTCATGAAGTCCTTCAGGAGGGCAGCTCTTCTCCATGATGCCCATGACGCCATTACAGGTGGTCATAAGGGCATGAATTCGACTCTGGAGAAATTAGAACGGCAATTACTATTGGCCAAAGATGAGGCGTGATGTGTTTACATATGTACAACGCTGTGACATTTGTCAAAAGGTGAATGCTCCTCGTGGAAAGAAGATAGGGTTGTTACAGCCCTTGCCAATTCCTAAGGATCCTTTCCAAGACATTTCCATGGACTTTGTCACGAATCTGCCTCCCAGTCCAAGTAAGCGTAATACGTAGTGCTTAACTATTGTTGATAGGTTTAGCAAATTTGTTATGCTTATTCCTTGCAAGGCCAATGTGACCGCCGAGGATGTTGCCCAGTTGTTCATTCGGCATTCATTCAGCATTGGTACCCGATTGGCGGGATTCCTAGAACCATAGTGTCAGACCGAGATGCCAAGTTTACCAGTCATTTTTGGAGAGCATTGTTTGATAATTTTGGTACTAAGTTGAATTTTTCCAGTGCATTCTACCCACAAACAGATGGCCAGACACAGATATACAACCAATTGGCCTTTGATGTGCTGAAGTGTTATGTCCACGATCAGCAAGGTAAGTGGGAATCGTATTTGCCTTTAGTTCAAGCTGTTTTGAATGACTCTTTTTCTTCAGCTATTGGCAAGACTCCATATGAGGCAGCGTTTGGAAGACCTTTCCAGTCGTTGTTAACCAGGACTTCGTCTTCAGTACCGGAGGCGAACAGAGTGACGGAGTCTTACCAGGAGATCTTAGAGTCAGTAAAAGACAAATTGGCTAAAGCGCAAGAGGCCTACACTCGACAGGCCAATAAAGACCGAAGGGATATGAAGTTTTCGGAAGGGGATTGGATTTATCTTCAGATAATGAAGCAAAGATTGAAGCAGGTGGGCAAGCGATGCCCAAAGTTGTCTTTCAGGAGCTTCGGACCTTTTCCCATCCAGAAAAAGCTTAATGAGGTGTCTCTGCAGTTAAAGCTACCTCCGAGTTGGACTATGCACGATGTATTTCATGTCAGTTGGTTAAAGCCATATGCATGTCCACCCCCTTCAGAGGTCAAAGACGAAACGGAACTAGACATTGTTGATGAAGCTGAAGTTATGGTTCCAGAACAGATCCTTCTGCGCCGTTTCAAGCATGGCTCAAGCCGAAGACTACGACAGTTCCTCACAAAGTTTCAAGACCGAGGAACTCATGAAGCGGTATGGCTTGACAAAGAGTTTTTCGAAGACTATCCGGCGTTATTGACGGATTATTTGGAGGCTATGCAACTTCCGTCAAGTTAAGCAGAAGGGGATGTCACGTGCATCCCGCACTTGGATGCCACGTAGACATTTTTGTACAGAAGGTGCAGGACCTGGGATGGTGAACTGGCCCCATGTGAGCCCAATCCGGGACGAGTCAGCCAGGGATCCATCTCAGTTTTCCAAGGTCAGATGTGCATTGTCCTGCACAGGAGTCTAAGGTCAGGTGTGCATTGTCCTGCACATGAAACAGTGCCAGTCCGCGCTGTGACTCTCCCTCTAGAATGATGTCAGTGATTCTGTGTATCTGGTATGGTACCGGATGCCAGATCACTGAGTAGTTAGTGTTTGGGACAAGGAGCCAGCCCATAGGGCTACCCCGGATCTTAGTGTGGGCATGGGAATGGTGTAGAACCACCCCCATGAGGGCCAGGAAGGCCCAGGCTGAACCCACCAGCCATGGAGGGGCTGTAGGACAGCCCTAGGGCAAGAATAAGGCAAATTCCAGGAGTTTACAGCCTTTACATGGCTGTAGGGCAAGTATGGGGCAGCCCATACAGGCTGCCCAGCCCTTGGGATGTGTGCAAAGGCCTTGCCCAGCCATTGGAATTCACGCGCATCACCTTCTCAGCTTGTAGGGAAAAATGCAGTATTTTTTGGGATTAAATTCAGCATTTATTACTGAATTTCTGGTCGTGGGAGCATTTAATGCTGGCCGTCTGCATTAGCACTTGCCGACTGATGTAGTTGAGCTAGTATAAATAGAATGGCCCATAATCCCATTCATTTATCTCATTCTCCACCAAGAGCTCAAGCATAAGAGGCTAGACAAAGCCAAGAGGGTGCTTAGCAAAGGGGTGAAGGATTCAGGTCAAGGGGCAGGGTATTCCCAGCCAAGAAAAGGTCCAAGATTGCTGTATTTTCTTTCAGTTTTCTCATCATTCTAATAAAGCAAATACACCATCCGTGGTGGGGGCCCTATAGAGGGTAACTGGGACCCAATACTGTGTCCTCTCCATCTCTCCCTCTCTCTCTCTATTTTCTGCACATCTCCTTTCAGTTTGTGCGTTAATTTCCGTCACGAAAAGAGTGCTAAATTCTGAGTATTGAAGTTACTGATTCTTCTCCGAAGCTTCCGCATATTACACCTTCTCCTCCTGTACAGACATGCCACTAATAGCTTTGAACCCACCCAATGCAACGGTCTTAGCTCTGTGCTCTCGCTAATCATCAAGACCATCTTGAACCCCTACAGTCTCCCCCACTCAACCTCATGAAGAAGGGCCTCTGCTTCAGGAATACCCTACTCTCCCTCCGCGATGGCCAAGCTGCCGGACAGACTGGCCTAACATCAGTCTGGCTGTCCTTGTTGGTATTTGTCCTCTCCAGCTGTGTAGCAGTGCTGGCCTCTTCATTGCCATCCATTCACCCTCACAAGCCATGGGCCAGTAAGCTGGGACTAACCGTTCACACCAAAACGCTAACCGAACAAAATGCGTACCAGCCTTGTGGTAAACGCGCTAGCACTTGCTATCCACTCTTTGGTATCTCTCCCTTTTCAACAGGCTTTTTTTAATAGGCTGTCTAGACCCACTTCTGCTCACAAGGTAGATATGCTATTTCTGGTTCCTTGTTGTTTGACAAGAGATATAAGAAGCATACTCATTATTTGGAGTAACTTAAAGAAAATACCTCCCTTACTATCTTGTATTCTCTCACCTGCTCAAAAGAGAAACTCTATAAAAACGAAGACAAGCATCATCAGAATGGAGAAGGCCACTTTACTTCTCTTTTTTTTGAAAAAGCATTATCAATGTCAAACAAAATTAAAAAACCTTGTGTGATGACAATATACAATTCGTGACATGCAAGAAAAAAACTCAGTTGTAGTCCCATTACAAAGTGGGTAATCTAACAGACAAAGCTAAATACATCTGTTGCAAGCTGCCCACCCAGGTAATATGAGGCTAAGCAGGGAACCTGATCTTTGGTTGAAATGGCCAGAAGTAAGGAACTCATAAGACTCACGAAAGGCAGCTTGAATCTTTGGAAAATTAAAAGAATTCCTACCAATGTCGTTTGATGGCATCAATGGATCTTCGACAGCCAGCAGATATGGCTTCCAACCATCCAAAAACCCTCGCTGTGCTTTAAGAAAGAAGTGACCACCACCACTGCGGCATGTGATGCCATACTCACGTACATTCAAACTCGTGCCATAGAAGTGAAAGAAGCCTGCAAGAAGAAACCCTAACCCTACAGACTCTGGTCAATTTTTCTAAGCCCCAGAAAACCCTGTTTTCTCTTTCTTGGTCTATCCTAATTTAGAAAGCCCTTCAAAAGAACCTTGATTTCTTCTTTTTCAGAGAAAGCTGAATTCTCTTATTCAAACAATCATGTCATAACTAAAAAGAATTTAACTATCTCATTTAAGAATCCCTAATTTATAATTCTTCCCTTAAATTCTGAATTTCCTTTTCCAACCCCATGAGACCCTGACTGCTCTTTCTCAAACCTTAAAGATCCTGATTTGTTTTCTACACATCTTATAAACCCTGTATTTTATCATTGCAAACCCTTACAAATTCTTCCTGAATACTTGAGTTTTGCCTTGAAAACTCTAGATTAGCCATTTTTTCTCCCCTTTCACAACTCTTCACATCTCCTTTTTACTGGTGGCTGGAGACATGGCATGCACCACAGGTGTCAGGGTTTGAACTCACAACCTTTGGGTAGGGTGGGTAGTGAGCTAACCTCTCGGGCAAGATCCCGCCAACTACAAACCCTAGATTCCCTTTTTCCCTAAGAGCTGAGCTCAAACCCTTATCTCTCTTTCAAAACCCTAATCTCTTTCAGGGAGGTGTTATCTGCTTGTGCTAAGCCCCTATATTCTCTCTAAGAGACAATAGAAACCCTATTTTCACTTTGAGGATCCCTTTAACCCCTATATTTCCTTGTTGAGAACTTTAAATAGAAGGGTGAGACGCTAGGTTCCCTCCTCTAAACCCTATAGTCTCTCTTTCAGACCTTAAAAACCTACGCTGAAATTGACTTGGAAACCTTAGAAACCCAACACAGTCTGCTGAAATTGACTTGGAAACCTTAGAAACCCAGCACACTCTTTGAAAATCCCTGTAAGCCTAAATTTCTTAGTTGAGAACCCTAGAAAAAAGGCTGAGATCCTAGAATCTCCTTTCAAACCCTAAAAGGCCTGTTAAAAACCTAGAGGATCCCTGTAAACCCTAATTCCTTTGTTGAGAACCCTAGGGCCTAGATAGAGGGCTCTCCCGAACCCTAAATTTATTTTTCTGAGGACCTAGATAGAGGGCTCTTCCGAACCCTACATTTGTTTTGCTAAGGGCCCTAGATAGAGAGCTACTTCCGAACCCTAAATTATTTGCCTGGATAGGGGGGCTGAGACCCTTATTTATAACCCTACATTCGCTTTGAAAACCCAAATTTCTCTGCTGGGAAACCGTAGAAAAGAGCTGGTACCTGAGTGCGCTGATGCAAGAGAGTCTTCACGGCCGTTGGGATGGGCCTGCAGGAAGGTGTTGAGCATGACGAAGAGGGTGTAGGAGGCGAGGCCACCGGTACGGTAGACCTCATTGAGGTGTTTGAGATGCAGGAAAGTCTTCAAGACGAGGTAGAGGGGGGCCAAGGGGGGCGTTTGGGCGAGGGCAGATTGGATCATCTCTGCAGCTTGGAGCTCCTGCCGGGAATCGAACCTTGCATCGAAGGCGAGATCGCTCTGTGTCTCTTCAAATTTGACAATGGGGACCCTGGCCCTCCCAATCACCTCCACATTCTTGGCGACTCTGCAGCTCCGCAGCGTGCTGCCCAAGGCCTTCAACCTGCTTTGTATGTTTGCATTTCCAGAGCCCAATATGACGATGTCTATGTCGCTAGTTTTGGGCAGATACAGGCCTGTGGCAAAGGACCCAAATACCTTCACTTCGCAATCGGGCCATAGGGACCTGATGGCCTGCACCACTCTCTCCAATGCCTGTGCCCTCTTCTCGTGATCCTCTTGCGTTGGCCTTACTTGCTCATAAAACTCCACGATCTCCTGATGTAGTTGCGCCATACGCCCATCATCGTCGGCATCGCCCGAATTCGCCCACAATGGAGCCTCTTTGAACCAAGGAGCGTTTGCCATACTTAGTAGTAGAAGCGTACTCAGTAAGGGCTTTTGCACAGAGTGTTCCTTTTTTACCTTTAATCAGAACTTAAAAAAATTTAAAAATTTGAGGAGGAATTTTTATTCTCATCAATTTGAGAATGTTTGAAAAAAAAAAGCGCAATTTTCTAGGCAAACTATTCCAAGGACTCATGCTTGGGTGGGTGGACAAGCAATTGCACCCCCTACACCACCCAAAAAAAAAACCCCAAAAAAAAACATGATGTGGGTTTAGTGTTAGAGGACTTTCTTTCTTGTTTTAAGTTGGACGATTTTTATTACACGAGGGTCCCGCATACCCTTTTTACAAACACACACACACACACACCTGCGGATTCACAAGGTACAAGGTAGCACCATGCATCATAAGGACATCCAAAAAAAATTGTTTTTGTACAGTTAGAGGACTTTCACACATACGTCATAAGGGCATCTCTTCACAAACAAAGGGTGCTTTTGTAAACTGATGCACTAAGATGATACTTCAAATCTTGCATGTTTTTGTGCACTAACATATAACCAAAGCCTTCGTAATCTTAAACCTTTATAAACCATTTATTAAGAATATACGAGCGGAATTACAAAGACTTTGCATAGGTTTTGTGCCTACCATACTTATGAGACCCTTGAGAAAGATAAATTTAGGCACATCTTTTCATCATAAAAAGTTTTTCATCCTTGATCACAAACTTTACATGTGAGGAAATCTTTTCATCATAAAGTCCCACCAAAGGAAGCTATATTTTTTTAACAAAAAGGAAGATTAAATTGGATCTTCATAAGTGGATGTCGTAGAAAAGTGGCTTTTGAAAGTAAAAGGATTGCATAATGCGTGGAACTCTACTTTGGATTTTTTGAATTTAAAAAATACTAAAAGTATACAAATTTTCTCTTGTGTAAATGTGCTTGCTTAAAAAATGAATTTAAGTACAAAGCTCCCATTAGCCTACTCAATTCTGCTTTGGTGAGCATTTACAAAAGAACGGTCTTAGTGTTATATTTAAACAGCTCTACGATTTATATCTGTATCATCTCAAAAATGTAAGCTAAATAGTTTTGTCTACCCACAATCTTGAACTTAATGGTAGGCCCACTTTTGGTAAAGTATAGTGGTGGTAAAGGCATTGCTTAAAGTGGTTTATAGACTTTACCACATTTGGTAAAGTATAGTGGTAAAGGCATTGCTTAAAGTGGTTTTTAGCCTACTAAAAAACAGTGAGATTTATAAACTAAGTATGATTTGTGGAATCCAATACTCATTTGTGTAAATTGAAAAGAAAGACATTTCTCTTTTGACAAGATTTCAATGTAATAAGGTGATTACCTTCTTGGAAAATATAGGGTGATAACCTTCTTGAAAAATATATTATGAACAATGTGGCATTTAACTAAATATAATAGTTAAGAAAGAAGCTTTTAGTTGAAAGGAAATTTATTATTTTCAATACTAAAGCTCTCTCTCTCTCTCTCTCTCTCTCTCTCTCTCTCTCTCTCTCTCACCATACCCAAAAATAACAAAAAGGCCTCACAAAACTCGAAAGGGTGGCCCCCATGGACCTAGTTATGCCATTTTTTTATCGAAATAGGCCACCACACACACTCTAGCAAGACCAATCCTCACACCATGTCATGCAACTCATAATGGCTAGAAGGAGAATCACTGAAGGAAACCCAAAAATGGCAATTAAAAATTTGCTCCAATTAAGTAGAGGAGCAAAGGTCTACAGACAAGTGCTCCTCTTGCATAATTCAAATCCTCACACCATGTCATGCAGCTTATAATGGGTGGAAGGAGAATCACTGAAGGAAACCCAAAAAATGGCAATTAAAAAATTGCTTCAATTAAGTAGAGGAGCAAAGGTCTACAGACAAGTCCTCTCTCTTGCATAATTCAATTTTATGTGCCAATCACGTAAAAGGTTCCATTAAGCTCCCGCATGTGACATGGGTATCAGAGCTTTGAGCTTGATCACTTTACAGAGCGGGCAATTATTTATCTCTTTTGTGGAAGGCTTGTTTTCACTCTAGGAGGGAAACTTGTAAGTAGCTATCCCACAAACACATTGGATGGTTTACTTGAGTTTTGGGAGAACCCTAAATGCTCCCACTATGGACCCACAATATGGACAAGCAAGAGGATATATAGAGATTGAGTTTACCGCATCGATCTTGCAACCCAATCTTGTGTACTTCTCTCACCCTCTCTCTCTCTCTCTCTCTCTCTCTCTCTCTCTCTCTCTCTCTCTCTCTCTCTCTCTCTCTCTCTCTCTCTCTTTTACATAATTTAGTTTTATGAAGTGTTCTCTACCAATCAAGTAAAAGGTTCCATAAAGCTGTCTCTTGTGGCATTGGTTTCAAGCTTTGAAACTTGATCACCCTTGTAGAGTCGAAAAATATTTTTCTCTTATGTGGATGGTTTATTTGGCTCTAGGAGGGCAACCCATAATTAGTGATACCACATGCATAGTGGCTAGTCTACTTGCATTCTAGGAGAGCCCTAAATATTCCCAGGAGAGATAAGAGAGATTGAGTCTAGTGCATTTAATGATGCATGTGATAAGGATGTGCCCTTGACCTCAACTGACATGATTATAAGACTACATAAACACCATCACTCTTGATGATAAAATAGGAGTAGCTTGGCCAAAAGATATTTAAGGTCGTGGCTAGGTCTTTGGCTCCCACTAACTAGCACTAGCACCAGCACCAGCACCCCCACCACCTTCAGCATCTTTTACCCTTTCATAGGTATCACCTTCTGCATAACCACTATCCCATGCACCACCACTACTTTCGAGTGCACCATCACTTCCTAATGCATAACACACAACAGCAACTTCTCCATCATCTACCCAACCTTCCACTCTCTCTTTGGAGCAATTTATTATTTTGGTGATGATGTGACTACAACTTGAGCAATAGTTTCAGATGTAGTAGCTTTAGATGTAATTAGACATAACACCTTGAAGATTAGTCTTGAGAGAATATGACTTGAAGAGCATTGATAGTAGGTGAAAGTGATCCAATGACGATAAGACGAATGATAATGACGCATAGAGCATGATGCCCTTCTCTCAGCTTTAGACAAAGAACCACTTCGAGCAACATGAATCCTTTTCTAAAAAAGGTCACCTTCAGTAAGTATGACGGTAACATTGACCCCTCCACTTTACAGTCTTCGATTCACCAATTTGAAGCATATTTCTTTGCACACATAGGCTGGATAAGGAGTCACTTTGGCTAATTGTCATGTCACTAATGATCCCAAGGTAATAATTCTAAAGGGCACATGGCTTACAAGTGCGAAGCAAACTTCCTCAATGACTCTCTTTTTTGCCACATGCTTTTCTTTAGAACTATCAGTGTTGTAAGTCACTGTCTATAGCTAAAAAAAATTAGCTCAAAGTCCTCTTTGTAATGAACTCAAGATGGTGAAATTCAAAGTTGTGTAGATATTCCTTGTTTTAGGATTCTTGATAGGTAATTTTGAACTTGAGCTTTTTATTATATATCATAAATTTCAAGATGTACTAAACTCTAAATATTATTATCTTGAGCTCATCGTAAAGAGGGATTTAGACAATCATTTTGAGCTATATAGTACATTGAATTCTAGCACCTATACCAAAAGTTATGAACAAAACTATGCGATGATTTTTTAAAAAAAATCATCACAAAGTGATGAGGGTTAAAGCAAGGATTATTGTTTCATCCACATAGCAAGGCTTATTTCCAATATTTTAAAGTTAATATAAAGTGTATTACCCTCATAAATAAGCCTCGCTATGCCCTTGTACTAAATCCTTGTATTATTGTAATGCAGTAACGTTCTCTTAAGTAAAACACTTAAAGTTTCCTTGATTATAGGGCATCCTTGTACTCTCTTTGTGATTTTATCAATCTGAGTGAATCTAAGAGGTGATTTTTGTGGAACAATGGTGTTAAAACCCTAAGATCTCTCTAGATAATTGTTATACATAAACATGCATAAATCAGGCATAAACTCAACCACCCAACCACCCCCAAGCCCAAGGGATGCACACATGAATCATAAATGAAATACATCATACCTCTACCTTGATGTCCCATACCATTAAGAGGTATAACACAATCCAATAGCATGTAGCTAAAGTGTGAAATGGTAGATGAGTAGATATGGATCTCTACACAAGAGACCATAGCATAAGCCTCCAAGCCTCCAAGCCCCCTTGAGTGTGCCCCATGTCCCTATTATATAGGAGGGCCCTCAAGTGACTCTTGACTTTCCATTACCCATGTGTGACCCTTGGATGCCTGACCCTAACCTTAACCCTTAAGGTTAGTCCTAACCCATGCTCCACTAGAGCTTGTTCCCATGCTCCCATGCTCCCAAGCCTAATGTGGGTTAGCCTCCTAGTATATGCACACATAATGTGCATATAACATAGCACACATAATGTACATATAACATACTTTCCCTCTCTCAAAACATTGCACTCTTGCAATGAAAAAAAGGAGAACTGCACTGAACAATCTCAACCGACTCCCAAGTCGAATCCCCTATTTCCCTATCTTTCCACCTAATTTTAACCTCAGGGAATAGTCAACTACAAAGTTTCCTTTCCCTGAATTCAAGTACCTTATCAGGTTCATGTGGAACATAGGATAAATAATCGACTTCAACGAGTTCTTGAGGAGTAACTATGTTATCCTCACCTCCCAGTTTCCCTTTCAACCTATTAATATGAAAGACTGGATAAACTCTAACATGTGGAGGTAGTTTTAAGTTCAAACGCAGCCGTGCCAATCCGATGTATAACTCGAAAATGGACCATAATATCTAGGAGATAAATTCGAGCATTTTTCCATTGACAAAGTCTGAAAATCTTTAGGAACATTAAAATAAACCAACGCTCCTGGTTCAAAAGACCGAGGTGAGCGTCCCCTATCAGCATAAAACCATGCCCTATCTTGAGCACTCCTAAGATAGAATCCCGAGCTTCGGTCAGCATTTCCTGCATATCTCGCAAGAAATCCCTCGATGCATCAAGCTCGATGTCCTTAAAATCGACATCAATAGGTACCCTGGGTTGATACCCATACATAAGCATGAACGGACTAAAACCAATAGCTTTATGTTTAAAATTGTTATAGGCAAATTCCATCATTGGAAGATATTTTTCCCAATATGATGATTTTGTAGAGACATATGCACGAAGCATATACTCTACAATCTGATTCATACACTCTGTTTGCCCATCAGACTACTGCGGATGATTAGAGCAATTCACATTCAAAGTACCTTCCTCGTTGTAAAACATTCGGAATAAAGTAGGAAAACATGGCATTAAAACAGCAGAAACCAGGGATTCATCGGCGCCCCGACATACCCACATCTGCATATGGAATAATCGACGTCCCGAATTACCCATATCAACATAGAGAGTCATCAGCGTCTCGATGAGTCACATATGTCCATCTGTAAACAATCAATTTGACTATATAAATCACCTAAAGTACGGAACTAGAGAAAGAAATGCCAACAAAGGAAGAATCCAAATTTCCTTATCCGAACACAACAAGATAAACTTGTTTGAACTCTAAAGAAAGAGATTTCAACAAGTGAAAATGCCGACGAGATTTTCCTCATCAAAACATGCAGGCTATAGATAAAAGAAGTTTATATAGAGAATGCCCACACTATAACTTCTAGTGAATTTAGAAAATGAGATTGTCTTTGAATGTTGAGGTCAACATGCTAAGTGATGTAAGCAAAGCAAAAATCTTGAGCCTAAATTATCCCATAAGATAATATATGTGAGGGATCACTAGCATCCCATACCACCATGATACCACCCATACATACCTTAATAATTTGAAACTCCCTAGTATGCCGTCTAGGAAAATATGAATAAAATCCTGTATAAGAGGAATAAGATGGCCTTATCCAAACTTTCACATACTAAACCTGTCTCTATATACTTGAGACTACATCAAGGAATAACTCCTTCTGAGTACATCACTAGAAAAGAAATTGAATTATTGGCGCCTTTCTAATGATAACTACCCAAAACACAATAAAGTTAGGGTAGAAAAATAACTCACCTAGATACATAAGCAACTAGGTATCCGAGTTGGAATATGTACAAGAGTACAAGGAACATAGTCCAAAATTACATGCAAAAAATGAAGGCAAATGCTACCTTCAAAGCACATGAAATTATCCAAAAGATCAAAAGATCCTTATTATAAAACCATGGATAAAAGCATAGAAGCTTCTTGAATCCATAAAGATCATAGTTGATCATAAAAATCAATGCATACCATCTAATGGACATAAATCATGCCAAAAGAAGCATTAAAATTGGTGGCCAACTCATCAATCCTCGGAGTATATGAACGTTGTGTCGTTCAAGCAAAACTCCAAAGTAAGTAAGTGAAACACATGTGTGTAGCACTCAATAAAAAACCCCTAGACACAAGTGATCTAGGCAGAACCTGATGAGTCCATATAAAACTTGGAAAACATCCAAAAAAAATCCACCAAAACAAACCGATCAACTAACCCATGATAGAATTTGTCTTAGGCTTAAGAAATTAAGCACAATCCACACTTAAATAAGTGTAAAATAAATTATCATGGAAAAGTGTCAAACGTGAAACACACTTTGAACATAAATTATAGCCATCAAAAGAAATTAAGGAACATGTCCAAAAAGAATGACTAAACAATGGTAAAAAATCATGAATACATCGTTTAGAATTAATCCAAACATAAATATCTATTAATATGAGGTATAATCGTATTGATAATATACGAATAACCCGCATCTATCTAATGTCAGCACGAGAAAACGTACTTCAACATTAAATAATCCTCAAAAATATTAAATTCCAAGAAAAAGAATTATCATGATTTTTTTCTAATTTTTCCTAATTTTATAGGGTCTCAAAATATGATAATTTTGAATTCCACCAAACCTATCTTATGGCATTCCAAACCTATATTTTTTTAGAAATTTTTAGCAATTAATTTTGCCAAAATACCATTGATATTTTAAAAATACCAATTTTTAAGATTTTTAAAAATAATTTCTAGAAATTTCCTAATTTTTTCTGAGAATCCCATCATTCACGAAATTTCCAATTCTGCCCGACAATTCTCAAATCCAATGAAAATTTATAATTTTAATGGATTTTTTAATTTTATGGGTCAAAAATATATTTTTAAAGGAATTTGAGTGGTCTCACAGGCGGCCGAATGGACACACCACATGCCAAACACCAACCCCACATTTTTCCAAAATTTAAAAATAACCTTTGTCTAATTTTTCCCTGATTTTCAGGATTTTTTTTGAAATTTTTAAATTACCATTGTGGTGATTTGTGTATAACATGGATCATCAGTAAGAAGTAGACAGCAGCCATTTTGAACTGTGAAGCTAAGTACAGGGTAACTTTTACAAAACAGGTATGTAGTGTGTATGGCTGAGACGCATTTTGGCAGATCTTAGTGTTGGTTAATAGTCCCCCATCTCCATCTTCTCATTGATAAACCAGAGTGCATTAGCCATGTCATGAGGAACCTAGTGTTTCATGCTCAAACAAAAGCACATTCGAACGCATTTAGAATACGAACAGTCAAAAAATTTCGGAATTCCCACGGTTTTTCTGGAATACGGAAAGCCAAAAGTTTTGGGAAAATGAAAAGACAAAAAAAAATCGGAATGTGAAAGGTCAAAAGTTTTCGGAATACTGAAGGTCAAAAGTTTTTCCAGAATTCGGAAAGCCAAAAGGTTTCCCGAGAATGCGGAAAGCCAAAAGGTTCAAGGGAGAAAAAAAAAATCCAGAAGAAAGAATACAATTTTCAGAGAAATAATATATTTTTTCAGGATTTTTTTTCCCTTTTTCCAAGCTTTTCCAAATGAAAATATCTTGAAAAGAAATATATCTTTTTCTTAAAAAAAGTTTTTTTTTCAAAAAAAAGCTTATAAGCTTTTAATCTAAAAGCTTTAAAAAAAATTATGGGGGGGGCGAATTTTGCCCGCTGGCGGCTGGCTGCTGCGCAGCCCCCCGTCCGCCGCCTGTGCGTCAAAAACTGAGAGGAGGGAGAAGAAACCTCTCCTCTCTCTTCTCTTCTCTCTATCATCTTCCATACCACCTCTCTCTACCATCTCCCTCTCTTCTCTTCTCTTCTCTATTAGAGATTAGAGAGATTAATTAATCACTTATTAATCATAATTAGTGTTTAATTATGATTAATATTTAATTAAATTATCTTATTTAAAATACGTTCCCACGTATGAGAGAGAAATGGAGATAAAAAATTCAGATTTTGAGGAAGAGAAGAACTTTACGCACACGGGAGAGAACCCACGCATCAATTGACTGCTCCACATTGCTTTTCAACAAGAAAAATTGGCAAAAAATTGAAAACATGCCCGCGGAAAACCTGCACGGAAAACCTGCAAAATGCATTAAAAATACATTTTTTAACTATAAAAATGTTCAAAAGTTTTCTAAAAAATTAGAAAAAAATCCCTAAAATTTTTAGAAATTTAGGGAATCCATTCTACCAACAATATCCACAATAAAATATGTGAAATTTGGTAAGAATTTCCATTAATGCTTATTTTAACCATAAAAATAGGAAAGAAATAGCATTAAACTCACGGAATTCCCCCGCAACGTCGATTCGTCCACATTGAGTAGTAGTAACATGCGTTCCAATCGCCATATCGACGATCCACGTGTAAAATCACCAACACAAATCAACAAGATAACATTTTTATTAGTAAATATTAAAATTTACTTCAAAAAATCAACAACAATTAACTAGAGATTGCTCTGATACCACTGTTAAAACCCTAAGATCTCTCTAGATAATTGTTATGCATAAACATGCATAAATCAGGCATAAACTCACTCAACCACCCAACCACCCCCGAGCCCAAGGGATGCACACATGAATCATAAATGCAATACATCATACCTCTACCTTGATGTCCCATACCATCAAGAGGTATAACACAATCCAATAGCATGTAGCTAAAGTGTGAAATGGTAGATGAGTAGATATGGATCTCTACACAAGAGACCATAGCATAAGCCTCCAAGCCTCCAAGCCCCCTGGAGTGTGCCCCATGCCCCTATTATATAGGAGGGCTCTCAAGTGACTCTTGACTTTCCATTACCCATGCGTGACCCTTTGGATGCCTGACCCTAACCTTAACCCTTAAGGTTAGTCCTAACCCATGCTCCACTAGAGCTTGTTCCCATGCTCCCATGCTCACAAGCCTAATGTGGGTTAGCCTCCTAGTATATACACACATAATGTGCATATAACATAGCACACATAATGTACATATAACAAATGGTGTTAACAAGATTGAGCTTAATCTCTTCATTGGATTTGTGCTTATTTGTTTATGATTTATCAATTGTATTTCTCTTTCTTTATATTTCTTAGTGTTTATGTCTTTGTGATAACTAAAAATTTCAAGTGAAATGGTGATATTACATGCATGACCACACAACTATTGAGCTCAAGGATTTTGGTTGTTCAAAAGATATGTAGATAAGAGATATGTATGGACCTATGTGAAATATATGAGGGAACATACATGAAGGGATCCCTTCATAGCAAGTTATTACATTCTAGACAAGGTCCTCAACTTCTATGCAAAGCTAGATCATGATCACCCTCCTTTCATGGAGCTAAAGGATGACCCTCACAACTTACGAGGGTTAAAGCGAGGCTTATTTTTCCATGCACATAGCAAGGCTTACTACTGCTAATCTTTTAAAGTTAATATAAAATGTATTACCCTCATAATAAACATCGCTATGCCCTTGTACTATGTCCTTATACTATTGTATTGAGGTCACATTCTCTTAAGTAAAACACTTAAAGGTTTCTTATTGTATTTCTCTTTATTTATATTTCCTAATGTTTGTCTTTATGATAGCTAAAAATTTGAAGTGAAATGGTGATATTACTGATAGCCTTGGAAGTCCTTGGTGTGAATAGGTCTGCACATGAGCACTTTTACCTTGTGTTGGTTGGCAGGGGTTTTTTCCCCCATGTGAACACACTCTTATGTGTTAGCCACATCAGCCCTAGGGCTAGGGCTATTAGTACCTTGTACTCCACACGTTTGTTATCATTATCATCAAGTACTTCTAGTTATCACGTCTCGTCTCTCTCGCTGAGCTCCTGTGTGATTGTGTGTGCATGTGTGTCTGATTGAGTGTGAGAAGCATCTTCTCCCTCATCCAACGTTGGTATGAGAGCAGTGTGAGGAGCATCTTCTCCCTCACCCAATGTTGGTATGAGAGCAATGTTCTCAATGTTTGGGTTCAGTGTGCCTAGGTCTCGGAGCCTAGTTAGAGCTTCTTTTAAGTGCCAACAGCTCTATGCCGTCATTCTCTGATGTGGCTCATTCATTTTATGGGTAAGCTCTTGCACCTCATAGATCTAGGGTTTCTACCTTATTCTGTACATTGCTAGTGTCGTCATTCGTCGCTGTCGTACATCTTGGGTATGCCCTCGCACCTCACAATTTTAGGATTTTTATCTCCTTCTGTACATTCGTGTCTGTCATACATTGTGGGCATTCTGTCATATACTCAGGGCGTCCCCTCACACTACACTCAGCTCAAGCTGTCAGATGTTTTCGACATCAGATTCTAGTATCTGCCAAGTTCTTTTGTTTCTATTATTCCTGTTGCTGTCTGACGACTAGCTTTCACCTTACTCGATCAGCCATTTAGCTGCATTCGTTAGCTTGGCCTGGTCTCAGTAGATCAGCCTTTAGCTTTCCTCATTCAGCATTTAGCTTCAGCACACACATTTAGCACTCAGCTTCAATTTTTCTCAATCAGCCATTTAGCTACATCTATCGATTCTACCGAGTCAACAATTCAACCTTCACCTTTAAGCTATCAGCATTGGTCTTCTACATCTGTCAGTTGCATTCATAAGCTTTGCCTAGTCAAACATTTAGCCATTCGGCTTCAGGCTTTCTGCATTTAGCCATTCGGCTTCAGGCTTTCTGCATTTAGCCATTCGGCTTCAGGTTTTCTGCATTTAGCCATTCCGCATCAAGCTTTCAAAGTCAGTGCTCAGCTTGCTCAACTTTCCCCTTTCAACATTCGACTTTAGGCTTTCAGGAGCAATTAGCTTTTCAATGCTTGGCTTTCTGCATTCAGCTTTCAGCCCCATCAGCATTCGGTAATTGATTGTTGTGCCTTTCGTGTCAGCAGCTCGACTTTCACTCTTCAGCTCTATTCGCATTCAGTAGTTGCCCATGTTTACTTCATTGGCCAGGTTTACCGTCAGTTGGTTCAGCGCCCATTCGTTATCTGATTCAGCATCCGTCCGTTAGTTGGTTCAGCGTCTGTGCATCAACTAGTTCCGTGTCCATTAGTTAGCTGATTCTGACCTCACGACTCTGCCTTCAGCTTCGAATCTATTAATTCCATGCTAGCTTTCGACCTGCTTACTCCATGCCAGCTTCCAACCTACTAATTCCACGCTAGCTTTTGACTTGTTGGTTCCATGCCAGCTTCCAACCTACTAATGCCACATCAGCTTCTAACCTGCTCTACTGGCACATCAGCTTATGACCAGCTGATTACACGTCAACTTTCAACGTGCTGACTCTATGTTAGCTCCTAATTCCACCTGTCGATTCTGATGTCTGTAGCTTTTGACCTGTAGATTGCTAATTTGGTAAGTTTACACATGCATTGAGCAGACATTTGAGGTACTCTGAGTCACTTGAAGCTACTGCTTGTGTAAATAAAATTACAAGATTTTTTCATATTATGAAAACCACCTATGAGATGTTGAGCACAAGAAACAATACAAGAAAGCATTTGAGACCTTATAATACTATTGGGCCTCAACTATCATCTTTAACTACTTCGACTACCCCAAATTCGCAATGAAGGTGCCAACTTCTCCTTGAAGAAGAGCCTCTTTTTCCTCTTCAATAATGCCAAAGGATCTCCGCATCCCAATGGTTGTTGCTGTCACCTCTAGCATGTTCTTTATCTACACGGTCTACCACCTTCTCTATTGTGAGCTTCTTGTAGAGCTCCTGCACTTTTGAGGTGGTTGTCCATGCCTCTAAAAGGGCATCCAATCTTGGTTCTTTTTCTTTGAGGTACATGAAATATGCAAGAGCTTTAATTAAGATACTTGCAAATGTCATATTATTAGAGGGATTGGTGGATGAAGCCATGAAAATAGAGTGTATTCCCAATCTATGCCAATATATAGAAATAAGGGGTGGGTGGGTTGGGATGTATCCCTCAAATAAGAGTAGTGGAAAAACTCTATTCTATTTATAGGTTTCAAAAATATCATATAAAAAATAACTTTTGAAAGCATATAAAAATATCGAATGTCTATGAGGATGACTTATGGCACACAAAGACAACAACACAATCTCCCTCTCACTCTCTCTCTCTCTCTCTCTCTCTCTCTATATATATATATATATATATATATATTGTTAACTCAACTAACTACAATGTCATAGTAACTTCAACTACAATATCATAGAACCAAGTTAAGTGTATAAAAGTGCAACAAAATATGGTGAAAATCAACAATTTTTAGGCATTACAAGAGATGGATTACATCAAAGAGGGTGCCACAACTGATGATGGAAGTAAGGTGGCTGCATATGGGGAGCTCTACCAAATGGTGCAGGTAAGAATAGCGACCTTGCTAGTTCGAGACGTTGTGCCCATGATGAGGGCATCATATGAGGAAGCATGGGGGACATATGAGGCATTACAGGTCAAAATGGGGTGTAAAGATGGCGATGACCAAAACAGAGGTGTACGTGCACACACATGTAACTACGTTAGGGAATTCATGATGGTTCACTTATATCTAAAATGAGTACGATCCACTCTTTCACTCATTCTCATCCATCTTCAGAACAGATGCATGAACAAAGTCCTATGTAATGTTAAATTGCAGCTTTCTACCTCTCGCATTGCAATCCCCAAGTGCTTTATACATAAAATACATACCATAGTGCCGTTAGCATGTAGAAACTCTACTATAAGTATAAAGGCTGACTCCACAAGCACCTCCCTAAACACATTCCATTGGGGAACTACATGCTCCGACATGGAGAAAGCAAGATTTGTAAGATAATCTACCCACACCAAGTGTAGGCCTCCAAGGGTGTCATAGGCGTCCATGGTTCCCATCCTCGTCAACAATCCCATGAATCATTGCAATAGTGCAAGATTCCTGGAACACCATAACATATAAGCTTTTTGCACTATTTAAACTTGATAAATGGGTTGAGTAATTGGCACGGGGGAGCGATCATATTTGTGTTTTTTCTTTTCCAAAAGACCATAACATATAAGCTTTTTTGCACTATTTAACCTCGATAAATGGGTTGAGTAACTGGCATGGGAGAGCGATCATATCTGTGTTTTTTCTTTTCCAAAAGTGCAAGACGAAGGTGATCAATGTTGGAGTTCAGAACCAAGTGGAGAGGATCCACCATCAATGTTGGAGTTCAGAACCAAGTGGAGAGGATCCACCACTTTTGAATTGAAGTCTGCATTTCGACAAGAAGAAGCACAAAATGTTATTTCCAATATTTAAATAATGAACTTGTGCTGAAACAAAAAGATTTTGAGTACACTTACTGAATCCTAATAGGTCTATTTCGTCTTCCTTTGGACTCTCAGCTCTTCGCTCTCACCTTCTAGGATTATCTCTTCATCACCCCCTGCATGGGACTACCGTCGATCAATGCTCTCATCATCATCATCAGGGGAGCTCTCCTCATCATCATCTTCCCCTTCCTAGTATGGTTGTGTCCTCTTTTTGGGTGTTATGGCTACAGGATGATGGAGATGTGTTTATGGCCAACTTCTTGCCCTTGTTTGTTCCTGCATCAAACCCATATAGCAACTATACACTCCCAATATAGGAACTTCAAAGTTCATATAGAAATGCTACCATATACAATGTTAATTACTCTGAAACTCCTTAGCTTCGATTAAGGAAACTCTCCCTTAGGGTAGTCTAGCCACCATGGGCAAGATGTCCATGTCTCCTTGCCTCGTAGCTCATCGATCCAATCCTCAGGGTACAAGCCTATCTTCTCTCTCTCAGACTGCACCCGTGCATCCGACAGGTGCTTAGGAATACATACCTGATGGCACACATAATTTCTACACCACCTAATACAAAAACATTCAAATACTCTTTTGTTAAGAGATATTAACAATAAAATGAGGCCCACACTATCGATTATGCTACTACATACCTGTACAACACTTGTCGTGTTGTGGACGGCTAGTGTGGTTGGTGGTCAGTATTAGGGGTGGCTTGCATTTTCCCTTTCCACCTTAGGAATGCCTTTACAAAGTGCATCTTCTTAAAAGCTTTCAGAGCATCCATGATACCCACCTCGGATTCGCGTGTAGCTCTCTCATACATGCTTGCTATGGCAGAGGTCAGTTCTTCTCCACCTTTGTATAGAGTTGTAGCATGTACTCCATCAATTGGAGCCAATACACATGTGTATCCAAAGAAGGAATCTAGGTGTCTCTCATTGGGAAATCTCCACCCCCCCAATATATCCATGAGCCTACATTTCTTGCATTGTGAACCCACTTTATGTGTCATCACATATTAAAAAAGTTTAATGCGTCGAGAGAAAATGTGTGATCTTACTCTGTGTTTGGAATATGCACACAAGTGATCTCTGCTAGCTTAGGAGTAGTGAATCGACCAGCCTTGTCACCCCAACAATGGTAAGAGGACCTTCTTGAATAATTCTTTACCGCAGTCGGGGTTGGCTATTTGTGTCAGCTTATGTCCTCTCTTTGTAAATAGCACCTCTGTCTCGTTAAGGGCATCTCTGTAATTCTTTTCAAACATGTTTGCATTCTGATTGTACTCTCTACTCCCTCACACACATACACTCAACCATAATGAAGCCTAGCACTAAGGAAACAACAATAACAAATCTAAAGAATTATTACAACAAAAAGGTAGATGATATGGCATACACACACACACACTTTGTTTTTAGTAATGATATATTACTAGTGGGAAACCTCAGTGCGAGGTGAAAAACCATGTAGAAATATGCACTATACAATGGCAAGTCCCAAAAGGATCCATACTAGAGTTCCTCAAAAACAGTCAAAGAAAAGTGAGAAAGTCTACAAATCAACATCCTGGCTCGCGTAACAACAGTGTAGTCTATCAGAGAGCCTGAAGGAGGAGAAGGTGTCTGACATATATGTTTTCCAAACATGAATCGGTTCTGGCTACTCCAAATTGTCCACATAGCCCAGAACCGTACCCAAGAGAAAAATGTAGCATAAGGCTGGGGCATAATTTTCAACACTACAAATATCCATAACTTTTTCCCAAAAGAGTGTGTGAGAAATCTAATGTGCAAGCAAAGGAGCAGTCTAGAATGTGGAGAGGTCCAAAGAAGATGCGACACCATCTCCTGCTGTACACAGCGGTGGCATGACGAGGCACAAATACACCGCGAGTGCAAGAGCACACCCACTAGGATAAATCCAAGCATACATCTCCAGAGGAACATATGTTTTTTCAATGGCAAGACTCTTTTCTAAATCCCTCTTAAACATTTCCTCCACCATAGTAGTGGTTTTTGCAAGCTAGCAACCAATTGCAGCAGCACACAACATGAGGATATAGGCTAGCTCATCATGACCTAGATGCAACCATACTCCCCTCATAAAAGTAGAACACCAGAATGATAGAGAAGATATAACAACGGGAGAGCTCTTGCATAAGGAGACATCTCATGAGCCTTAATTGAATATGGAGAGCTTTCATAGCTCTCTTAAGGAGAGGTTATGCATAAGAAGAGCCATTAATGAATATGGAGTTCTCTCATAGCTCTCTTAAGGAGAGTTTATGCATAAGAAGAGCCATTAATGAATATGGAGAGCTCTCATAAACTCTCTTAAGGAGAGTTTATGCATATGAAGAGCTCTCATAGGCTTTCTTATGCATACCATGATGCGTTAGAGCTTTCTCTGCCCACTTACTTGTTTATAATCTTAAGTTGGCAAAGTAGAATGATCACATGTAAGTTGTTTGTTCATTTTAATCACATTAACAAGATACAAGTCCACTTACTTATTTATCATATGTAGAACCATTAGGAACTCTGCTTCCTAGCCCTGTGTTGTCATCTTGCTCGAGTACCATATCAAACTCCCCGGACAGTGATAGTTATGGGCCAACTTTACTCCAATGATCGAATGGAATGGGCTCTTGGCCTAGGAAACTCTCCAAGATAATGAACACCGCCACTATCATCTGGTTGGTGTTCTCTTCCGTGCTTTTTATCAACCCTTCGATGCAATCCTCATTTGTGCAGATTGCAAGGTTTGCGAGGAGGTGACATAGAGGCACTCTAGGAAGGTTGTGTTGATCATCGACCAAGTGATCCTTCACCCAATTAGTAGAGATGTGTTGATCAACCACTTGGCCAAGACTATCCTTTATGGAATCCTCTTCTTCGATAATTGTGGCACTGCTGGTGAAATGATTATTGTCAGGTGTTCTTAGAGCAACCCTAGCTAGAACTTCTAATGCCGATGTATTGGTCATGTTACTTAATGTGGCGAGACTTACAAATTGATTACATCTTGAGATAGTGCAATGTCCTATGAATTATCGGTGAGACCCTTAGATTGTAGTCGAGTGCAAAGAGGCATATTGCTACTTTGTTGTTGTACCAAAAAGAGAGATGCAAGAGATATGCAGGATGGCTAGATGGGGAGGGAGAGGGTGTCAGAGATAGATAGAGAGAGATAGAGAGAGGGTGTGAGAAAGAGAGAGAGTACAGGAAAGGGTGAGAGAGAGAGAGAGAGAGAGAGAGAGAGAGAGAGAGAGCCATTGATTATAGGGTGCCTACCACATTGGCATGTGCCACATGTATTATACCTGAGCACAGGCAATACACGTGGCAATTGCCACATGTATTGCAAGCGAGACTACCATGTGTATTGCCCGTGCTTGGGCATGCCACATGTATTGCTCAACCATTGACAGTACACATGGCAATTGTCATATGGTGCCACATGTATTGCCCGAGCTCGGCATTACAAGTGGCACACCACGTGTAATACCCGCGCGGACATTACACGTGGCATGCCAACAATCAAGCAATACACATGGCTCACCACGCGTACTATATATATATGTGTGTGTGTGTGTGTATTTATATTTATATTTATATATTTATATATAGATACACACACACACACACACACACACACATATTAATATATACATATACATGTAATTTATAATCTATATTATAAATTATATAGTATTATAATTTATGCATATACGCAAATCATCAAGGCCAATTTCTACTGAATCTGAGAGTTATTAGCAGATCAGTAGAAGGTTGAATGCCTGGTTTGTAACCCAATTATCATATTCCAATGCATCAAAAGGAGAAAGAGGCTCCTCATTTAATGTGAAAGCAAAATAAGATGCATGTCCGAGAGAGGCAGCGTGTGTCCGACCTGACATGGTGTCAGAGCAGGGAACTTAATGCCTATATCCTCTTCAACTACTAATGCATCACTCATGTCCGAGAGAGGCAGTGTGTGTCTGACCTGACATGGTGTCAGAGCAGGGAACTTAATGCCTATATCCTCTTCAACTACTAATGCATCACTCATGGCATCTTGTGATCAAAGTGTAGATGACCTAGAGCAATATGGGAAAGTTGGGCTGTTAAATTTATGAAAGCAGCTGAAGATTGATTTGGAGCCAAAGGAGGCTCAATGGATTTAGCATCAGTACTAATTAAATAGTATAAAGATATAAGCAATTTCCAATAGTAATGTATATATCAAAGATTACTGAATGCTAATACATCAACAAAGGAACCTTAGTCAATGGTCAAGCTGATAAGGTGGAATCAGCAATGGAAATGGGGGCTGATATAACAATCTGTCAAGTGGGGGTAGTAAGGCATACATCCAACCAATAGTATGCAATTATAAGTCATCCTCTCAATATGGCAAAATAAAAGAGATATGTAATCCCATACAGATTGATGTAAAGGAATTCCTAGAATCATGCATAGTGACAAGGCAACCAAGCTGAAGACAATGTAACATTCTGACACTATTAGCATCCATAAATACATCTAAGGAAGTAAACATTAGATCCTTGACATGGGTCAGAAATGCATCCATAGATTCACCCTTAGTCAGATGCTCAAAGTTTAGCTTTTTTCGTAGTAGGCAACTCGAGCTTCATTGCAGATCTGATAATACAAAGGGCAAGTTTATCCCATGCACTTTTAGAAGAAGTATATGGTCTAATATGAGGCATGACTTGCCATTTATAGGAGAGAAATCAAGGCATGGGCTTGCGCATATTTAGCATCACATCTGAGTTGTTCTACTGCAAGAGGAGCATGTATAGGCAGTACATTGTCACTTGAACTAGCCGTAGTGGTTCCGATAGTGGATCCACCTGACATGCTGACAGCAGATGCGGGGCTAGCAGGCCTTAAATCAACTAGAGACATACACCCACACAAGTTCTTTGCCACTAGTACATGCCTCATCATGTATGCCCACATGGGATAGTTGGTGCCATCCAACTTATCCTTAATGGACAGCATGCCAAGCAAATCACTGGTGTTTTCGGACATTTTACACAGCAAAGAAACATGCAAACTGAAGTATATCTTGGGAATATAATGGAAGTTTCATCTTTCTATAGTGTCCTTTTACAAGAGTTACTCTATGAAATTGTAGTAAATTGAGAGAGAGAGAGAGAGAGAGAGAGAGAGAGAGAGAGAGAGAGAGAGAGAGAGAGAGATTGCTCGGTCGCTAAAAATTCCTTGTCATAAAAATATACTCGTTTTAGGATATGGCTTCTATAGACTTAGCTCTATGCCAACAAGTAGGAGGCATGAGCTAATAGACCACACTACACTTAACGAGATAGAAAGGAGTGGACACCTTGTCCTCGAGTTATTAGGCCTAAATAAAAACCCAGATGACGTATGATGGTGAGCATGGAGCCTATGTTATAACTTGTGGTTAAATATTATCTTAATCAGGTTATGTAGCCAATTAGGTCCACCTAGACCAGCTAGGGTGACTTAGGTCAAACTATGATACGATCAATCCTTTATACATAGGTTTGGCACCCTTCCTTGTCATATTTTTTAGATAATTAGCTGAGATTTATCATTAAGGCATTATGCATCCTTACAAGTGTATGATATCCTGAATCTTAAAGCCTACCTAAATCGCCATCAAAGCTCCTTGTTGTTGAAGTGCATGGATGGGTAGATATCATCAATTTTGTGGTTTGTTGTTTTGCACCAAGGGTTCAATATTATCTCTTACTCTGTTTTACTCTTGCATTTCTTTCTATCTCTTATGGAAGATTCTACGATTTGTATGGATGCATAAGCCATATTTTCTTACATGGTATTAGAGCACACAAGGATTGTTGGCAAGTGGATCTTTGGTAGAAGACATAGAGAAATGGTTCAACTTGAAAATAATGTAGGTGGCTTTTGACCCTATCATTCATCAGATGGGACCCTAGTAGTTTAGGATCTTGTGGATCCAACACAATGCTAGATCAAGATCTTGTTCTTCCATGGGAGGATAAGGGATGTATATATTGTATATTTCATTATTACCATCGTTAGTGATTTTGTTATGAATTTGATTTAGACATGACTACCATAGAGGCATGGGTGGTTCAAGGAAACCAATTTGAGATAGCCAATTTGACAAGGATACATAACCTTGAGAATCAAGTAGCATCAAAGAATCTCTAATGAAAAAGGAGTATAGAAATTCATTATACGGATCAAGAATCTTTAAGATTAAATGGAAAACATTGGGATCAACAAATCAGGTGAAGGTCTAGCACACGTGAATCTGGATCTTCCCCCATAAATATGATGGTTTGGCCACTTCTTTGAACACTCAGGTGAGGAATCCTCCTTTAGCTTTTGAGGAGGATATTGATATCCTCAAGGAGATGTGTTAAGGCTAGAGATGGTGGTGACTCCTATTCTCAGCAAGAAGGACTTCTCAACAAGGAGATGTGTTATGCTTTTCAAGGAGATGTGTTAAGGTTAGAGATGGTGGTGATTCATGTTCTCAACGAGAACAAAGAAAGGTAATGAGAAGGACTTCGATAACCCCTCTTATTTGTCTAAAAGGAAGAAGAAGAAGACAATGAAATGCTTCTACTATGATAAACTTGGACATATTTAAGTAGTGTAGAAATAAGAAAGTGGATGAGAAGAATACACAACTTGAAGTCCACTAATAAAAAGGAGTCTAGTAATAATGCTGGAGATCTTTGTAGAAATCAAAGAAATTTGTGCAAAGGTAAACTATTATTTAGTCCTTGATGGTTCTTAGATAATTGATAGTGGAGCATCTTGACATATGACCATCCATAAGGACTAGTATTTGTCTCTATAGCTAGTAGAAGATGCCATCCTAGTAGCAGTCATCATGAATGATGCCAAATATCGAGAAAAGGGAACAAGTATTAGTTCTTTTATATATCAAGAAATGGTGATACTAAAATGTTACTAGTCATCCTCTATATATAAGTGGAATCTACTCTCCATTAGCGCAACCTATTAATGGCAAGGCCGTTGAAGCATGGACTAATCCACATTGTTTGTAGTGTTTGGTCCCCTTTCTTTGCTAAGATCATGCTTAGCATTGAGGGAGGGATTGCTTGGAATTATGGTCAATCCTTATCATGGAATTTTTTTGATGGTTTTGAACTTAGGATGGTGATAGAAAATCACATATGGTATCACTTCTAACATCGTTACATGGACATATGGCATGGATATGTGTCAGATTGGTGGAACTTTATCTTTGCATGTAGTTTCCTTCAAAAGGCTGACTTTTCTTAATGAAAATGATTCTCCCCCAACACTTTCAAATTTGTGAATGGAAAGTCTTAAACCAAAGAAATATATGTGAACATGTGAGATTTGTTAGTGTAAGAATTGATGTTAGCACCCTAATACATCCTTGACCAAAATGCACTAAGTAGTATACGCAAGTATGGCTAGGGTACACATGCTCGTGAGGGTAGACTAGTTGCACACTCTAACTATACATTAAGGACTAAATTTCACATTCAAAATTGTATGTACTAGTATATGCAAACATATCATTCATAATTGAATGTACTACATATCATTTATAATTGAATTTATGTGATCATCATTGGTTGCATTAGAAGGAAGAAGAAATATACTAGACAAATTATGATCCTCAAATGTAACCAAGAGAGGATGTGAAGCAATAGCAACACCAAAGGTCTTAGTGAAAAACTTTGTCTCATAGATTTTCCAAGCTAGTGTCAATAAAATTATTTTGGCAATCTTCTTAGAGAAGATTATTAGTGTGACAAACCTCCAAGAAATAGTAGCCTTTCTAAATCTAATTGAGCCATAACAAATTTGAATGATTCCCTAATTCAAGAAGAGTTTGAGAGGCCACAAGTTACACCAACTTAGCCAAACACACCCAAATGCAAGCCATTTTTTCAATGGAAAATGGAATAGCCTTCTGCAATGGAGTAAGCCTTAAAAAACAAGGAGGTGATCCTGAACAACGGCAACAACAATGCTAGTTGATTTTTAGCTTTAATTAAGGGATTTAATAACCTTACCTTCATGCTGCAATGTAATAACTCATGAACACAACCAAAGAGGGATTCTTCGTCGAGACCTTGAGTCCAATGTCTGCACACTAAAGAACCCTAATTCAAAATCTATAGATGGCATCTAGACCTGCTGCCATGTTGAAGATAGCAAGGAGCTATTCAAAGCTCTTCCTATCCATCTTGACAAGGCTCAAAACAAAGCACAAAAAGAGAATGGAGACTTGCACTAAACCATCACCCATTCACTTTGCAGCTTGGTTATCTCTTCCTTAATGCTAACCTTCACCCATTCACTTTGCAGTTTAACCTAGTGATAACCTATGTGAGACTTCCTCATTCACCACCATGATGGTTTCTTATCTCGTTTTAGATATACATCCACACACACACACACACACACACACACACACACACACACACACACACACACGTGTATGTATCTCTATTTACTAGTACTTGACCTGCTATGCATAGGCCGCTCTACTACTGTGGCTTATGCACTGCCCTCTTGGTACTACACTGCTGCCATACACTGCTGCCATGTGGCATGTGGAGAGGAGCTCTCAGACCTGCCACATGGTAGATATGGGATTAGTTTTCCACATTACTACTCTAGTAGGTGCTACATATAGTGCTTATATGTGGTAGCTCTCCCCTTGTCTTGCCACACAAGCACCCCCACACCGTGCTTCCCTATTGCCATGTGGTAGAAGAGAGAGCATGTGGTAGGAGAGAGCATGCAAGTCATGGACCCATGTGTAGAAACAAAGCTCAGCTAAACCACCTCGAAGTAATATTTCAATTACACAATGTACCAACTTGTGACCTTATATTTGAATGTGTAACTGTATGTGTGAATACACTCATAGTGTGAGATGTGCATATGTTATGGGAATATATTTTAAGCCCTCTTAAAAATATTATTCTACCCTCTTAAATAATTAGAGGACGCTTGGATTATCTTTGTGTCAAACCAAATCGTGTTAATATCATGGGTGATACCATTATAAATATTAATACGTTTGGTGTATATTGATGTATGGTTGAGGCCTTCAATGTTTGTTTCAGTTAGTTTGTATAGAAGGGTGATTCATGGGTTACTTACGCCTAGCAAACATGTGTGTAGTTATGGTTTATATACTTATGAAATATTTGTTTTACCAATTTATTGTTGGTTATTTTATAAGTGAAGAGGATTCTAAAGATTGAGGAGAATTAGCACATAATTATTACTTTGGCACACATTTTTGTAAAGACTATTTGTATATACATGTGCTAGCTTGTGCACATTTTGATTTATTTGGAAAGCCTTAGTTTATCAGGCATAGAATTGAACTTTAACGTTTTGTAAAGCGTGATATGCTTTAAATCCTAGCCTGATTTATGCATGTTTATGCATAAAATTTATCTAGAGAGATCTTAGGGTTTTAACAGTGGTATCAGAGCAATCTCTAGATAATTGTTGTTAATTTTTCTTTCTTATTGTAATTTTTAACATTTTTTGAAGTAAATTTTAATATTTATTAATAAAAATATTATTTTATTGATTTGTGTTGATGATTTACACGTGGATCATCGATATGGCGATTGG
Organism: Cibotium barometz; assembly: GCF_041138505.1. Lineage (NCBI taxonomy): Eukaryota > Viridiplantae > Streptophyta > Polypodiopsida > Cyatheales > Cibotiaceae > Cibotium > Cibotium barometz. Next base: position 6,099,537 of record NC_141103.1, on the reverse strand, counting down.
CATGCGTGTTACTACTATTCAATGGATGAATCGACGTTGCGGGGGAATTCTGTGAGTTTAATGCTATTTTTTTCTATTTTTTATGGTTTAAAATAAGCATTAATGGAAATTTTTACAAACATACCACATATTTTATTATGGATATTTTTTGTAGAATTTTTTTGTAGAATGGATTCCCTAAATGTCGAATTTTAAGGAATTTTTCCCTAATTTTTTTGGTTACAAATATATTTTTATACATTTTTATGGGTTTTTTCGCGGGTATGCGATCAAATTTCTACCGATTTGTTGAAATGCAGTAGGGGCCAGCATGTTGATGCATTGAATGCTCTCCCGTGTGCGTGGGACCCTCTTCGTCTCTCAATTTCGATTTTTCCTTCTATTTTTCTCTCATGAGTATAAACACCTCTTAAAAAAGCACTTTTTTTAAATTAATGTTAATTATAATTAGTATTTAATTATGATTAAAAGATTAATTAAAAGTTAATCTCTCTGTTAACACAGAGAGAAGGAGGGGGGTGAAGAGAGAAATGAATGGAGAAGAAGGAGAGGAGAGAGGGGAGAAGAGAGAGGGAGTCCCTCTCACCCTCTCCCTTTGGTTTTTGCGCACGTAGGGGGGGTTCGCTCTGCAGAGCAGAGCAGGCGGGCGCCACCCCCCCTAAAACATCATTTTTAAGCTTTATAAAAAAGCTTAGTAAAGTTTTATATATATATATATATATATATATATATATATATATACTTTAAAAAAAACTTTTGAAAATTTTTCAAAAAAAGCTTGAAAAAAAGCCTAAAAATTATGAGAAAATATGGGATTTGAGAAAAAGAATTCTATGGATTTTTTTGAAATTATTTTCTTGAAATCTCTTGGCTTTCTGCATTCCCTAGAAACCTTTTGGCTTTCCGAATTCCGGAAAATCTTTTGACCTTTCGGATTCCGAAAACTTTTGACCTTTCACATTCCGATTTTTTTGTCTTTTTATTTTCTCGAAACTTTTGGCTTTCCGTATTCCAGAAAAACCATAGGGATTCCGAAAATTTTTGACCGTTTGTATTCTAATGCATTCGGGGTAAATAAATTTTTTTTAAAAAATTCTTGAAAATTAGTGGAAAACTAGTGAAAAATTAGACAAAGTTTCTAGAAAATGTGGGGTTTGTGTTTGGCATGTGGTGTGTCCATTCGGGCACTCGTGACCATTCAAATTTATTTAAAATATATATTTTTTGACCCAAAAAATAATAAAATACATTAAAATTATAAATTTTCATTGGATTTGAGAATTACTGGGCGGAATTGGAAATTTTGTGAATGATGGGATTCTCAGGAAAAATTAGGAATTTTTTAGAAACTATTTTTAGAAATCCTAAAAATTGATATTTTTAAAATATCAATGGTATTTTGGCAAAATCATTTGCTAATTTTTTTTTGGAAAAATATAGGTTTGGAATGCCATAAGATAGGTTTGGTGGAATTCAAAGTTATCATATTTTGAAGCCCTATAAAATTAAGAAAAAATAGAAAAAAATCATGATATTTTTTTTCTCGAGAACTTAATATTTTTGAGGCTTATTTAATGTTGAAGTACGTTTTCTCGTGCTGACATTAGATAGATGCGGGTTATTCGCATATTATTAATACAGTTGTTCCTCATATTAGTAGTTATTTTTGTTTGGATTAATTCTAAATGATGTTTTCATGATTTTTTTACCATTGTTTAGCCATTCTTTTTGGACATGTTTTATACTTTTGATGGCTAGAATCTGCGTTCAAAGTGTGTCTCACTTTTGATATTTTTTCATGATAATTTGTTTTGCACTTATTTAAGTGTGGTTTGTGCTTAATTTCTTAAGCCTAAGATAAATTCTATCACGGGTTAGTTGATCGGTTTGTTTTGGTAGATTTTATTGGATGTTTTCCAAGTTTTATATGGACTCATCAAGTTCTACCTAGATCACTTGTATCTAGGGGTTTTTTATTTGAGTGCTACATACATGTGTTTTAGATGAGTATGAGGATGTCGAATGAGGCATCGTACTTGTGTGAGGGTCATGTCATGTGCATGGGCGTTTACATCGAATGCTTCTTTTGGCATGATTAATGACCATTAGATGGCATGCATTGATTTTTATGATCAACTAGTTTTTTACATAAAATTTTGGAGTATATTGCTTGTACTCTTGTACATATTCCAACTTGGATACCTAGTTGCTTATGTATCTAGGTGAGTTATTTTTCTACCCTAACTTTATTGTGTTTTGGGTAGTTATCATTAGAAAGGCACCAATAATTCAAAATTCTTTTCTAATGATGTACTCGGAAAGAGTTATTCCTTGATGTGGTCTCAGGAATATAGAGACATATTTTAGTATGTGGAAGTCTGGGATAAGGCCATCTTATTCCTTTTATACAAGATTTTATTCACATTTCCTAGACGGCATACTAGGGAGTTTCAAATTGTTAAGGTATGTATGGGTGGTATCATGGTGGTATGAGATGTTAGTGATCCCTCACATATATTATCTTATGGAATAATTTAGGCTCAAGATTGTTGCTTTGCTTACATCACTTAGCATGTTGACCTCAACATTCAAAGACAATCTCATTTTCTAAATTCACTAGAAGTTATTATGTGGGCATTCTCTAGATAAACTTCTTTTATCTATAGCCTACATGTATTGATGATGAGTGTAATCTCGTCGGCATTTTCACTTGTTGAAATCTCTTTCTTTAGAGTTCAACGAGTTTATCTTGTTGTGTTTGGATTAAGGAAATTTGGATTTTTCCTTTGTTGGCATTTCTTTCTCTAGTTCCATACTTTTGGTGATTTATACAGTCAACCTGATAGGTTTATGGATGAACATATGTGACTCAGCGCGAAACGTTGATGACTCTCTACGGGATGTCGATAATTCCATGTGCAGATGTGGGTACGTCGGGGTGCCGATGAATCTCTGGTTCCTACTGCTATAATGCCATGTTTTTCTACTTTATTCCGAATGGTTTACAACGAGGAAATTACTTTGAGTATGCATTCCTCTGATCATCCGCAGTCTGATGGTGGGCAAATAGAGTGTATGAATCAAATTGTAGAGGATATGCTTCGTGCATATGTCTCTGGAAAAGCATCAAATTGGAAAAAATATCTTCCAATGATGGAATTCGCCTATAACAGTTTTAAACATATACGGCTATTGGTTTTAGTCCGTGCATACTTATGTGTGGGTATCAACCCAGGGCACCTATTGATGTCGGTCTTAAGGACATCAAGCTTGACGAGGGATTTCTTGCGTGATATACAAGAAATGCTAAGACCAAAGCTCAGGATTCTATCAGGAGTGCTCAGGAGTAGGGCATGGTTCTATTCTGATAGAGGATGCTCAATTTGGCCTTTTGAACCAGGAGCATTGGTTTATTTAAAAGTTCCTAAAGATTTTCAGACTTTATCAAAAAGAAAATGCTCAAATTTATCTCCTAGATATTGTGGTCTATTTTGATTTATACATCGAATTGGCATAGTTGCGTATGGACTTAAACTACCTCCAATTGTTAGAGTTCATCCAGTCTTTCATATCGATAGATTGAAAGGGAAACTAGGAGGTGAGGATAACACAGTTACTCCTCAAGAACTCGATGAAGTTGAAGATTTATCCTATGTTCCACATGAACCTGATAAGGTACTTGAATTCAGGGAAAGGAAACTTTGTAGTTGACTATCCCTGAGGTTAAAATTAGGTGGAAAGATAGGGAAATAGAGGATTCGACTTGGGAGTTGGTTGATATTATTCAGTGCAGTTCTCCTTCTTTTCATTGCAAGAGTGCAATGTTTTGAGAGAGGGGAAGTATGTTATATGCACATTATGTGTGCATATACTAGGAGGCTAACCCACATTATGTGTGCATATACTAGGAGGCTAACCCACATTATGTGTGCATATACTAGGAGGCTAACCCACATTAGGCTTGTGAGCATGGGAGCATGGGAACAAGCTCTAGTGGTCCTCTTATATAATAGGGGTATGGGGCACACTCAAGGGGGACTTGAGGGCGTGAGGCTTGGTTATGTTATACTCTCTTGTGTGTAGAAGATCATAACTACTCACCTACCATTTCACACTTTAGCTACATGCTATTGGATTGGAGTTATACCTCTTGATGGTATGGGACATCAAGGTAGAGGTATGATGTATTTCATTTATAATTCATGTGTGTATCCCTTGGGCTCGGGGGTGGTTGGGTGGATGAGTTTATGCCTGATTATGCATAACAATTATCTAGAGAGATCTTAGGGTTTTAACACTATGGCCTAATTTGGAATAATAAAGTATTGCGTAAATACTCATGTGTGGGGAGAGGCCACACACATGAGGGGGGATGTTGCACCCAATCTTGGAGTCGTCATTTATGAGCTAAGTATTATTGGTTATTCACTCAAATATTGAACATGTGGTTTTTGATAAATTATGTGGTTTGATTTAATCAAATTCTTGCATAATCACTTGATTGAAAGTGCTGCTTTATGGTGGAATGTGATCAAGGAGGGTAAACTTTGACCTTCAACATGGAAAGAGTTCCACAAACTCTTAAAGAAGCACTTTCTACCATCTCAGGTAGTACAAGGCTAAAGTGCATCAATGATGGGATACTCTATGCCAGGTCAAGAAAGAAAATGTCCAAAAGCCTACATAGACAAATTTTGGGACATTATGTTATAGGTTCAAGTAATTGAAAAAGTCAAGGAAAAAGAGCAACGAAAAAAATTCATTGCTGGACTTAAGTCTACCATTAAGGCTGACGTTAATATGTTTTATCCACATGATCTTAGTTCTGCCATGGATCTTGTCTCAAATTTTGAACGTAAAACATCTATTTTTAGAGATTTCAGGATGTAGGATAAGTCTTTTATAAAGTCTACTAAACCTTCTTTCCCTTAAAGTACTTTTAATAAATCCAGGATGCATAAGGGTAAAGATGTAATTAAAAAAAATGATCGGAAGGACAATAACAACAAACCCTCAAATGGTCAGTCGAAGAATTGAGTCTTGAAGTGTTACAAACGTCACAATAGGAAGGACACCTTGCGCAAGACTCTCCTGAGAAGAAGAAGAACTCTGTATCTATGGCTCAACTCAATGTTATTGAAGAAGCTAACAATGATTCTTTTAAGCAAGAGGGTAACTCTGATCGAGATTATTCGGATGCAGGTAAGTTTTCAATTCATGCTTTATTGAAAATTCAAGGCAAAATAAAAGGAACATCAATTTCTATATTACATGATGATGGTAGCTCACATGATTTCATTTTTAAAAAAGCATTGAAAGCACTTAGCCTAGATGCATCGTACTCTAGTCAAAGTAAAAGTTGCATTTCAAGGTACTAAGTACAACTGCACAAAAGAGGTTAAGGATTTAGATTTGGAAATGGGTTCACTAAAAGAAACGAGAACATTCCTAGTGGCTCCTTTGCAAGGAGTGGATGTTATCTTAGGTATGCCATGGAGACATGAGCATAACCCCCAGATTGACTTTGAAACTCATACCATGTGGTTAATAAAAGATAACAAAGAAATTTGTCTCCAATGTCAGACCAAGGATGACTTAGGTCCATTTTTGACTCATACCCAAGAAAAAAGAGCTGTATGGAAAAAGGAGAAGATATTTTTTATTTTTTTCAACCAGCTTACTGCTCAGGATGATTCCAAATCACAAATGTTTCTCATGATCCTTTCATCTCTAAGTTCTCTAACTACTTCATGGATAACTTACCTCTTCGCTTAAGTCCAGAAGACCATAGAATCGAAATAATTCTTGGTAGCTCATCGCCATGTAAAGCTCCTTGTCGAGTCAACATGCTTGAGAAAAAAGAGATCCAAAGGCAAGTTGAAGAACTATTAAAGAAAGGATTGATTAGAATTAGTAGTTCTCCATTTGGTGCTCTAGTTCTTCTCATTACAAAGAAGAATAGAACATATCGATTATCATGCACTAAACAAGATTACTGTCAAGAATCGATATCTGATACCTTGAGTGGATGACTTGCTATATAAGCTTAAGGAAGCCCAAGTCTTTAGCAAGATTGATATCTTCAAGACTGCTTTTAGAACCCAAACTGGTTATTATGAGTTTTTAGTTATGCCATTTGGTTTGACTAATGCTACGGCTACTTTCAACAGAATGATGATAGAATATTTTGGAAATATCAAAATTTTGTTGAAGTGTTTTTTGATGATATCTTAATTTTTAGTAAGAATCGTCAAGAACACGAACAACATTTAGAAAAAGTGTTCTCACTTCTTCAAGAGAATCAGCTCTATGTAGATTCTCAAAAGAGAAAATTCTTCCAAAAAGAAATTGAATATCTAGGGCACATTGTTTCTGTTGATGGTATTCGAGTAGATCCCAAAAAGATTGAAAGCATTGCTAATTGGCCTAGACCATGTGATATTCACGAACTCCGATCTTTCCTTGGATTATGTAGTTACTATAGGAAGTTGGTTGCATACATTGCACATCCTCCTATGAGAGAATCCTCTGATATGGTCCCAAATTTTGCTGATGTTTGGATTAAACTTAGAGACAATAATTAGAACTCTATTGGTGATTATTCATGCCATGATGGTTATCTTTTCTTCCAAAAGAGATTGTATATTACACAACCTTTTAGACAATTCATATTGGAGGAAATGCATCAACCACCATAAATGGGTCATTGAGGTGTTTCAACTACTCTACAATTAGTCTCTAAAGAATTCTTTTGCCTTATCTTAAACAAGATGTAGCAAAATTTGTGGCTGAATGTTCTGTTTGTCAGAAAATCAAAAGCTACAAAGGTAAGACCATATCATAGGATTCTCTCATAGGAGGATGTGCAATGTATGCAACCAAATAATAAGACCATATCATAGGATTCTCTCATAAGACCCAAGGAATTCTTACTTCTCTACCAATACCTAATGAAACTTTGGGAACAAATATCTATGGACTTCATTACAGGTTTACCTACTACGTGGAGTCATAATAATGATATGATTTGGACTATAGTTGAACGTTTAAGTAAGCAAGCATATTTCTTACCTTGTAAGCAAAACTTGTAAGCAAACTTTGACGTCTCATCAAGCTGTGATTATGTTTTTATCAAACAAATCTTTGTACATCATGGATTGCCAAAAGTCATTGTTTCTGACAGAGACTCAAGATTGTGTAGTAACTTTTGGATCACTCTTTTCTCCAAGGTAGATTTTTTCACAACTTTCCATCCGAAAACGAATGGACAAAGTGACATTACTAATAGTACTATCTTGGATCTACTCAAAGCCTATGTTGCCCAACAACCTAATTCGTGGGATAAGTACATTCATCTTCTCTAGTTTTCTTACAATAATACTCCCCTACTGGTCGAGCACCTTTCAAAAATGTGTATGGAAAACCTTTGCCTATTTCGGCAACTAGACTTTCCCACAAAATCAAAGTTGCTAACCAATTCACTACTATCGATTTTAGTAGCATTTTGAATGATGTAAACATTCTATTACTCATGCTCAAGAATAACATGTTAAGAAAGCAAATCGTAAATGTAAAGCAAGATCTTTTGAAATTGGAGATTATGTACTTTTGAGAATTGAAAAGCATCGACTTAAGAGTGTTAAAAAATTTCCATCCTGGTAAGCTTGCTCTAAGATTTTATGGACCTTTTAAGGTGATTCACAAAATTAATGATGTTGCATATAAACTTGAATTACCTTCTCATTGGCAAATTCATAACTTATTTCATGTCAGTTTGTTAAAACCTTTCAAGGGATCACTTCCTACTCACCTTGTGTATGAGGAACCACCTCTTATTTAAGGTGAAGAAGAACTTTTGCTTCCGGATACTATCATTGATCATCAGATTATATCAACTCATATTGGAAATCAATATATTAAATATTTAGTGACTTTTCAAAATCATCCTTGTGAAAGATGCAAGATGGGTGCTTGAGAAATATTTTCATGCCTTCCCTAAGATCCTCCAATCTTTTCAGCAAACCCGCAATTAAGGGCAATTGCAAACTCAAGAAAGAGGGAATGTTATGGGAATATATTTTAAGCCCTCTTAAAAATATTATTCTACCCTCTTAGATAATTCGGGGATGCTTGGATTATATTTGCGTCAAACGAAATCATGTTAATATCATGGGGTGATACCATTATAAATATTAATATGTTTGGTGTATATTGACATATGGTGGGGTCTCCAATGTTTGGTGATACCATTATAAATATTAATACGTTTGGTGTATATTGACATATGGTGGGGTCTCCAATGTTTGTTTTAGTTGGTTTGTATGGAAGGGTGATTCCTAGGTTACTTATGCCTGGCAAAATAATGTGTGTGTGGTTATGGTTTGTATACTTATGAAATATTTATTTTACCAATTTATTGTTGGTTATTTTATAGGTGAAGAGGATTCCAAAGATTGAGGAGAATTCGTACATTATTATTACTTAGCACACATTTTTATAAACAAGCTTTGTATATACATGTGTTAGCTTGTGCACATTTTGATTTATTTGGAAAGCTTTAGTTTATCAAGCATAGAATTGAACTTTAATATTTTGTAAAGCGTGATATGCTTTAAACCCTGGCCTTAATTTATGGACACTTTATTTTGAGAATAAGAGAGTGTCGTGTAATAAAATGACCTTTTTGTATTTTTGGAGGCTATGGCCTAATTTGGAATAAAGTATTACATAAATACCCATGTGTGGGGAGAGGCCACACACATGAGGGGACACACACAAAGAGAGAGAGAGAGAGAGAGAGAGAGAGACGTGTGAAGGTTCACACATCTCTCTCTCTCTCTCTCTCTGTCTCACACACACACACACACACACACAAACATAGAGGCACACACACACCACACACATGTATGCACTTGGACATGCACCCTCTCACACATGCACACTCTCTCATGCTACTATAGGTATAGAACCTTGTGCTTAGATAATGTACATGTGTGTGTGTATGCACGCGGACATATATGTATGTATACATGTATGTGTATGTCAACTGTGTGCATGGCAAATTTGTACGTGTACATGCACTGCCAGTGTATGCGCCTTTATGTGTTGATAGTGTGTGCCCACGTGTTTATGTAAGTGAACCATCATATAGTAATGCCTTAATGAAGGCACGCTACCCTCATGCTCATACTGTGTGTGTATCGACTATGTGTGTGTGGCTGGCTATATATGTCAACTCTGTGTACACATGCATGCAATTATGAATATTACTGTGTGTGTGTGTGTACATGTGATGATGTGTATGCATGTGTATGTCTACATGTATATGTGCATCTATGTGCTTGTGTGTGTGGATGCATGTGTGTATGTACATACATATGTGTGTACATGTGTGCACATGCATGAACACTTGTGTGTGCATGTGTGTATGCATATATGCACATGTGTGAATATGTGTTTGCACACTCCAGTGTGTGCATGTATGTGTATGTCTGTGTGTGTTGTACGTGGTGTGCAAGTATGTGTGTTGTACGTGGTGTGCAAGTATGTGTGTTTGTGTGTGTGTAAGTGTATGTATACATGTGTGCATTTATGTGTATACGCATCATGTGCATATTTGTGTGCATGTATGTGGGTGTGTGTGCATGCACACACATGCATATGTCGATTCTATATGCACGTATAGGTGTGTGTGATTATGCATATGTCCATTATGTGTGTTTATGTAACATGGAAGTGCATGTGTGTGTCGAGTGTGTGCACATCAATTCTATGTGTGCATGTGTATGCATGAGTGCATGTGCCTTTATATGTCGATAATGTGTGTGTGAACACGTCTATGTGAGTGCATCTTTATGTATTAAAGCCTTAATGCAGGTGACTCTCATGTTACCCTCATGCTAAGATTGTGTATATCGACTCTATATGCGCACACGTATGATTGTGTGTGTGTCGATAAAATTTCATGTGTGCATGCAGCACTGCATATGCACTTGTGTGTGCATGCACTTATATGTATGCACATGTATATGTCTTTATGTGCACGTATGCAAGAGAGTATCTGTGTGCATCTGTGTGCTTGTGCGGATATACATGTGTATATACGTACATATGTGTGTATGTGTGTATGTGTGTGCATGTGCTTATGTGTGCATATATATGTGCACATGTGTGTGTGCACATGCACGTGCATTTTCATGTGTATGTCTCTCTATGTGTTGTACATGTGTACAAGTGTGTGTGTGTATAAGCATGTGAGTGTGTGTATGTACATCATGTACACGTATGGGTGTGTGTCAATTTTGTGTGCACACATGAGTGTGTGTGTGTGTGTGTGTGCCTATATGTATGCACGATTATATCTCTATGTGCATGTGTGCAAGAGAGTGTGGATTGCATCCATGTGTGTAGATGTACATATATATATATATATGTGCACTTGTGTGTGCATATGTGTCTCGAGGGATTCACAAGCCATATCTTATGGTATCACGTGAGTGTAAAGGGAGGGAGGTTTTTGGAAGAGGGCTTAAGCTTATAAGCTAGGGGATAAGGGGGAATTATGGTGGTCCGGGGGGGGGGGGGATAAGGGAGCAGGGGAGAATGAAAGTAGGAGTTTTATTTCTTCTTGTAGTTTATAATATGTGATCTAGTGGTGTAGTTTAAAAATTTGCTTAGTTTACTACTCTTTTAAGCTAACCACACATGGAGCAATTTTTGGAGAGTACATGTAGGTCTTTGTGCTTCTAGCACTTATATCCATGCTACTTACATGAGATGCAACTTGTCACATGTATAACATCAATTTCTGCTATTTGATTTTTAAACCTTAAATATAGGGGTACTTGAATTTCATAACTGGGACTCATATGATTAGAAAGGGATATAATTTATTTTTTAGAGAAACTTTAATAGGGGGTTTCATGCACGTAGGTGACGTCCCCTTTCATAACTGGGACTCATATGATTAGAAAGGGGTATAATTTATTTTTTAGAGAAACTTTAATAGGGGGCTTTTATGAGTTTCATGCACGTAGGTGACGTCCCCTTTCTATGAAAATTGAATTCCCTGAGATATGTGCATGTGTATGTTGTGTGTTGTATGCAAGTGTCTATGTGTGTACGCACACAAGTGTGTGCCTGCAAGCATACACGAGTGTATGTATACGTGTGTATGCCTTTATATGTATGTGCATCATGTGCATGTGTATTTGCACATGTGTGGGTATGTGTGCATGCACATGCATGTATGTGATTATGTGTGTGTTGATTTTATGTACACGTGTAAGTGTGTGTGTTGATTCTATGTGTTTGTGTATGCACACGAGTGGAAGTGTATGTGTCTATATGTGTGTGTGTGTGTGTGTGTGTGTGTGTATGTGTGTCTAGCGTGTGCATGCCAGCTCTATGTGTGTCAATTCTATGTACACGTGCAAGTGTGTGTGTGTCGATTCTATGTGTTTATGTATGCACACGAGTGGGAGTGTATGTGTCTATATGTGTGCGTGTGTGTCGAGTGTCTACATGCCAACTCTGTGTGTGCACATGCATGCGAGTGTGTGTGCCTTTATGTGTCAATAGTGTGTGTGTGCACATGTCTATGTGAGTACACCCTCATCTATTAAAGCCTTAATGAAGACGGCTCAACACTGAGACTATGTGTGTCGACTGAGTGTGCATGCGTATGATTATGTGTGTCAACAATGGCATGCATGTGATTGTGTGCATATAGGCAAGAGAGTGTATATGTGCATCTATGTGTGTGTGTGTGTGTGTGTGTGTGAATGTACACGTGTATGTAGATATATTTGTGTGTGTGTGTGTATGTATGCATGTGTGTATCCTTGCACGTGCACTTATGTCTGCATGCATATGTGCATGTGTGTAGTGTTGAGATTTTGGGAGACCCAAGCTCTCCATGGCAATGATGCTAATCCCACACTACTAAGTACACATGATTAAAATGACCTAAGGTGGATGGTGTCTAATTATACACATGATGATGTGTATGTGCTATAAACTCAAATCAATTAGGTTCCAAGATAGATTAGCTTGGACTCATAGATTGACTTGAGAAGTGCAAAGTGCATGAGATGATTCATTGCTTGAAAAATGACCACTTTTATAGGGTGGAGGTACAAATCTCATGGGACTTCCCTTGCATATGGGATAAATGCCTACTGCCATATGGCATTTCTCACTCCATACCTCTTGTCTAGTGCACTTTGGCATCACAATTCTCAACACCTCCCCTTGGTGCCAAATCTTTGAGCTACTTCAAGGTGCGAGTCATACAAATAAGCTTTCACTCTTTCTAACTCCCTCTATGTGCTAGGGTTGCTTTGACCCAAGATACAAATGTGCTACTTTGGCACTAACCCCCCCTTGATGCCGACATGACAAATCACAGGCAAGGGTGACAGCCTACTTTGGCCATTTCTCAGCATGAGTACATCGGTCTCAAAGGCTGGTTTACAAAATCTTAAGCACTTTTTGTAGAGAGAAGGGGTGAAGCATACATGTTTTCCTTTTTCTTCAAAAGAGTGTTTTTGAAGCATCTATGGCTTCGGTGATCTTGGCTTGTTTCTTTTTCCCATAGCAGTTTTCTTCTAGGTGGCCAATTTTACCACAATGATCACATACAAGTTTAGGCTTGTCCCTGTTACGACACTCATTGATAACATGACCAAGTTTTCCACAATTAAAACACCTTGGTAACTTTGTGCCTGAGGTAGTTGCTTTGTTGTTCTTGAATCTTCCTCCTTTGGTGAAGAGTGCAGTCTCTCCTGAGTGTGAAGGGGTGGCTTGTGTTTTGCTTCATAATCTAACAAAGAAGACTCTACTTCTGATAGAGCTTTATCCACATTTTGAAGTGTTGAAACAATGGTGTCATATGGCTTGGAGTTGTTGTTTTACCGCCTTGAATTTGTTGATGTGTGAGGCCATGCTTTCATTGTTTGCTTTGTCGAGCTTGTAAAATTGCATGAGCAACTTGATTTTGGAGTGCTTTGATTCGGTGCCAAAGACCTTGTTCAGCTCCTCCCATGCCGCCTTTGCTTCTTTGATGCCTGTAATGTGATGAATCTCGCCAAGATTTTGAGCGATTATACCCAAGGCCTTGTGATTGTTTTGAGGATTTGTTGATGTAGAGGTTGCTTCTTCTTCATTGTCAATGAGCTCCCAAAGAGCCTTCTGCATAAGCATGTACATGGTCTTCATTTGCCATGTATAAAACCCATCACCATTGAATTTATTAATCTCTTATTCCATGTTTGAGGGGTCTTATTGAGTACTACTCAGTAGTGTCTACCTCTTGATTACAAGTTAGGGATGTGCAACAATACAAGCAAGATTAATGCAAAGAATTGGTGCAATACAAATAAGAAATTTTCACTTCCCACTTTTGATTTTTGATTCCGGAGCTCTTGAGAGAAGCCCCGATGCAATATAAGTGCTTTTGGTGTCAATTCAAGGTTAATGCAAGCTTTGCAAAAACTTGAAAATGTTGAAAATCTCAACAGAAAAACTAAACAGTTTTGACATGTCTACATTGCAGAGAAGATCTAAGAAGATCCAACCATTGGATCGACTTCATGTAAAAATGAAAGTTGTTTGTACACTTTCACCGTTGGGATTTCCAAAATCATCTCTTAGATGCTACTAGGGTGCACTTTACTAAAGTCCAAATTTTAGGCAGTTTGCAGCCTGCAAACTGTAGCCTCCTTGTTGGCATTTGTTTTTTTTTTTTGCTTGCTCCAACTCACCCAATGGACCAAATGGCATGAGATTTGGGTTGTGGGTAGCTCATAACATTGCTAAACTTAACCTAAGAGGAATCAGCCTAATTGTGAGTAGAGAGAAAGAATGAATCAAAAAACGTGGATAGTAGCCCGTCGGTTTACAACATTACAGCCGGGAGGTAGAGGATAAAATTGCCAAACCCTTGGATGTGTAGCTTAGCAATAGGTTGAGGAATGTGTGGCTAAGAGGGTTTAGGCGATGGTGTGAAGGATAAGAGAATAAAGCATGTCAAATTTAGGCCGCCACATGCAGGAGAAATGGATAAGATGTGATTAATGATATGCTAATTGAGCTGTGGGAAGACTAATGAGAAGAGGGAAGATAGGTAGGAGAGCTATGGGGAGGCTCTGATACCATGTTGAGATTTTGGGAGACCCAAGCTCTCCATGGAAATGATGCTAATCCCACACTAATCACCTACTAATTACACATGATTAAAATGACCTAAGGTGGATGGTGTCTAATTATACACATGATGATGTGTATGTGCAATTGTGTATGTGCAATAGACTCAAATCAATCAGGTTCCAAGATAGATTAGCTTGGACTCATAGAGAGACTTGAGATGTACAAAGTGCATGAGATGATTCATTGCTTGAAAAATGATCCCTTTTATAGGGTGGAGGTACAAATCTCATGGGACTTCCCTTGCATATGGGATAAATGTCTACTTGCCATATGGCATTTCTCACTCCATACCTCTTGTCTAGTGCACTTTGGCACCACAATTCTCAACATGTATGTGTAAGTGTACACTTGAGTGTGTGCATGCATGTGTCTTTATATGTGTATGCATATGTGTGTGTTATGTGTGTGAATGCAAGTGTATGTGTAAGTGTGTGTGTATGTGAAAAGCATGCGAGTATGTGTATGTGCATCATGTACACGTGTGAGTGTGTGTGTGTGCATCATGTACACATGTGTGAGTGTGTGTGCATGCATGTGCATCTGGGTGATTGGGTTTGTGTTGCTTTTATGTGCACGCATGTGAGTGTGTGTGACTTTTTGTATGCATAGTCATGTGTGTGTGCATTTGCGTATGCACGTATATGATTATGTGCATGTACGTTTGCACACACACAGAGAGAGAGAGAGAGAGAGAGAGAGAGAGAGAGAGAGAGAGAGAGAGAGAGAGAGAGAGAGAGGAGAATGTGTGTGTGTGTGTGTGTGTGTGTGTGTGAGAGAGAGAGAGAGAGAGAGAGAGAGAGAGAGATGTGTGAACCTGAATGTGCACATAAACGTACACATACATATTTATAGTAGTGTTCATCCTAACAAAACATAAGCACATCTCACACTATGAGTGTATTCACACATATAGTCGCTCACATTCGAATATAAGGTCACAAGTTGGTACATAGTATAATTGAAATGTTATTTCGAGGTGATTGTTGAGTTTTGTTTCTACATGCGGGTCCATGACTTGTGTGCCCGGGGTGCCTATTTTGGTAAGAGAGGGGGAGAGCTATCACATGGAAGAAACAACACGAGCAACTAATCCTATATATATGTATATATGTACATATACATATATATATATGTATATATGTACATATATATATATATATATATATATATATATATATGTATGTATGTATATATGTACATATACATATATATGTGTATATATGTACATATGCATATATATATATATATATATGTATATGTACATAATATGCATATATATGTGTGTGTGTGTGTGTGTGTGTACATATACATATATATCCCTATTGGTAAGAGCTAACACATGGAAGCAATATAGGCGGCTCAAGCAGCAACACGAGCAACTAATCCTATATATATGTGTATATGTACATATACACACATATATATATGTATATGTACATAATATGCATATGTGTGTGTGTGTGTGTGCACATATACATATATATGAATATATATATGTGTGTGTGTGCACATATACATATATATGAATATATGTATATGTATGTACATATATATGTATATGTAAGTGCATATATACGTAAACATGTATATAGTATATGTTTGTGACATGAAAAATTAATATCTTTAATTTTTAACTTATGTAAATATTGCCAATAACTCAGCACTCTACTCTAGTAATACAAATTTTTGGAGTTCTTGGAGTGGTGGGAATCCACCAAGACAAGTCACTATCTATCTACGAATTGATTCTTCCACTACCTCCCTCATCACTGATCATCACAACCCTCACCTCACAGTTTAGACAAATGTAATATCTCTCTCTAGTGTCATCATTGATAGAGGATCTAGAGTAAATGCGATGCCAGACTTCACCTTAGAAGCTATGGGCTTTAAAATCACTAGACCTATGAATTTCTCTATCAACATGGCCCTAACTAGTAGTAGGATGTTACCCCGTAGGGCATTGTGAAACATGTTAGAGTTGATGTGCAAGACACTAGCTTATTTCTGGATTTTGTGGTTATCAAGCTACCACAAGTTTCAAGTGCTTACTTGCTTTTGGTTGGATGTCCGTGGTTGAGGCAAGCTAGAGTGTTGTATGGCTAGAAAGGAGACAAGCGATGGCTTCCTCAAGAAACTAGCCACTTTGAACTCCAACTAGAGGATGGTGTGGATCATGGTGTATGGGGAGCCAACATAGCAATGAGTCTCCATAGGAGGAGAAGGGTGTGATACACTACAGTGAGATGACTTAGAAATCCTTGATGGATGGCATGTAACAAAGTGGAATCCCATGGAGCAACAGATGTCCTTGGTGGCCCAAAAGTTGATTCTAGTCACATCTAGTCACATCTATGCTGGCAATGATGAGGGTGACACTTCTCTATCCCTAAAGGTGGGCTCCCAGCATGGTATAGGCACCCAAGCTTCACATGCACACGTCATCGCACAATGTGCCTCTACAAAAGGGTAGCCTTCAACTTTTCTCACACAACCCCCACTATTATTTCTCAATTTCCCCTTTATTTATTTGTTCCTCTTTCTTTGTCTTATTTTTCCCTCTTTAATATTTCTTTCACCCCCCTCCTATTATTTTCCTTCACCCCCCTCCTTTTATTTTCCTTCACTTTCCTCCTATTATTTTCTTTCCCCAAATATCTTCTTCCACTTCCAATTTTCCCCTACCATAGATCGTCGTTAATGATCTCATCATCATTATGTTCTACATTCATTTCTTGGCCATCAACTCCTACCGGGCCTGCTTGCCTCGTACCTACCTTTCTTGCTTTGCCCACTCTTGGTCACTATCTTCCACTCGCCTCCCCATGCCACTTCTCATGCTCGACTCCAAATCTTTTTGGCAACAATTTCATGCTTGCCTCTCTACTTGCCAATATTATACTCTTCTCCCCCTCCTCCTAATCACCTCCTTCTTCCTACTTGCCTCCACCATTCCCCCTACCATCTCCTACTTGCCCTCACCCCCCATCCTACTACTCACCTCCCACTTGTTTTTCTTGTGTTTATAATTTTGTACTCGCCTCCCCCTCCTCCTAATCACATCCTTCTTCCTACTTGCCTCATGCTCCAAGTGGGTAGTCTAGTAGATACTCTAGCATGAAGATTCCAGAGTGTATCACTCCAAGGCATTTAAGGCTTTGCACCCCAAGGAAGGAGATGTGTGCCGCTACACCTACGTGCATCTGGCACCTTCCAAAGATAGGAGATGCTCACCAATAATCTTTACCGGCATCTTCTTAGTGACTCTCCTAAGTTATAAGGCATTCTACCACATTCAAAGGGGATATGGGCTATCCTTGTCCATTGCAAGGCCTAATCTATGCTATTCCTTGTCCATTGTAAGGCCTACTCTATGCTATTCCACTCTGTGTTCACTATGTCATTCCATCCTAACCACAATGTGTTGTCCCCTCACTCTATGACCACTAATACTGAGTAGTGTGCACAGTGTAGTGTGGTGTTTTTGTAACTGCTGGTAAGTAGTAATACAAGTGGAGTAAAACATTTTGGTGCACCGTTTCTTGTTGTCTAGTTAATTAGGTGTTGATTAAGTAAGCATGTTGTGTGTTGTGCTATTGTTCCATTGTGTTGTTCCATGCTATGTGTTGTGCTATTGTTGATTAAGTAAGCATGCCATGTGTTGTGTGTTGTGCTATTGTTCCATTGTGTTGTTCCATGCTATGTGTTGTGCTATTGTTGATTAAGTAAGCATGCCATGTGTTGTGCTATTGTTCCCTTGTGTTGTTCCACATCCTACTGTTCATCCTATGACCCATGGATATAGTGTCCAAGAGTGCACCACCATTTCCTCTTAGTATACCTAGTAGGTAACCCAACTTGAGGTACATTATATTGTCAAAGAGTGAACCACCTTAAGGCAACTTGACCTGCAACATCAACATATCGATGATTGTTGGGAGACCTAGGGTAGCCCACCACTCATAGGCACACAAGCCTCGTATAATGAAGCTTGCCGATGGGAACACAACCAAACCCGTATGGCATCTTGCAAGATGTAAAAATCAAGATCTTTAGGACCAAGCTTCCTGTGGGCGATGGATTTTAAGAGAAGAGGAACATACACAGTGATCCTCAGAAGGCCTTACATGAGAGAAGCAAAGATGGTCCATGACTGGAAAACCAATCACATCTATGTACATAAGGCAACTAATCGTTAAAATTAAACTTTAAAAACAGGGAATTTTATTATTATTTTCCACATGGTCCATGACTGGAAAACCAATCACATCTATGTACATAAGGCAACTAATCGTTAAAATTAGACTTTAAAAACAGGGAATTTTATTATTATTTTTCACATGGTCAGTGACTTATTGCCAGGTACTGGTCGCACCATATTAGGTAGATAGTCACTGGATATAATCTGGTCGCACCATATTAGGTAGATAGTCACTGGATATAATCTGGTCGCACCATATTAGGTAGATAGTCACTGGATATAATCTTGTATATATATTTTTAATAGTCAGTGGTGGCAGGGCTAGTGCGGGCGACATGATGGTGGTTACACATTTTTGGTGTGCATATTGGATGCACATTTTGGCATCACTATGTTCATGGCTATATTATATTTTTGACGACATTATATTTATGCGACATTTTATGTAGGGGCTTGGTGGCCATCATTATCTTGTACATAAAATGGTAGCACACATATTTATTATGCACACTTGTTATAGAGACATATATATTCAAATGGTTTGTTTACCCTTAGTAGATGGTTCATATTAATTCATGCATGACACTGCTAAATTCAAGGCCCAAAGATGGTTCACATTACTTCATGCATGACACTTTCCCAAAGTTTAGGGGCAAGGCCCAAAGTGGAGTGTTAAAGTCATTTTTGGCTTACAAAATAATAATAAAAGATATTTAAAACTTTCTTAAAAGCGTGAGCCATCAATCAAGTGGGGGGAGATTATACCCAATGTGTGTGTTGTGCATCTTCTCTTCTTTCATGTACCTGCAAGTTTATTTCCTAATAAGCCATGGTGTTTTGAGAGAGGTAGAGTGAGCTTTGTCCATTATTTTATTGAATTTGTGTATGAGGACCACAAACCTCCTGCACACCAACTGTTACATTATTGGCCCTCTATGGTCTATTGGTGGGGATGCCCATCCGACCATTGTGCCATGATTGCAATTAGTATCGTGTGAGTGATGTCATATTAAATACTACATTGTAAGTGTGATTGGCATATGCTTTGCGGGTCTATGCTATGTATGCTATGATTGGGTGATGCCATGTGTACGCATGCTAGTGTTGTTGATATTGGTGTTTGATTGCCTCACCTAACATGTTGATTTGTTGAGTATAGGCTTGACATTTATGAGTGATACTTCACTATTTTTTGGTTGGTCGCGTGCCATTTATTTATACTCGAATATTTATGCACCCCGATGTGCATGGGTGTATTGCGTGTGAGCTAGAGCTTCACTATTATTTTTGGTACACACTAGTTGTGTGTGAATATCCTCTAGAAGGATAGATTATTTTTATAAAAGAGCCCTATTTTTGGTAAAAAGCTTCACGATTGGATCAAGGGCTATTTTGGTAATACATGATTAAATATTCATGTCGTGCAAGGAGCCAACACGCATGAGGGGGAGATTTAACCCAATCCTTGTTGATTGATGGTGATATTTATTTTGCGTAAGTTTTCAAGTCTGGTTTATCTTCCATGTTTATTTCCATGTCTATGTTTAATATGTTTAAATCTGTTATTTGTTTGGAGTTGAATATTTATTCGTGATTATTGTGTGCAATTTTGGTACTTTGATTCTCTTTTGTGTGGCAAGTTCCTGACATTGGTATCAGAGCCAACCACACTCAAAGAGAAGGCATGAAGGCATAAATCTCGTGGAGAAATTGGACAAAAGGATAAATCAAAGGGCAAATACATAAATCCAAAGACAAAGGCCATATCCAATGGTCTAAGGCATGTATGGTTTGGCTAGCAATTAATACATGCAAAAACCACTTGAAAATCCCTACAAAACCACGCCTAGAAGAAGAAAGGCGGTTTTCTACAGCTCTTCACCTTTCTCAGATCCAACTGTATAGATTTGATCAGCATCTGAAAAACCCCAAGACCCACTCTCAACTTGTGAAGAGAAAGAGCATCATAAAATTGTATAAGCAACGGCGGCTATTTTCTCTTCTCTCCCACGTAGATGCACTGCGCCATTTTTGATGAAGGAGATTAGCTTACAAAGCTTAATCAATCTTAAGCTTTAAGCATATCAAGTCTTTTCACACCATTCAAAATTTCAAGACTATTAAATCTTTCTAATTCCAAACCTTTCAAAGTTTTTTCAAAAGTTTCCAAGCTAAATCAAGGGAGTACATGCACAGGGAGGCCTCGGGAAAAATTTTGAGAAAAATTACAGATTTGCTAAAAATTAAATTTTTCTTGACAAGGCTTTCGCCAATGCCTTGAGGGAAAAAAATTAATTGTCAACGCTTTGGAAAACTCATTTGGCAATTTTGGACAAATCAAAGGCTTCAACAAATTCTCTGCGGCCGAGCAAGTGTGTGTAGTTTCTGATATCTCTCGACGGTATTCTCCGGGAGAATTATTAATGCTTAACTCGACGCTTTACGGGCTAAGTATCAATTTCTCATCATTTTTCTTTTATTTTGAATATATACATATATATATATATATACATATATATATATACATACATATATATATATACATACATATATATATATATATATATATATATATATATATATATACACACACACATATACATATATATACATATACATATATATATATACATATACATATATACACACACACACACATATATATATATAGTATTGCTTTCTCGAAATGTTTTTCAAATTTCCATTTTGCAGCTCAAGCTGACAAGATATTTTTTTTAAAATTAAAATTTAATTGAAATTCATATTTAAAATTATTTCTTGAGCTAAATTAAGTTTTAAATTTATAGAAAATTCATGTGGAAATAGTTGAAATTGTTTTTGCTATTTTTGCTTTCTTGTTTGAAATACTCACATTTTATAGCCCAACAAATTATGAGATAAGTCCTTCTTTCTCATGCTTTGAACAATTTAAATTTTTATATTTTCCAAATAATTTAATTTTTGTAGCTCAACTTTAATAAGTCATGAGCTAAGTTTTTCATCACTCGTACTCTTGATTAGTTATAAAAATTATTGCATGTATATTTTGTGTTCTCCAATTAATTATTTTGTAGCTCGGTAAATCAAATTCATGTGAGCTAAGTTCTTAAACCATCTCTTTGTATATTTTTAAATTTTGTCATGGGAATTAATATTCAACAAATTCTCAAAGATTGAATACCTTGGTCTCATTGTTTCTACTGATGGTATTCATGTGAACCCCAAAAGATAGAGACTATAGTGACTTGGCCGAGACCCAAATATATTCATGAACTCTGATCATTTCTTGGTTTGTGTAGTTACTATAGACATTTTGTAAAGAATTTTGCTCACCTTTCTCATATCTCACTTTTCTTTTAATAAAGAAAACAAACAAGTATATGTGGACTGATAATCAGGAAAAATCTTTTAATGCTTTAAAAGAAGCACTCACTAAAGCACCAGTTCTGCAATTACCAGACTTTGCTAGACCTTTCTTTATTGTTGTGACTGATGGTAGTGGTACAGGCATAGGGCAGTATTAATGCAAGATGGTCACCGCATAGCATTTGAGAGTAGGAAACTTAGACCCCCCGAGTGAAAGTACAACACTTATGACAGAATTGACTGTTGTAGTCCGTGCCCTAAAGATTTGGAAACCCTATTTGATGGGATCAGAATTCATCATTAAAACAAAGAACTAGAGTATCAGGCACCTACTCACCCAGCCTTTGATATCTGATCGACACATCAAATTGGATGCTTTTATTCAGATTTTCCAGCCTACTATTCTCTATCAGCCTGGAAAAGAGAATGTAGTCGATGCGCTTAGTCGACGGCCTAGCGTTCATCACATCACGACTGTAGATAGCTCGACTTTCGATACTATGAAAGACTCTTATAATCAGGACCCAGACTTTTCAGACACTTGGACTAAAATGAGAGATAATGGGTGGATTCCCCACTCAGATTACTCTTATCATGATGGGTATCTCTTCTTTCAGAGGAGATTATGCCTTTTAGACAGTCTGTTTTGTGGAGGAGTTACACCAACCCCCATATGCAAGACATAGAGGAGTACCCTCTACCTTACAGACCATTGCCCGAGACATTCATTGGCCATCTATAAAGAAAGATATAGCCCACTTTTTTAAAAAGGAGACCATGTACTTTTGAGGATAGAAAATAGGAGACTTAAAAGTGTAGAAAAGAATCATGTTGTCGAATTAGCACCTAGATTCTACGGTCCTTTCAAGATAGTAGACAAAATCAATGACCTGGCTTATAGACTATATCTTCCATCCCATTAGAGGATTCATAACTCCTTTCATATTAGTCTGTTGAGACCCTTTAAAGGACCAATCCCTGCTCATCCTCTTTATGAAGAATCTCCAAAGCTAGTTGATGAGATGAAGAGCAATTAAGACTTGATGAAATTATTGACCATGAGTAGACTACTACAAGAACTGGCAATGTTTATAACATATATCTTTTGACCTTCAAGAACCATCCGAGAGAAGATGCTCATTGGATGCTCAAGTGGTTTTTCCGCACATGCCTTGACTTAATCCACTCCTATCAACTGAGGTCAAAACTGAGGTCAGTTGCTAACCCGAGCAAGAGGGACGTTACATTATTAGCCCTCTATGGTCTATTGGGGACGCCCATCCGACCATTGTGCCATGCTTGCAATTAGTGTCGTGGGTGATGTCATATTAAATACTACATTGTAAGTGTGATTGGCGTATGCTTTGCGGGTCTATGCTATGTATGCTGTGATTGGGTGATGCCATGTGTACGCATGCTAGTGTTGTTGATATTGGTGTTTGATTGCCTCACCTAACATGTTGATTTGTTGAGTATAGGTAATAGTATGAGGATGCCAAATGAGGCGTCGTACTTGTGCGAGGGTCACCGAACGAGGTGTCGCACAAGCGTGAGTGTGCAAGGGTCACCAAACAAGGTGTCGCGGGGGTTTTGTCATGTGCTTGGGCGTTTACATTGCCTCAACATTTATGAGTTATACTTCACTATTTTTGGTTGGCCGCGTGAAATTTATATGTACTCGAATATTTGTGCACCCCGATGTGCATGGGTGTTGCGTGTGAGCTAGAGCTTCACTATTATTTTTGGTACACACTAGATGTATGTGAATATCCTCTAGAAGGATTGATTATTTTTGTAAAAGAGCCCTGTTTTTGGCAAAAAGCTTCACGATTGGATCAAGGGCTAGTTTGGTAATACATGATTAAATACTCATGTCGTGCAAGGAGCCAGTACGCATGAGAGGGAGATTTAACCCAATCCTTGTTGATTGATGGTGATGTTTATTTTGCGCACAGTTTTCAAGTCTATGGTTTATCTTCCATGTTTATTTCCATGTCTATGTTTAATATGTTTGAATCTATTATTTGTTTGAAGTTGAATATTTATTCGTGATTATTGTGTGCAATTTTGGTACTTTGATTCTCTTTTGTGTCGCAAGTTCTTGTGACAACAACACTGGTGTCAGAGCCAGGTCCAGAAGTGCTGCAACAACAACCAATCCTCGGTAAGTGTACCACTTGTCAGGAAAAGAACGGGTCCTTAGTAAGTGCACCACCTCAGCTGTGCAAAGAAGTAGGCTAGAGACATGTTGCGTGTGAACGCAGTGAGCGCCAGCCCAGCTTGCAGAATCGAGTACACCCAATAGTATCCAAGTACATCATAACACGAGCCCCAAGGCCTTGTAGAAGATCAAGGTCATTAGTAAAGAGCAAGTGAGTAAAGCCAACAAGCTCTCTCTCTTATCTTTCACCTCTTGGATACATGCAAATGAAACCAACACACTATATATACCTCTCTTCCCACTTCCCATGTTTTGGCTTATGGGATTTGTCATTTTCCTTCTCCCCTCTCCTCATTCATTGTCTCACTTTTTTATACACCCACCTCCCCCCCCCCAAAATTTCTTTCCAAATTATACTATTTTGCTTCTAAAATCCACATCGCACCTCTAAATTTACCTATGTAAATTCTCCCCTCTTCACCTTGTCAACCTTGTCGTTTTTTGAGCTACTACACCCCTATTTTATTTTCAATAGCAATAAAAAAATCATTGTTAATTCATGTGCAAAATGATTTGCAAGCTTCATAAGCAATGTGCTTGTGAATGTCAGCCTCTCCATTAAAAATTTCCCTCTCAAATCAATCCTCTTGCTTCATCAACAATAATGCCTTCAAATCTTTCTTTTGCAGTGCAAAAGCAAAAAAATGAAGCAGATTGGTCGTGGAAGTATTACCTCTCATCCTTGATCTATTCAAATTAAGGTGATCCTCTTCGCACATTCAACACTCCGCATTTCTTTTCTTAGCCCGATTGTGATCTGCACTGTGCAAACGAGGTAACCAATCTTCTAAATTCAAAATGAATTCTTCTTCAAGTGATGATTTACATATGGACAATGCTCATGGCTTCACCAATTCTCCACTTCTTGAGCCCACAATTGACCAAAGACTTTCTTTGATCCAAGCTCAAATCAAGAAGAGCAATAACACCGCATGCACATGGAATTCTTATTGGAGCATGAGAAGCATGCGCGTGCCAATAATTCTCCAAAAGATGATCGCCCCTCACCAAGATTTGCAAAGCAGTTTTTGAAGCCCAAAACACACACAAGGAATCAAAGATAAGTCGTTGCTCTTTCACTTTTACAAAATTTGATGGTAGAAAGGATGGCCGCATTATTGTTCTTTCATGGTTAAGTCAATTTGATGATTACTTTGCTAATGAAAGCTTCTCCGAAAGAGACAAAATTAAATGTGCCACTAATCACATGGTTGATAAAGCATCTCTATGGTGAAATGTACTTCACAATGCTATTGACAAGCCAATCACTTGGCTAGACAAAGCCAAATAGTCTTTCCTTCCACCTCTGTTTCATTGTTTGCAGGCACATCATGCATGGAGCAAATTATCTTGGAATGATTGTGACAATGTGTCACAATACACTAAGCATTTTTGGCAAACATTATTACATCTTTGCATGTGCATGATGACACTTTGCAACAAAAGTATGAGGATGGTCTTGAAGAAGGCTTGCAAGCAGAGGTGAATATGTTCAAACATTCTTCTCTCTATGAGGCTATTTCTCTTGCTCATGATGTAGAGAAGAAGCTTCGCTCCATCGGCAAGTTTGTTAGGCCTATGCAAGGGCCTAGTCCAACAAATCGGCAATCATCTTTTGTGGGTAATAATTGTCCATTTAGACGATTTGTTCAACCTAATTATTTCATTTCAAATCACACTAGCAATGTTCAACATTCACATACACCCACATTTCCTCCTAAAAATGTATTTAATGGGGCAACTTCAAAGCCAAATTTTGTAAATTCAAACCCCAAGCCTAATGACAATAGTGCTTACAGTCTCATCCAAAGCACCTAGGCCTACTTGTACTTGTGTGATGTTTGCCTAAAGCCGGTCCATATTGCAACAAATTGCTTCACCAAGTTACCACCTCCAATGATACTAACCACCACGGTCCACTACATTGAAGAAGAAGCTCGCGAGGTCAATGATGACACCATTCCAGAATGGACGGGAGGACACTCTTCACACGGCAAAGTTAATCACAAATTAAACAACCCTCCAGATATTCCTCAATCTATCCATTCATTATTATGCATGCAAGGTTCTATCGATGGTCATCAAGTTTTTGTTTTGCATGATGATGGAAATTCGCATGATTTTATTTCAGAAAATCTTGTAAGGAAATTACAACTACACACATCTCCCGTTACATATAAAGTAAAATCTACATTCCAAGGAACTAGTTACAATGGCACTTGTGAAATTAAAAATCTTGAAATTCAAATTGGGTCATATAAAGAGCATCGTGATTTCTTGATTGCACCTTTACATTTCATGGACATCATTTTAGGAATGCCATTCCGTCATCAACACAATCATTCACTTAAACGTTTTCCATTCATTACACATACACAAGCAAAAAGAGCACTTAGAAAAGAGCAAAAAGCATACATGATTTATGTGGCTGGGGTAGAGAAAGTAAATCAAACGCTTAGCACACATCTACAACACTTTCTTAATTCTTTTCATGATTTTCTTTAATGACTATCCCCCTCACTTACCTCCTCCTCCCCCGAGGACCATAAAATAGAGCTCTTTCCAGGAAGTCAACTACCACATCGTGCATCTTATAGACAAAACCCTTTGCAAACGGTAAGAAATTCAATGTCAAATTAATGAATTACTAGATAAAGAATTGATATGAACCAATAGTTCACAATTTGGAGCACCAATCTTGTTAGTTCAAAAGAAGAATAAGACTTATCGCATGTGCGTTGATTACCGTTCATTAAATAAAGTGAGTATCAAAAATCGTTATCCTATTCCTAGAGTAACATGTGGAATTAAGGAATTACTAGATAAAGGATTGATACAACCTAGTAGTTCACCATTTGGAGCACCAATCTTGTTAGTTTAAAAGAAGAATAAGGCTTATCACATGTGTGTTGATTACCGTTCATCAAATAAAGTGAGTATCAAAAATCGTTATCCTATTCCTAGAGTAGCATGTGGAATTAAGGAATTACTAGATAAAGGATTGATGCGACCTAGTAGTTCACCATTTGGAGCACCAATCTTGTTAGTTTAAAAGAAGAATAAGGCTTATCGCATGTGTGTTGATTACCATGCATTAAATAAAGTAACTATAAAAAATTGTTATCCTATTCCTAGAGTAGTCAACTTGCTTAACAAATTGAAAGGTGGTTGTGTTTTTAGTAAGATAGATTTAAAATCAGATTATCATTAAGTGTGCATGGATCCCACTGATATTTATAAAACTACATTTTGCACTCAATTTAGTCACTATGAATTTCTAGTAATGCCCTTTGGCCTTACAAATGGTAGTCTCATACCCTTCAAATCTTGACTCCTCATATTGAAAAACTTGTAAATGTGAATGTTTCAAATTGAAACATAACCATTTTAACACTTGAAGGAAGATAATTTAACAAGTGCGAATTTGACCTTGGGGTACACTACTAAGAAACCTTATGTATCACGTATGTTCAAGGGGTATTTAAAAAACCCCTTACCTGTGAATTTTTCATGAATAAAATGACCCCTTTTCTTTATGGACTTACGGGTTTTTTTTTTCAAAATCCATTAAAAAAACCCCTTCTATAAATGTAATTTTGTAAATCTACCTTAAAATCTTGAATTAAAAAACCCCTTCATTTGAACTCACGTGCTATACTTTCATATTTTTAGGTGAATCCCCTGAGGAATTTGAAACAAGTGAAAATTTCACTCACATTCCTTTGTGTGTGTGTGTGTGTGTGTGTAGAGAGAGAGAGAGAGAGAGAGAGAGAGAGAGAGAGAGAGAGAGAGAGAGAGAGAGAGAGATGGACTTTGTCAGTGATATGAAGAGAGAGAAAAGAATCCATTAAAAGTTAAAGCTAACTACAAAGGCTTGTAACCTCTCTAACACTCTTACTAACATCATTTATGAACATAAAACTAACATTTCAAAGAAGGTTGAATGCCAACACACACCAAACCCCTTCCCTCCTCCCTCCCTCCCTCCCTCCCCACCCCCCTCTCCCCTACACACAACATCTTCATGTAGCGACAAAACTTTCTTATTTCACTCCCTCGGGCAATCACTCTATACAAATGTACGATATCACATGACTAATAACTCAATAGGATATTAAATCATGTAATATATATAGTACAAATAAGGGGTGTATTTATAGGCCTCCTTTAGAGTACATATACAAGTGGGGTGTCTAAAATATAGGAGGATGACAATGTACACAAATTAGACCCTCTAATTAAAAGGACATTTATACATTAGGAGGTCCTAACATGTCTTAAAAATATATAAAGGGTTTATTTGTACAGGGGCTTGAGTGTAGGTGATAGGAGCATTTCTTAAAAAGTGATCGCTTGGGGGTGGACTATTATGTATAAATTCATATTTGATTTTCTTTTTGGCACTTTTGCAAGAAATTATACCCTAAGGAAAGGCTTCCTTGTCTTAAGGAGAGCAAAATAAAAAAGGGAATTACCTAGAACAAATATAAGTGTAGTAGCGAGTTTTGGGTTTTAAAAAACATGATTGAAATTTTTTGATTTGGGAGGCCCCTTGCTAGAGCACATTTTTGCGTTTTCATAGAAAGGCATGTAGTTGGTTGCTGAAACTTTATATGAAGGGTTTAAGAAACAAATGCATTAGATAATGCAAAATGCCTATGCAAAATATGTGCAAGGATAAATTATTGTTCATTATGCAACCAATCTCATTGTCTTGTAATGTGCTCATGTGTTAAGAGGTTGAGACTTTGAGTGCAATGATAGAAAAAACATTTTCACCAACCAGTTAGAAATAAAGTGAAGTTACCAATCTTCCTATACAAAAATCTACATTGCGAGAGATTTTATAACTAAAGGTTCCCAAAATCTCAACTATTTTAAAGCAAAGGCACTTTTAGTTAAATAACTAATTGATGTGTAGAGTTTTTATTTAAAAAAATTGGTCTTGTTCCAACACTTGAAAAATGCACTAAAGGACGACGACCTTGGGGGAAAGCTCTTTTTGATGCAGAGAGGACAATCATTCGAAGAAAGAAATCATGAAAAAATAGTGTCGTGATAATAATGCCCACCTATGGCCAAGGCTGAAATTTGAAGGCCTATAAGCTAACCTTCAATTAATTTGAAGACCATAAACTAGGTTGAGCTTTAAAATACGTATGTTTGTGTAAAAGTGAAAGAGAAATTTGAAGGCCTATAGGCTAACCTTCAATTAATTTGAACACCATGAACTAGGTTGAACTTTAAAATACATATGTTTGTAGTGGCTTATGTGGCCTTCTTTTTCAACCATGTTTTATCAGAGGCCTTCTAGAAGGTTTGACTTCTGAAGGCAATAGGGCACGAGACATTGAGGCCAAGTGGTACACTCTTTTCTTTCTCTCTCTCTCTCTCTCTTAAAGAGACACACACACTACACTACACCACAGGCACCACGCGCGCTGACCCCAAAACACACACACACACACTCTCTCTCTCTCTCACCCCAAAACATACACACACTCAGTATAGATCATATTTGGTCTCTTACACACACACACTCAGTATAGATCATATTTGGTCTCTTGGGTTTGTTCCTACTACGTTAAAAGAGCTTCTTCTTCTTCTTCTTCTCTCTCTCTCTCTCTCTCATCACAGCTTGTTGGCTAGCTCACAACCATGATCACCTCACCCACAGTTACCCATGTTACTTCGTGTCTCATCACCCCCTCCACCTCCACCCCACCCCACCATATGTTCCTCTCAGCGGCGGACATCGTCTGGCGATGGTTCCACTACAACCAGCGCATCCTCTTCTACAAGCTCGATCCCAGCGTGCCCGAATCATTTGGGGTAGCCGTGAACTGCCTCAAATCCAGCCTCTCCGATGTTCTCGTGGATTTCTACCCCTGGGCGGCCCGACTCTTCCAGCAAGCAGACGGCCGCCTGGCCATGGATTGCAATGATGCCGGCGTCGAGTTTATCGAGGCCTCCATTGATGTGCCCTTTTCTACCTTAGAGAACGATGGCTTTCAATACAAAGGCTTCTTTAAGCACTTGGCCCCCCTCGGAGATGTCCTCAAATGGACCGGCCCCGAGCTTCCGCTCCTTTCTATACAGGTAATTCTCTTTGGAATCCTCTTAATTCTCAGGTTTCTCTTCTGGCTGTCACTGAGTTGCACTTAGTTCAAATCTTGGGTTCCACTCAGTCTCAGTGCTTCTATTTTTTTGGGGGATGTTTTTGGAACATTTTATTTTTGGTTTAAAGGGTTAGGCGGTTAATTGCATAACGCATCATAGAAGCTTGCGTGAACATTGAGTCTCAACAGCATTTCGTTCCTCAGCAGAGTAACAACAGAAAGGAGTAGTGCTTTGAGCCATAGCTGAATAAGAGGCAGAAGAAAGGAGCACACACTTGATTTTCTCATTGATGGTGGCCTCACGGGCAACAGAGAATATAATTGCCTATGTGTGGTGTCTGACATATGGCAAAAGGTTTTGGATGAGTGCCATAAGGAGTAGTGCTTTGAGCCATAGCTCAATAAGAGGCGGAAGAAAGGAGCATGCACTTGATTTTCTCATTGATGGTGGCCTCACAGGCAACAGAGAATATAATTGCCTATTTGTGGTGTTTGACATGAGGCAAAAGGTTTTGGATGAGTGCCATGCTCCTCCATAGCATGAACCCTGAGTCCCAACAGCATGTCATTCCTCAGCAGAGAAACGACATGAAGTAGTGCTTTGAGCCAACAGCACTTGAGAGGGATTCTCCTTGGGAGGTGATCACGCCTGAGGGATGGAGGTGTGGAGGAACGTTCGACTACCACCATAATTTAGTGTCTGTAATAGATAGTATAGATATTATCCTGAGCTAGATCATCTCGTATCCATCACAAGCTGGAGTATTGGAATCTGTGCCATGAAATTAGTGATCGTGATCCAGAAGTTTCCAAAGCCTGGCTTAGCTAGCCAGCATGAGCTAGGCCTAGTCTGTTTAGCCAACAGTATGAGCTGAGCCTAGCTCACCTAGCCACTGAGCTGTCAATAACATGACCATCATCAGTACTGACTTTATTATGACAATCAAAATTGAGCTCACAACTGAGGCTCAGAAAACACTAAAAGAAAACAGAGTCCTTTCTACTGTCCAGGCAACAATGGCTTCCTGTTTAGGAGTTCCATGCAACAGACCACGTGTTGATGGCTGCCGTGTAGTCTGAGGCATTGAGCAGCAGCTCCAGTGCTCGGGACCACCTGGTCACGACATACTCCATCATAAAATCTGTTTCGGAGGTGGTTTGAGCAAGCACACAATTGGCATTGACCAACAAATTGCTGGGCTTGAGATCCCTGTGAAGGACATTGGAAGAATGGATGTAGTTGAGTGAGCCCTCTCAGCAGTTGTTAGAGAAAATACTGCAAGGCAAAAGTGTTCATCAACTAGGGATAGAAACAAACAGAAACCATCATCTTGAGGCTCTGATGGAATGCTTACGGCTCGTTGGCTAATAATTTTGTATCTTATTAGGGTACTTTAAATGACCTAAATAGATAGAATTCCAAAGTTGTAATGTAAGGCAAGGAAAACTATTCATCTTTCATTTGTTTGTTTGTTGATGCAAATGTGGCAGGTCACAAGGTTTCCACAAGACGAAGGCTTTGTACTGGGGATAGCGCACAGTCACGTGGTGGCCGATGGCAGTTCATTGTGGCACTTCATGAAGTCCTGGGGGGAGTGTGCAAGAGGCATGCCCATCTCAATGCGCCCACTTCACGCGCGGACTGAATTCGCCCCAGAAAAGCTCATACTCCCGCCTGGTCCTCAAGATCCGCAAGTGCGGTCGATCACACGGGGTGCCAGCTTTGATCTAGGCCCGCGCCAAGAGCTCGCACAACGTGACTTCCACTTCAGCGCGGACATGATGAAGAAGCTCAAGCAAATCGCCTCCCAAGAAAAGCCCCATTCTTCTTTCCAAGCCCTTTGTGCTCACATATGGAAGCATGTGACCGCTGCCAGAGAGGTGAGCGAGACCACTGAATCAGGCATTTTTGTGCTGGCCAATATGAGGAGCCGCCTTGTGCCTCCATTACCCGAGGCATTTTTTGGTAATGCGGTTTTCAGACATCCAGCTACAGCAACAGCCGGAGAATTGCAAGAGGAGAGCCTAGGAGCAACCGCAGAGCGAGTTCAAGGCCTCATCGTCACCTCCTTGACTGGGGAATGTTTCAAAACCTTCCTTGGAAAAGTAGAGGCTTTGGACCCCAAAGTGTTGGTGGAGGGAGTAGATTTTCGCGTGTTTATGCTGCAGGTATCGAGCTCGCCGAGGTTTCCAGTATACGATGTGGAGTTTGGGTGGGGCAAGCCTCTCTGTGTTCGTTCTCCACATATACATGGAAATGGCGAGCTGGTATTGTTTCCAGGGCGAGAGGGAGGAGGAAGTGTCGACGTGTCCTTGGCTCTAAGCCAACCTTTCATGGAGAGGTTAGAACGAGACAAAGGCTTTCTCTTTCTAGAATAAACTTGTTAGCCTTTGTGCATCTTTTATGTTACGTTGGCCGCATATGTTTCTCTCTCTCTCTTATTGAATTACCCTTTGTGCACTGCTGGTAGAGCAATTGGTGAAGTTGGCCTAAGGTCTCGAGTCTTACTTCCAGCTCTCATTCTTAAGGACATTGCTTGGTACAAATAAAAATCTTGCATTACAAAATAATTACCTTTTGTGTATCTTATTTTTTTGGTCGCATATATCTCTCATTTTTTGGCTGCAGCTCTCTCTCTCTCTCTCTCTCTCTCTCTCTCTCTCATACACACACACACACACACACCAGGATGCATGTGGAACTCTCTCTCTCTCTCTCTCTCTCTCTCTCTCACACACACACACACACACACACACATAGGGGTGCATGTGGAACTCTCTGATCCCTCTTTGTCTCTCTCTCGCTTAGAGAGTTCCACATGCACCCCTATGTGTGTGTGTGTGTGAGAGAGAGAGAGAGAGAGAGAGAGAGAGAGAGAGTGCTACACATGTACCCCTGCCCACGCATGTGTGTGTGTGTGAGAGAGAAATGAAATGTTATATTAACGTCTTCAAAAGGCCAAAGTGACCTATGAGACCAAAGTTACAACCATGTGACATCTGAAACACTGTTTGGAAAAGAAAAGAAAGAATTAAGTATCTAGCCCTACAATACATCAGTAGGGGAGCATTCGAAAGCAGCAACTAGGGAGAGCGGGAAGCTAATGCTACTAGTCAAAATGGGGTACATGGATACATGAATATGGGGGAGTATAAAAGTGACAGTGAGTACAACAGTATATGGCTGGAGTGGTAATCATCCTAGGAGCTCTAGCATGGGTCTCTGTCGGATGGCTTGGATATCTGTCATAGTGAGATGCTTGGTCAGACAAGCTCGATGACTCGCAATGATGCTCTGAATTCTCTGGTGTAGGCATCGTCTCTGATGTGAGGAACCGCGAATCCTCGGGCGTCTGGATCTACCTAACTGGATAGCTCTCTCAACTAGAGTCCCACAAGGTGCGTGCTGCTGGGCTGTTGGTTGTGTGTCCTCCCGGGTAGTCCCTCTAAAGAAGTCAGTAATCTGTCTCTGTGTGGACTCCCTGCTGCTGGGCTGTCGGTTGTGTCCCCTTTGGGTAGTCCCTCTAAAGAAGTCAGTAATCTGTCTCTGTGTGGACTCCCTGCCAGTCGAGCATCTGCTCTTGATAATGGACTCTCTGAGCCTGCGGATCTCCAGGAGATAAAAACCCAAGCATCTCTAATCACAATAGTCCATGACTCTAGCCAGTGGTCCAAATCCCTCTTTGAAAAGGCAATGGTAGAGGGAGAGGATAAATTTTGGAGCAATCCTTTGAGAGTAATTTTACAATGTTTCTCACCTTAAAACTATATTTATTTTAACCATAAGTCATGCCCAAAGAGTATAAATCTATAAAAGCAAGGTCCTTAATTGATCCTTTTAAACATAGCAACTAAGAGAACTCTCTTGATGTGGTGCTAATGTTTCATGGATAAATACTAATGAAAATGCAAGCCAAAAGACTTAAAGATAATGTGTCCAACGAAAGGGAACTCAGTTTTAAAGCTCACAAATTTTAAAGCATAACCACCAACAACAAGTTAGTTTAGGCTTAAGTTATAAATGTTTTATGTTCATAATAAAAATTGATAAGTTATATGTTGTTGGTTTAGGTTTAACTAATAAATGTTTTATGTGATATGATCATAATGACTTTATAAAAATTGATTTACTACTAGTGCCTTTGTTACAAGTAACGTAATCACATATAACACTCAAGTAAAGGACTATGAACAATCAATTCACCTTGAAATTTCATAATTGAAAATTGAATAGGTGTAAATGGTATTGCATATCAAGCTTGTGATAAAAAATAAGTGTTTATGCAATACTCCTTTTTGCATACAATTTTTTCCAAATAACATTGGAGATACATTCACATATTTTTTGTTTTAAAGGTGATTTTCTCAATTTTCTTAATGTTTGATTCAATAGTCATTTTCAACCTAGAAAAGGATTTATCATTTTAAAAAAATCTCAAGAAAAATCAAGAAGTCAACAGATTGTTAGGTGTAAAACATCATCTTAGTAAGAAGGATGATGCCAAATGAATAGTTTGACTAACTAATCCCATATGTAGACAATACTTACACTTTATTCTATAGTTTTTATTCTTAGATTTAACTCTTTTCTCTTGATAATTTAAATGTAATCAAAATGAGCACAAACCTACAAGCATCTTTATTTTATTAATGCTTATATAGTCTCATTAAGATCTAAGTTCTTACCACTTTGTAGAAATAATATCTCTAGAGATCCTTTAAAGAGATCTATGATCTTAGAACTTGACTCGCCTCATTGAGTGTATTGCGCTTGGCTATCTCTTTACTCATATCTAGTTGGTCTCATTGAGTGTATTGCACTTGGCTTTCTCTTTTCAAGCATTTGCACAACTTGCATTAGCCACCTCTTTTTCTATATTTCTTTACTATTTGGTCTTTGTTTGTGCTTTGTAGTTATCACAATCTTGCCAATTACATACAACAATTTCCTATAGCCTACAACATCAACAAATAGTCAATCTTCATACTAGTCAAAACACATCAAACTTGCATAAGAAAAAGTTGTTTTTTATTTATGCTTGATTGTATCAAGGTTGGTGACATACGAGTTCTAGTTCACCATGCACGAGCATAGAAAAGATCTAAAAAATACATACATTGTTCTTAACATCTTTCACACGTCAAAGTCATAATGCAAACACTATTTTGGATGTAGAACCCAAATGACTATTGTCAACCACTTTGGTTAACATGAAGTAATTCATTGATAAAGATCTACAATAATCACAATGTTCAGGATGATTTAGTCAAAGATGTCTTTTTCATGTTATCACTATATTGTAAAAGTGTCTTTGTAATGTTGTAACTACCTTAAGGATGTTTTCAAGCGCGCGAGCACACACACACACACATAGGGTAGACAAGCACACATGAGAGAGAGATGGCTGAATTTTCTTCTATTCTCTTCTCTTCTCTACAACCATAGCATAAAGAGATAAGAGTACATACTTCAAGGGAAAGTACTATTTTACTATGGCATACAAAGGTTGATACATAGTGTGAACCCAACTACATGAGCTAGTGCTATAACTATGCCATAACTTTTACACAGCCATACCATAAAGAGATAAGAGTACATACTTCAAGGGAAGTACTATGTTATTATGGCATACAAAGGTTGATCCATAGTGTGAAACCAACTACATGAGCTGGTGTTATAACTATGCCATAACATTTGTACACCAAAGTGGCTGTCACACAGCCTCTAAACCACTGACCATGTGAATGGCACAAGTGCGAAAGTTATCACCCAAGCAAGCTATCAATGTCCGCAGCTCTAGTTGAGCTTGATATCTCAACACTTCTCCTTAAGCTCAACTCCACACTCTACACTCTAAGTAAGCTCCTAAACTTGTGAAGCTTTTTTATACCCAATGCCTTCATGAAGATGTCAGTCATTTAATCCTTTATGTTAACATATACTAGATCCAAAATCATCTCCCTTAAAAAATGGTATTGTATCTAAATGTTCTTCATCCTAGCACGATAGACTGCATTACTAGCCACTTGTATGCTACTCATGTTATCACAATAAATGACAATAATCATATCCACGGACTCACCCATATCACCAAGTAGCTTCTAAAACCAAGCGACCTCATAGGTTGCCATAGGAGTGCCCTTGTACTCTACCTTTGTACTCGACAAGACAACTCTCGGCTGTTTCTTGCTACTCTAACTCATAGCAGCACTCAAAAGAAAATATCAAGCTGTTGATCACGTTGTCTACTGAGACACTACCAGCCCAATCAGAATCTGTATACCCATGTAGATGTATCTCTCTACTACTAGTCTCATATAAAAGTCCATAATCAATAGTGGACTTTATGTATTTATGAATCCATCTAGCCACATTCATGTGTGGCTTCTTGGGAGCCTGCATAAACTAACTTATAAGTCCAACAACATAGCTCAAATCTAGCTTAGTAATGGTCATGTAGATCAAGCTACCCATTATGTTCTTATACATAGTGGTCCCACCTGTATCTACAAAAAGCTTAGTATTTTGCTCTAATGACACTAAAATAGGCTTATAGCCTACTTAGACATGTCCAAGCCATACTACCTTTGTAATAATAAAATTAGGGGATCTCACCACCTCTATACCAAGAAAATACCACAAATGATGATCAAGTTATCCACGTGATCTCTCTATCTGTCTTTTTCACATGAAGTCTGCATTGGATAACTAGAATCCAATGGTAACAAGATACTCCCCGTTCTTATTTGACCATGCTATATGCGTGCTTCAAGCCATACAAGGTTTAGAGTAACTTGCACAAAATTTAGATGTGCGTCACTCTCGTAACTTGGTGGTTGCAGAATGTAAATTTCTTCTTATAAATCATCATGCAAGAATGCGTTCTTTACATCCATCTGATTTAAAGACCAGCCCTTCGCTTTGTAGCCATAATAATGTAAGCTCTCATGGTTCCCATTCTCGTAATTGGGTTGAATGTATCCTCATAGTTAATGATGTCATATGTCTGCACATAACTCTTGGTAACCATATACTCAGTGATGCCTACAACATTAGAAAGCCTTTGGACATCTTTTGGGATCTTTGCTAATGAACCTCATTAGCAATGGACCAATAGAAAGAGAGTAGTGTGCACATTTGGTCTCCTCCAAAAGTAGTGGGTAACTAGGCTTGTCTTCCTCATTAATACAAATATAAGGGTTGCCACCATTCTCCCTACATGGAGACCCAGCACTCACTGGCATTACGGGATGATCATGGCTTGTGGGTGCTATGTAAACTTCTCGAGCACATAGCCCACAACGAAAAACCCTTCAAAAAATGGCTTAAAAGATTTGAATGTATGACGGCACTCTTAGATCACTTCATAGAGCTTGAAAACAAACAAGTCCGCAAAGGGAATATTGGCCCGCGCTTCCTCTCGTGGTGGTTGGCATGTTTTGTCTTCCACATTTTCGAAGGAACTGAGGAAGGTGAGATTGAGCTCCCCTAGCTACACCTTGGGGGGTTTGTCTCACACAAAGACAAGGTAGCCGCTGTCGGTTCTAGTGAATCAGTTTTCTCGTCCAAAGGGACTTCTCGGAGGGTGCGATGGGGTTGGCCGAGAACCCTCACCGCGTCAAGGCCAGTGCCAGCGTGGCAGGGCAATTGAAAAGGAAGATGACTCTGCCCCCATTCTAGAAATAGAAATCGAAAGTTTATGTCCATTGGTGGTTGGAGGGAAGCTCTTTCTCTTTTTGCACATCACAAAATCTTGTGGAATTTGTGTGGATGAGTGCCTTAGCATGCTCAAAGTGAAATGCGAATTTCCTATAGATGATTCGGGTACAAGCTACCTTGAGGATATCCTCTTGCCACCATTGACAAATTACATGGAGGACATAGTGGTGATCGTGCTAGAGGTAGCAAAGAGCACGGAACAAGCTCATGTAACTAAGGAGGAGTTTCAAACTGCCCAGAAAAATCTCCAACTTTTTTTTGGATGTGTTGTGCTGAGGATGGGTGGCGGAAGTTCAAAGAGGGCATATTTGGATGAGACGAAGTCCAATATATATTTCGAAAGCAAAGCCGACGAAGATGAAGGTGAAAAGCAGGAAGGTGTGGTGGAGGTCGACAGTTGGGCCGTCACGAGGTGGAGGGTCGGGTGGTTCCACTGGCCCATACCCAGCCCTAAACCATTATATTCCCCATCTCCCTATGGATAATTTTGTAATAATCCATAAGGACTTCACCCTCTCTTCCACTTTTCCACTTTTTGCATTGAAAGCGTTGTCAAAGCCGCTGTGTGTGGCCATTTTAGGCCAGTCAGTTAGCTATGTCATATAAGTTAAGAAATCTCTTGTAATGACTACATTTGATACAACTATAGAGGCAAGGTGTTAGCCCAAACAGGAATTGCACAATCCGCAAGCCAAAACTTGCCCAAGGACATAGCGGAAGCAGTCTTAACAGGGGAGCTACCCATAGTTAAAAAACATCGGCGGACAGCCCTTGTATCCTAAATCCCACCATCTCATATGTAAACTCTTATGTAAACGATCTCTTTCATAATGTTATGTTGCAATCTCTATGAATTGTTGTCCAAATGTATTACAATCTCTATGAATTGTCTTATGTGGAGTTTGTATATGATTCGTCTTTTTATGTTCTCTTCTCCGTGCGTTCGAATTGCACAAAACATCAAAATCCAAAGGGGGCAGAGGGGTGCGAAAATGCCCTGTGCGGGCCTCTCGCACAAGCCTTTTTCGCACCCTTCTGGCCCACTTGTTTTTTCATTTATTTGATATTTGTTTACTCAAAACAACCTACAAATTGATTTAATTGGTTTCATTTGTTAACTTCAGTTTAACTCATAAATTTTTGGGTGAATCAGTTAAATTAGTCATACTGTAAAAATTAACATTTTATGTCTTATGTTTAAAAATTTTTAAAAACTTATAGTGCGTCTTAGGTTAAAATCCAAAGAGACTAGAGGGGTGCGAAAATGCCCTGCGCGAACCACCCGCACAAGCCTTTTTCGCACCCTTTTGGCCCACTTGTTTTTTCATGATATTTGTTACTCAAAACAACCTTCAAATTGATTTAATTGGTTTAATTTGTTAACTTTAGTTTAACTTATAAATTTTTGGGTGAATCAATTAAATTATTCATAGTGTAAAAATTGACATTTTGTGTCTTAGATTTAAATATTTCTAAAAATTTACAGTGTGTCTTAGGTTTAAATCCAAAGGGGACAGAGGGGTGCAAAAATGCCCTGCGTGGGCCTCCCGCACAAGCCTTTTTCGCACCCTTCTGGTCCACTTATTTTTTCATCTATTTCATATTTGTTTACTCAAAACAACATACAAATTCCTTGAACTTGGATTTAATTTGATAATTTTTGGTATAAATTAAGGGCTGAACACCAGTGAACCCTAACAAATTCTAAAGAGAGAATGAACCCTTATAGTACAAGTTAAATTTTAAACCATTCTCAATGAACGGATATGTATTTAAACCTAAGATTTTGGGAATATGAATAGAATTGACATGAAATTTTGAGTTATTTAAGTCTTACATAAAACATCGAAATCCGAAGGGGCCAGAGGGGTGCGAATATGCCCTATGTGGGGCTCCTGCACATGCCTT
Organism: Cibotium barometz; assembly: GCF_041138505.1. Lineage (NCBI taxonomy): Eukaryota > Viridiplantae > Streptophyta > Polypodiopsida > Cyatheales > Cibotiaceae > Cibotium > Cibotium barometz. Next base: position 6,059,794 of record NC_141103.1, on the reverse strand, counting down.
TTTCGCACCCTTCTGGCCCATCAATTGGACAAGTCTTGCTAGTAAAACCTCAATTATCATGTGGTTTATGTGACATTGCTTTTAAAAAAAAACTCAAACAGTGCAAAGAACATCGAAATCCAAATGGGCCAGAGGGGTGCGAAAATGCCGTGTAAAGGGCCTCCCACATAGGCCTTTTTCGCACCCTTCTGACCCACTTATTTGGTACAATTAAAAAAAAACCAATCAATTGCATCAAACACAATCGCAAACTATGAAACAAAGACAAAAAAGTTATCTGGCATTGACAATTGCAATAATGTTACATTTGTACTTGATAGGCCAATTACATTAAAAATCAGATGGTCTATCTCTGCGGCTCTTTTTCTCCGCAAATTCGCCGTGCTAATTGCATGTCCTTCGTCATGATGGTCACTCGCTTCGCATGAATTACGTAGAGGTTAGTGTCCTCAAAAAGAGTGACCAGGTAGGCCTCTGCCGCCTCCTGCAATGCTTCGAGGGCAACAGACTGCATGCAACATTCCATCTTGTAATCCCATAGAATTTCCTTGCATGTACATGCAAATGGAGCCTTGCGGATTAGCAACTCTGCCGACTTGTGGTAGTGGCATATCTCCTGGAATACTATGAAGAGCTTGAGCACGTTTTGCGTTGTGGGCCATGTGTGTGGGAGGCCTAAAAAACTTGCTCTTATGGGCAGAGGTGTTGCGGAGTAGCCTCTAGCCATTCGGACTCTTGGGTAGTCTCGGTGGCCTCTGGCTGCCTAGGAGGGGCACGACCTCTGGGCAAAGTCTTCCGTGGCTACTGTTGGGTGTACTGGAGTCTCCATGCCAGCCGATGAGGGCTCCCCCAACGACCTGTTGTCGTTTGATTGAGTCCTCTCCGAATTGGAGTCACTGCTCTGCGTGCTGTCAATGCTGCTCTGTCAGTGTCATCATCGACAAGAACCCTCCTTTTTTACTTCTGGAGGCATTAAATTCCTCCGCAATGTCCTTAGCAACTGCTTCCCTCCTCCTTCTGTGAGTTTCTTCACACTTTGCTTAGTGCGCACCATGGCCTTGAATGTATAAAAGGCTTAAAGAGGATGTATGCTCTCAAATGTATGAAATGGCCAACAGAGGAAAATATCCTTATATAGAGCTCAAAAATACGTCATCATTGCAAGAAACCATAATTTTAGGAGGCATTTCGCACGGACCACTAGGGTGTGAAAATGCCCAGTCTGAGCACCTCGCACAGGGCATTTTCGCACCCTTTAGGCCTGCATTTTTTGTTGCTGAAAAAACTCAATTCTACAATACTTGACAATCTCCCTCGCTTGATAATCCACAATTTTTACATCAAATGACTATTGGAAAAACTAAAAATAAAAATTGTGGCAAATGACACTTGACTCCATAAATGGTTAAAAACAAAATTATCATTTATTGGTATCATATTACATAGAGGTAGAAGTTTTACAAGCTAAGATTTGCCATCAAAATTCCATCCCTTATTACAAGATCCTAACTAGGGAAATAGCTTAGAGCTACACTAGACTTAATTGTGCTTGAAATAGCAGGGGACTCTAGCACTTGGACACTATTATGCACCATAGATTCCCGGTGTTGTGAAATATTTGCGGCATAGTGCAAAGCCAAAGGCTTGGTCTTCTTGCGGCACTGTGGGATCATTGGGGGCTCTACCACCTGTGACGTGGTGGAATGCACTTTGGTTTACAGTGCAAACCTACAAAACAAGTTTTTCAATCATAAAAAATTTACACCATGAAACAAATGATGCTCTAAGTCTCTTACACATTACTTACCCAAGTAGTATGGCCAATGCGACCGCCAAGGTTTTGCAAGTCTTGGATGTGGGAACTCTCTCCAAGCGTGCTTCCTGGGATAGGGAGGCGGCTTCCTCTTTAGTTAGAATGGGTAGCTCTAGGTCAAGCAAATATTGTGCAAGCTCCTCAACGCGCTCATGGTTTCCATGCAAGCAGCGCTTAGAGAAACAATGGAATGGAAAATGAGAGGGAAGTCCCTCGGAGGCTATTTATAAGCATTGGAATAGCCAACCCTGTAACCTAATTACCCTAGACCATAAAACCAAAACCCTAGACGTCAATAGGCCCACGCTCCTTCGTGTCATCCTCCATGCAACATGGCATGCAGGTCCTTTCCCCGCTCTCCACTGTGGTGCTTTCTTCCCCTTCTCTGTCCGCTTGGCAAGCTAGGCCAATTTGGACCGTTGAGCCCTCTCCCTTGAAATGTTTTTGCCAAAGGTGTATCGAAAGAACCAATCAAACATTTCCTTGAGATAGTTTGTGCGAGTTTTACCGCCTCCGTGTCGTGTGTTTGTAAAGTACACTCCTCTTGCACAGTAATGACTCTTCTCCATTCCTTCAACACTCCACATGTCAAGCACCATGAGCGTATAATATGTTGAAATGAGGATCTAGGGAGGATCAAAGATAAACACAACCATTATGATGTAATTAATTTAATTACAAGTTAATTAAAATCACTATAAAGAGGAAATAAGATAGACACAAAATGGCTTACATTCTCATTAGCTTGAGGCTCTTAAATAGCCATGAAATGATACATCAAATGTGACCATGTTCATCCCATGTTCATCTCCTTGATTCACTCCACTGTATCCATAAATATCTCCACATCCCTTGATTCTCTCAATCATCCCATGTAACTTATCTTGCCTACATCATCACTTACATCAAGCTAGGAATCTACCCTGTGACTTTGGCATTCATCCTTTTACTCCTCCTTACATTTACGCTAACAATAACCTTTGAGATTGAACTTGGCCAAGAGGATGTTCATGTGTGCATGTGATGGAGCATATCCACACCCTCCTTGATCCATACATGGAACATGAAAATGAAAACATAATGCAATAGCATAGCTCTACATGAAAAAAATGCATGAGTCCTAGGTACAGTGTATCCCTACAAAGCCCCATCATAGCTCCATGAAAACATAGTGCCTCATGTGCACTATCATGGGTTGGGCATGGAGACCCAACACTCCCATCAATATCCCCTTTGAGGGCTACATGCCCAAGTGAGAGACAATGTCAGCAGACATATCACATAACCTACATCGTAGGTGGTTAGAGGTGATTTTACATGTGGGCAATGGAGAGCATTACACGGCTTTAAAAATCCTATGATGCCTCTTCATTATCATAAGAGGCAAAAACCATGAAATTACATTACATTTCAATCATAAAATATTAAAAAGATTAAAATTTCCATTTTATGAAGATTTCCTTGATGAGACGAATTCGATGATGATGCTACCATCAATGTCGATGATGACTTTCATGCTAATGGAGACTTGGTGGATGATGCCCTTGAAAATTTGCTCATTAAACACATATGCACAAGAATTTCCACCACCCATGTGAAACACCCCTTGTGAAGGACAATTTACACCATTAAAAAAATATATATTTTTTGATAAAAAAAATCAGCTGACAGAGGTGGCCGTTTTCTTGTCACAGCGCACCAATCGGAATCTTGCAAGGAGGAGACCCGCTGCTTCTCTTTCTCTCCCCCTTGAGCTCGTGGCTGGAGCCTATGCACATTGTTGGCAGTCGTTGTGCACTGCTGTCTACTGGCCCTAACTATGGGCGATGGCGACCTTCTTTTGTGCACAGCTCTGTGAAATTTTGCTACTAGGTACGAGCTAGGTATTGCTATGCAAGAGCGCTTGCTTGTGGCGTCGTAGGAGATAATCCGCTCACAGAAGTTGTACTATCATGATGCAATTGCTGATGGAAGCCCCGTGAGTGGAGAGCATATAAGCTGTCGGTGTTGCTTGCTATAGCAGAAGAGCAATATTAAGGAGTGCCGTTTGTAGCACACTAGGAAGAAAAGTGTGTGCGAAGAAGATTGACGCAGCTTATTAGCTTGCCAGATCCGAAAGAAAACCCTAAACTAATCCTCCTAACTAGTAAGATCTAGCTTTGATACCATGTTGAAATGAGGATCTAGGGAGGATCAAAGATAAACACAATCATTTTGTTGTATGTAATTAATTTAATTACAAGTTAATTAAAATCACTCTATAAAGAGGACATAAGATAGACACAAAACGGCTTACATTCTCATTAGCTTGAGGCTCTTAAAATAGCCATGAAATGATACATCAAATGTGACCAGGTTCATCCCATAATCATCTCCTCCTTGATTCACTCAACCTTTTCCATGACCCTTGATTCTCTCAATCATCCCATGTGGCTTATCTTGCCTACATCATCACTTACTTACATCAAGCTGGGAATCTACCCTTTGACTTTGGCATTCATCCTTTTACTCCTCCTTACATTTACTCCCGCTCACAACAACCTTTGAGATTGAACTTGGCCAAGAAGAGGATCTTCATGTGTGCATGTGATGGAGCATATCCAACAATGCTGTAGTCAAAGAACATAACCATATTTCTGTAAAATGCCTTAATAGAATATTTCTTGAGTGCAAAGCTTAGAAATCTATGGAATACCATGTAATGCACGATATTCAATTCACCCCATTTATTGACCACCGCTTTAATGACGCTTTGCAACTCCGCTTGAATTGTTAGCGTTGTTCCTAAGTTATGCTGCTTAGATTCATCAACCGCATAACCTTGTTGAAATCTGCCCACACTTGCTCACGCAAGACAACAATATTTGCATCCAAGCAGTTTGAGATAGTGCAAGCACAAAGATCTTTCCACAGCTCCCATCTCTTTGGAGCTATGATTTCCACACCTTCTCTCTGTGCATTTGCTAGAACATTCTTAAGAGCCTATATTTGTAGGCCATTAGAGAAATCTTCTGGTCTTTGCGCCACTCATTGAAACCTTTTGCACAATCGTATGAGAATCTCCTGAGGTCTTTTGGTTCACGCGAATCTCCGCGTTACCACCATGACAACCAATCTCATTGAGAATATTCTCTACTTTTGTAATCGCCTCATCTTGTCAAGTTTTACCAAGGCATAGTGAAAGCATAGTCTATGTGACACATTAAGAGGCGGTCAAAGATACGCATGAAAGCATGCAAAGTACAAAAGTGAACATTCTTGTGAGGAGGAAAAGAAAGAATGGGGTTCCAACTATTATCTCGCAAATCCCTCGTTGGAGGCACCAGCATAGGTGATGAAAGTATGTTTTTTAGGGTGTTCCAAAAGGAATTTGGAAAAACTCTGTATGAGAGAGTTGTAGTATTTTTGGAGTACTACAACTTTGTCTCTCTAAGTCATTCGTAATTTTTGTCGTTTAGAATCTCAAAAAGTATCCCGAATATGGTTTGAATTCGTTTTCGCGCTGTTTTTTGTGATTTTTAGTACTTTGAGGATCGTTTTTTGCCTCGATTTTCGGGTCAAATTTTGAGGTTGCTGGTCAGAGGCCAAAATGATCGATTTTGACTTTAGACGGTCAAGTCCAAATTTGAAGAGCTCGATGTCGGCTTTTCGATGAGCGTTAGAGCGCCTTCATCGAATTCACGGTTTAGGAGATACAAGCCTCCAAACAGGGGTATCTTCCAGAGTCGACGGACCCCCTTTCACGCCGTGAACTAGGAGGGTGTAGTTCACGGTGTGAAGCGAGATTTTATCAATTTTGTTTATCTTAAGGCATGAGATGCTTAGGCCATGAGATACTTAGGCTATGAGACCCTTAAGTCGTGAGAGATGCTTAGGCCGTGAACACCTTAAGTCGTGAGATGCTTAGGCCGTGAGACGCTTAGGCCGTGAGACCCTTAGGCCGTGAGATGCTTAGGCCATAAGACGCTTAGGCCGTGAACCCCTTAAGCCATGAGATGCTTAGGCCATGAACCCCTTAAGCCGTGAACCATGAGACACGTCTCATGCGGGTTTTTTTGGCACGCGGATCCCTAGGGCGTGAACCCTTGGGCATGAGAGTGCAGAAAATGGTTCACATGTGAACCGCTTTTTTTAATTTTTTTAATTTTATTTTTTTGTGCAGACCCCTAGGGCTTGAGTGTAGAAAATGGTTCATGCGTGAACCATTTTTTTTTTAGTCTAGTGGAAAATTTAAATTTTCTTATTTTGGAAGAAATATTTTTTGAATTTTAAAATAAGGAGATATGGGCATTTTTCCAAAGAGATAAGTGGGAATAAAAAAAGTCAACCTTTTTATGACATCCCCTTACACCCTTCATATATGACTCCCAAAATGGACAATTTGACAACTCATGGACATCTACTCATTGAATGCTCATTAGTCTTAATGAGTTATATAAAAAAGTGATTAAAATCTAATTAAAGATTAATCTTTTCACTAATTTTTTCTCTCTTTTACACTAATCAAAGACTAATTAATCACTAATCTCTAATTTATTCACACAATTGAGCACATCATTGGATAGAGCAAGGAAATGCTAAGCTATGTGCCACAACAAATGTGTAAATTAATCTAAAATTAGAGATTAATTAGACTCTTAATTTTGATCTCTTCTTTTAAGGTAAAATTAAGCAAGAGAGTCAAATTCCTCCAAAATTGATGTAATTAGGTGTTTTGAAGGATGTAGATGCTTTTAAAACACTCAAAAATACTAATTTCAACTACTTACATGGTTAATTTGAATCCCAATTAACACATTTTCTAAATTTTTTTTACCTCGAACAAGATTAATCACTCTTAATGACAAAAACCAGTCCATTAAAAGAAATTAGTCAAATTCAACGATTTTTTGATGGTTTTGAGAAATTTTTTGAAGAATTAAGTTACTCAATGCTTGTTAACACTTTAATATACAAATAATTTCAACAAAAAACACACAAATTAAGCTAAAATTAATGATTTTAGTTTTATGTTTAACACTAAAGAGAGCTAACATTCACTAAAAAATGCATTCTATTGTATTTTTTTTATGCAATGGATGCAAACTAAGCCTAATACAAACTATGTGCAAGCCCTAAGAACATTAAAAACCACATTAATAACAACAAAAATAACAAATTAAGCTAAAAAATTATTTTTACAAAATAAAAAAGAGAGCTATTTCTCACAAAATCACACAAATCTCCATTAAATCCATATCTTTTTCATGGAAAACCATTAATCAAGATAATTGAAAATGGTTAATGCATAGATTAGAGAAAAAGCGATAGAAAAAGCCAAGAGATGGCTCTCCAGCAAACAATGACACCAAAAATGTTATGACTCACCCTAACCCCCCTTAACTCCTTGAGAAGCAATTCCACCGCACCTCCCATGAGCATTGTCACATCGTCACGTTGCACCATGGATACTCGTCTCTCCTCTCACCTCACATCACTCTCACACACTCACTAGCATGCATTAGAGAGAGAGATTAGCAAGAGGATTAGCAAGAGCAAGACTCAATTGTACAATGGTAGAGTATATTGTATTATGAGAGAAATTCACTTATATACATGGCCATAAGTGTTCACACTCACTTAAACTGTGGGGCCGATCAGGCACTTTAGGCTCATAAGAGACCTAATGCTATTACAATGACTACTCTCATAATATATCCATGAAGTACATCACTTGGGACTTCATCCTACATGCTACCGCATGCTCTTAAGAGCAGGAATCGCCATAAATACTATGTCACACCTTTACGGGCACCTGTCCAAGTTGTAGATTTAGACACCATTGCTTCATATCTTAAATGTATGATCCTTTGGTGTATCTACCTTGACTCCTTGATGTAAGATAATGGTGGTATTTCTTGTTAACCCTAGGAATAGGTTAACATTCTCCCCTTCTTGATGTTGATCGCGTCCTCGTGATGACGTTAAAGACCTTTGTGTATGGAGAATGGACAATCTTTGTCGATGGCTTTGATGTTGAATGACGTTCAATGGTTTGTCCTTCCGAAAGCAATAAGAAAAGCTATTTAGTTAATGAAAAGGTTAGTGGTTTATTAGGAATTCCTAATGGGGTGAGGAGGTGGTGTTTTTTTTTGCGAATGATTGTAGTTTTATATTTGTGTGAGCATGTTTTTTTTGGGTGTTTTTTGCTTGCTTTGTTTTTGGCAATCATAAGCAAGGTTACATGTTGTGTTAGTGGAAAAACTAATAGATGTTAATAATGGGAGAAAAGAGAAGGAAGGATCCAGAGGAACGTAAACATAATCATTAGAACGAGATGGTGATTCTCAGTTCCTCATTTGATTCATTGAAGTGACATTCATCATTTGAAGAAATTGGCCTTCGATGAAGTCCTTTTGTGTGGCAGGATTCTTGTCAAATGTTGTTGAGTAGGACCTATTCCTGCATGCTTCTTCCCATGTGCTTTTTATGTTTTTATGTATATTTATCTGCTCTTATGAAGCAGATATACATGAAATACAAGAAGTGAGTCATATAGACTCTTACTGAACTATTGTGTGTTGAAGTAGCCATTGATTGGCGAGGATTGAAAGAATTACGACGACTTGCGAGGCTAATATAGATATCTTCACTAAAGATTGGAGATCATTGATTTGTGAAGATGGTAGCATCGTTTAGAGAGGTTTGTAATTTGAAGGAAAATTCCAGGTGATGGGTTGTACCATTGACCAGGCTTTCGCCCACCATGGCCTCCCCATGCAGAGATGTACCTGGAAGTTGTCGATAGTGAGACTTTGGTGCAAATGTCCTCCCCAGTGCATGAGTATGGATATGTACTCATGGAGTAGTTGCTACATTAACATAGCCAAAAGAATAGTAAGCGATAAGGTTAACAAGATATAATGGCTATTGAAGATCCTTGGGAGTTGCTTGTGATATTCTACCATTTCTAGGTAGGCCATATGTGTGACTCCCTTGTGTTTGTTTCTTTGTTTGGTTTTTTTTTTGTTACCACCTTGCGAGCAACAGGTTCTTGTGGCTACTCGCCTTTTTTAGAGAATAGGTTCTTATGTCTGCCTCGTAGCTTCTGCACTTACACTTCACATCCAAAGGGGTGAAAAGAGCATTGTGAGTATCTTTGATGCGCTCATAAGTCTCCATTGTCCGTTGTTTGCAGACATGGGAAGCGATTCTTGAATTTTTGGCTCAAATGTTGTCGAGGCGGTAGGTAAGACTGCTGGTTGGTTACCATTGGGGTTGCTTGAACACACAAGCTCTTATGTAGGTGCTGAATGCACGAGAGTGGTTGAGTGACTTGCTTGGTGTTACTTGGGCCTCCATTCTTGTCGAACTTTAGGTGAAGCTGTTGGGGTTAAAGTCAATAGCGAGGCTGTCTTCACTTTGTTTAATTTTGGCATCCATATGATGGGATTACCATCATAGTATCCTTGTTGTTGAAGCATGTGCACGGGAACCCATCTTTGATGAACATTATAAATTTGTGGCTGATGCCTTTGGTGCTGATGTTTGTTTCTTTGAACATGCTTAGGGGACTTTTTGATGTGCTTGGAAATCCAAGCTTTGGTGTTATCTTGGCATACCACAAAAAACTTGCAAGTAAGGGGGTTAGTTTCAATATACATTGTATGTTCAAAGTACCCTAAACATGGCATTTTCAAGTCTTGTGTAAAGGGAATTTTTTCAAGATGAGCCGTGAGGGTGTTGGTTAACCTAACAAATCCCATAACTCGAGGGTCATGAGATTGAGCTGTGTTCTCATGTTGGATAAAGTTGTGCTTGAGCTCTGGTGATTTTATTGGAAAGTTCTAATCCAACCTGAATCCTAGGAATCTTTTTAGTAAGATATGTTGGAAGTTCCAACTCCTCCAAGGTCTCTTCCTCTCGTTACTAGCAATTGAACAGCAAGAGTGTTCAAGGTAACTGTTTACATGGATTCATCAATTGAATATAACGAGTCACATATCCAAGTTCCACCAAGAAGGACATCATACCCAAGGAAATCTAGGGTAACTTGGAATTTAAATTCCACATCTCCATGATTGTTTGAGTAGCATAGCTAAAGTAACCGGGAACTTCAATGTTTTGTCCATTGGCTCCTCTTGCAAGTCCATTATCTGTAGGGATGAGTTTAGGTTGTCCCAATCACACCCAAGTGTCTAAAATGACATGATGTTATGACTAGCTCAAGGGCTAATCAATGCGCGTTTTCTCTTAACATCATTGCATGTAGGAAAATCTAACCATACCATGATAGAATCTTCAAGAGGAACCATGGATGTTTCAGTTTGTGTTTTAGTTTGAGATCCCGTTTCTGTTTCATATTCCCATTCACTTTCTTCCTCTTTTTGGCTGTCAGCTTTTTCAAGAGTACTCAATGTGTACAATGGCACACTCGATCCTCTGACAATTCTATCTAAGTTCTATTTGGAAACTTGTAAATCCTTACAGCCCTGTTCTATGGAGCTTTTTATGTCTTGGTAAAACTCATGTTGAGCCCTTAAAGGTGCAAGTGCTGATGCTATGCTGGCTTCACCCACCATGAGAGAAGAGCATTCCTCCAATTGAGGTTTTGAGAGTCTGCTTTAATTTTGTAAGAGAATTATCAAATTCCTCACGTGCTTTCTCAACCACATAATTCGTGCAATTCGTCTCTACTAATGACTCTTCTATAAAGAGTATGTCTTACTTTTGAAAAGGGAAGTGGTACTCCTCTGGGTTTTGTATTTTGGTTTCTTTTTTAAGATTGGCATTATTAGGTTCAATTACAACCGGTGATCCTAAAAGACACTCAACCATGTGATCCTGTAAGACACTCAACCATGCTGTTACCATATATAGGCAGTGATGTGTGTGAACACACTTTGGACCGCCGGGGCAATTTTTCCCTCTTTAGGAGGTTTTCCCTCTTTAGGAGGTTTTCCCCCCGGCTTGTATATACGCCCATCATTCTAGGGCTAACTTATCTTTTGTACATTCACACAAAATACACTGTGTGTTGTGTGCATTCTTGCTTCTTCTTCTCCAAGCTTTGTGTGCTTTCCTGCAACCCTAATTCCAACAATTGGTATCAGAGCAGGCATCGGCTCCCAAGGCTACGCCGCTAGCACCCTCCGACTCACGTTCTCCGATAAAGGTGAGCTTTCACGAGCGCGCAGGTCTCTATACTCTGAGGATCAGCCCATGGGGCTATGCGTTCTCAGAAATTGCATCTGAGGTCATTTTGGGCTCCATTTTTGCATTTCAAGTTTTGCACAAGTGTTTTTGTCATTTTGTGCAGAAATTTCGACAGTGCAGTTTTCTACGAAATAGGCATACGTATTCTATTGTGGACCGTGCTACATAGCACGAGTTGTTTTCTGTTCAGTCTTTGCTTCATTACAGGTAGCTTTTGCATCAGTTTCAGTCAGTGGCCATGGCTGATAACAGCAATGATGTATTTCGCATGTTGTCTACTGATGACAAATGGATGGAGACAACAACTACCCACTTTGGGCATATATGATGCAGCATGTTTTGGTTGCAAAAGGAGTGTGGAACATTGTGCAGGGTATGGACGTACGTCCAGGTTCTGTGGATGTAGGATCTGTTGAGGATGTTGCAGGTTCTAGCAGCTCTACTGTTGTTGCTGTTGTTTTACCCACTCCTGAACAAGGTCGTTGGGATGGTAAAGATGCGCATGCTCATGTCTTGATTGCACTTTCTGTCAAACGTAACATCACCCCACATATTCGTTCAGCTAAAACAGCAAAACAGGCTTGGGATATTCTAGCTGGTTTGTATGCAGGTTTTGTATGCAGATCGTAACAAGGCAAAAATCTCTTACCTGCGTAAAGAGCTAGAATCGAAGATTATGCAGGAAGATGATGACATGAATGTTTTTCTTGCTGAAATTAAAGATCTTAAGGAACAGTTGATTTTTGCAGGAGAGATTATTCCTGATCATTCTCTTGTGCAGACTGTTCTTGATGCTTTACATGAGTCATATCAGACTTTTGCTTCCACGTGGAGACTTGTTACTGAGAGGACAGACCTGATGTTGTCAAGTATGATACTTTAGTCAACAACCTCTTGCAAGAAGCGCAGTCCAGGCAAAACAGGGCTAGACAACGTGCAATTGATCAAGCATTTATTGTGCTGCCCAGCAGAGAAGAAGTGGTAAGGTAGCCCCTTCCATTGTTTCTTCTCCTATTAGTAGGTCTACAACTTCTTCTCCTTCCACAGGTAGCAACAATAGGTCTGAGAAGGCTCTTGATAAAGGCAAGAAAAAAATCAGGTGCAACTATTGGAAGGCAACTGATCATGTCATTAAGAATTACCCTAAGCTAAAGGCTAAAGAGGCAAAGAAGAAAGAGTCAAATGCAGCCACAATAGCGGATGCTTCTACAAATGCAGATTTTGTAAATGTTGTGCAGGATACAGAATGGGCGTTTAGCGTGTATTGCTAGTATGACCCATCTATACATGATGCATGTTTGCCAGTTTTTGTTGACTCTGATGTATGGTATTTTGACAGTGGTGCTACAAAGCACATTACCTCGCATCGTGATATATTCACTTGTCTTGAGGCTGTCCCTAATGGGAATACTGTCACATGTGCCAATAATGCTTCTTACCCAGTGAAGGGCATTGGTAAAATTATGCTTACTACTGCAAATGGCAGCGCTTTCACACTTTCAGATGCTTTGTATGTGCCAGGGATAAAGAAGAATCTATTGTCTGTCTCTGCGCTTGCTAGACTTGGACTTGTAGTCAAATTTGTGGATGATAGATGTACTATTCATGATTTGACTTCTGGTGATACGATTATTGTATCTGGCACCTTGTTTCGTAGGCTGTATAGGCTCAATTCTTATGACAAGTGTGTGGAAGATTCAGCAAATGCAGTTTCTGATGAAAAGGCAGTTTTAGATGCAAAACTATGGCATGCTCATTTTGGTCATCTGAACTTTGCTAGTTTGCTGCGTTTGCAGAAATTTGATATGGTTGCTTCATTGCCCCCTCTTGAGGCACCATTGAAACATGTTTGTGAAGGCTGTATTTTGGACAAAATACAGCGTTCTGCATTTCCAAAGGATGGTTCTGTGCAGGCAACTCGCAAATTGTAACTTGTACATAGTGATGTATGTGGGCCTATGCAAACTCCGTCATTTGGTAACACTTGTACTTCGTGACTTTCATTGATGATTACTCAAGGCATGCATGGGTATATCCACTGAAGGCAAAGTCCGAAGTGTTTTTGTGCTTCAAATAGTTTTTGCTTATGGTTGAAAATGTATCCAATTGTACTGTGGGCACCCTCCGTTCTGATCGAGGGGGGGAGTACATGTCTAAAGAGTTTGATGCATTTCTGGCTAGTCGTGGGATAAAACACCAATGTACAGTGCCATATACCCCTCAGCAAAATGGTGTTGCTGAGAGAAAAAACAGGTCACTTATGGAGATGGCACGATGTATGGTCAAGAGCCAAGCTTTGCCACATGCGTTTTGGCTTGAGGCTATCATGTGTGCTGCATATGTACTCAACAGGTGTCCCACTAAGGCCTTGCAGTCTGTTACTCCATATACAAAGCTTGGCATGGCAAGAAGCCTTCTATTGGTCACTTGCATGTCTTTGGGTGGTTGCTTGGCCTATGCTTTAGTGCCTGTGCAACAACGTAGAAAATTGGATGATAAGGCTGTCAAATGCATTTTTGTTGGTTACAGTGCTGAGAGCAAGGGTTTCTTCTTCCTCAAAAGACACACCTAAAGATGAAATTCTAAACATGGCCCAATAAGTTGTAGCTGGGAGACCCGATTGAAAGCAATCCTCAGTGCTTCTTGACAAATTGACCAAATATTCAAATCCTCAAACAAGAAGAAACAATGAGATTCAAGACAGCCCAAGAACTTGTTAACTAGAGGGACCTCTAGGACTAGTACAACCAGATACTTATAAATTTGTACCCAAATCTACCTTAGATACGATAGTAAAAAGTTCTAAAGAAGATCGTTTTGAGTTTTCCAAAAGCCCCAACCAAATCCGGTTACAACTTTGGTTCAACCAAAAGACATAGGTAATCCCAAACCTCTAATAGAAGATGAGCTCCTATCAAGAGACCTTGGTATTTGGCACCTTATAAACATTGGTTGCCCACGACCATAAGTGCCAAAGGTTGGCATCCTATAAATGGGAGCCAAGATGTTATTAGGCATCCTTACAAATTCTACATTAGAGTCTATACTCGACATTGGGTATGAGTTGTATCCCATCGGTCCTTGTGGGGGATATAGTTTTGGCATATAAGTGTCTTGGAGAGCTCAAAGTTTACGAGCTCGGCCTTGAGGTCTCCAAGCTCGGCCATTCGAAAGATCCTCACAACAGTTGCGGTTCACCAGGTAATCTCTTGCTGGATGTGTTTCAAGAGGGATTAGGGTGAGCCATAACATTGGGCAAGGGTCATCTCACTAAACAAGAGAAATTGCACAGAGACAAGGTGGTCACACAAATATGGATTTGTGGGTTGATGGAAATCTATACCAAGCGGACCCTTCTGTGTGATACCCACCAACTTTCAAAGACTTGCCCTCATTTATTCAGTATGTGGGAGATGGTAACAATGGGATGCTCGGGTATTGCAAGATATTATCAACAACAAGTGATGCTGGCAGAGTATTCTACTTGTCCTCACAATTGCATGCTCAAGGTAAGTTAGGTGGTTTGCACCAAGCCCTACTTCAGTCTCATGCTAAGATTAAGGAGCTCGAGGATGCAAATCGAGAGGGTGCAACATGCATTGAAAAGCTAAGGCAAACCATCGACCACATGAAGAGCACCCCTGTTGGAGAAAGGGAGCATAAGAGGCCACTCAACCACATTGAAACACTTGTTGTGGGGAGGGGGTGCTCGTAAGTGAAGAGTTCACACAACGTGGTATGGCTCTTAACCATTGTCGATGCACTTTCAAGTTGGAAATGCTAATGCTTTCTTTTTGCTTAGGCTGCACATCTTCCACAAAAATAACATCTCGACTAATCAAGATACGCTTTGACTGCGGATGATTTCTTTGTATCCTCAGTGTCACTCTCAATAATCACACTACCCTCTTTTTCAGCTCTAGAAATGCGTTCTACTGAGAGTCTAACTTTGTACGTTGTTTCCTTTCTCGCTTATTTTGTCCTTTGGAACGCTTTGTAGAAGCATGCGAGATTTTATCACTCTCCTTGTCTTTTGGGCTATGAAGAGCCGTGGACTTCGCCTGGGCTTGTGTGAGGACCATACCATCGGTGATCACCAAAGAGTTGTTTGCTCTTAGTGCACTTAGCATGTTCCATTGAGTTGATCACTTCTTGGGGGAGGTTTGTTGGGGCAAACTTGTATGATGTGAGTTTTGCCACAACTTAGACACCATCATGACATCATTGAGATGCTTTTGGTAGCTTCTGCTGACTCGATAAGGGCATTCCCTTTTGAGGTGTGCACCCCCACAAGTATAGTAAGTGCCAAAGGTTAACATAGAATTCAGCTCTCGAGCAGATGTAAAGGAATGGATGGACGTATGCTTGGGACTCAAACCTAATGAATATACTCACTCAGAGACTAAAGGCAGTGAGAGTGATGACAATCCTAGGGAATTATACAACGAGTGCATATCAGAAAGCAATCTTGGCAAGTACTTTGATGGTGAAGAACTTAATGCTACCTTACCTTTGAGACTACAAACCAAAACACCCACAGCAATCCTAGATGGCAGGCTAGAGTAAGTATCGCTACCAAAAACCAGTGGGAAAAATGAGGATCACCTACACTCCGACAAAACCACTTTGAAGATCAAATTGGCTAATGGTAACCTCACTTTACCCATGGGAGTGGTAAGAGTGAGAAATTGAACCTCATGTGGATTGACTTTTGATCACATATTTGTAATCATGGACTTCAAGAAATCAACCACTTACGATGTGATCTTAGGCAGGCCTTTTATGAGACAATTGAAGATGATCCATGATTGGGGCACTGACCACATCTTCTTGCAAAACAAGGATAACATCATGAAGGTCAATCTTCAAGATTGGAGTTATCATCCAATGACTAAACACCCACTTGACAATAATAATTCAGTTACACTGAATGAAGTAAAGAAGAGGCCAAGAGTGTTTGCCTTTTTGAAAAAGTTCCAATGGATGATCTCTCATCTATTGAATTGAATTTAAATGCAAATGGCTTTCCCAAACCTAAAGAAGATGAGAATTGGTTGCACATCCTAGCAAAAATTGGATACGTACGTTCTTGTTTTTGTGATGATAATGGAAAGGAAATAGCTCCTATCATGATGATGGATGCTATTTTAAATCTAGGAACCCCTATGGGAATATACAAGAATTTGAGCTTAAAAAATTGAGAGCTCAAAGACTCCTTAAAAAGGGAACAAGGTACCCTAATTGAGCTCTAGTCATCTCTAAGTCTCCTCGAAAAGTCACATGTAGTTCACATAACTACAATGGATACTCGAGAAAACTCAAAAAAGTAAAAGATCAAACCCATTAAAATTTTGGCCGAGAAAACCAAAGAAACCTTAAGGGAGGGGGGAGAGGGACCCTTGGTCAAAGCTTCCACATCCTCCACTATAGAAAAGCACAAAGCTAAGACTACAAGGATAAATATACAATGGAAAATTGTGAAGCAATCACCTGGCGTGATAAGCCAGGACCAAGCTTCAACACCTACTACACAATGGATACAAATAGTTATGAACCTGAGTCGAGCCTAAAACTCACAAAGTCTCAACATGAGCCTCTCGCTCACACTTGGATAATTGTATCCATCAAGACTGGCTGCACCCAATTGTTAGCAAATCTTAATCGGAGTGCGTCTTACAATTTGATGTTAGAAAGCATGGTTGTTTTTAGGTTCACCTAACCTACATATCACAGATTCTTTGAGCCAAGGATTAAGTGGACTAAAATCTTATTTAGAAATTTTTCTAATCATGTATTTTCTTGGAAATAATCCTGTAGAAGGCAGTTTTGTGGTTTTGCCTACAGGATACCTAAATGAAGAAATTATGCTCGGTAAAAATTGGATTCGACAATACCTGTGTGTCATTGATACTTGACTTTAACGGGCAACCCTCATAATGTCCTTGCTTTCACTCCACATCTCCATCATTACATGAACTTTTCCAAAACATTCTCCTCTTTAGAAAGAATACCAAACCCTTCCCTCTCCAAAGAATAGGACTCGACATAGGGTGTGAGTACCTAATCAAATAAAAAAGACCTCTACAAAGAAACCTCCGGTCCATAAAGATACATTAAAGGGCCATAAACTCCAGAAGGATGTCTCAGCTTCATCAAAACACATGCACTCTTTTGCTTCATCCAAATCTGATCAACCACCCCAAACATCAAAGAATAGGAGAAGATGCACACAAAAACAAGATATCAACTTCCAAAGTTCACAAGCACGTCAGCAGCATCAGAGATTCCACAAAGAGCCCACAAATTTTCATTCTTGGATAAAGAAAAACTAGGGAACCACAGATGTCCAACTCTTCTCGATAACAACATACTAGGAGCAATCAAAGCATCACAAAATCCAAGGAGGCATCCAAGGTACCCCAATATAATAGACATCTTTCGGCACAACCATTTCCATCATTTGTATCAACAAAGATGCACTAGCATTGGAAAATCAAAGCAAAGCTAGTTGATAGAGACAAGGGGAAAGAAAAGATTCTCCATCAACTATCACTTGAGGAGGAGATGGTCATTAAAGGCTTCATTTCAAAACTACCCTCCACCTCAACCTCACCTCTCTAATGTGATTACTACAAAATAATCATCTTGAAAACAAGCTATTCTCTAACCCTTCCAATTAACAAATGGCCACAACCAACATTAGGGAGGGGGGAGTCATGCACTCACAAATCATTTGAGTCACTCAAAGCCTAAAATGTGGTGGAGAGCCTAAAAGGTCTAAAATTTACATTTGAGCTAACTCATTATATTATTTGTTATAATCTTTGAGTCTGTTGTAGTTTTGTCTTGTCGCACATAGTGGATGAGGTGCGCATAAGAGTTAAAGTTGTGTCGCTTGCGCCGAGCTTGTGCTAGAGGGACAAGCATAAGAATCCAAAACACTGGCACTTCTTTGTATGGAGGCGAGAGGAGATATTATTAACTTTTGTGCCACTATCTACATCACACAAGCACTTGTGCACTTTCACATCCCACACATAACACGTTTAAACATGCACAGTGCTCTTGTTAATAGAACCTCGACTCTAGCAGCCTTATCCCTCTTCATGTTTCTCTTGCACCACATATTGTTTTGAATATTTCATTAAGCATATAAGCATATAGATGGTCTATCTTTTGGGCACATGCATTTGGCACTCTTGCACATGCATGTGCACAAAATGAGTACCCTCGACAATGACATCTGCCTTTACCTCCAACAATCTTTTCATCACGTTGTTCCCAAAACGAGGGGATTTATATCTACATCAAATCTAAATTTTAAACTACACCATGCACAAAAACTTCCACTTAGAGCACGTGTAGTTAGTGCCTCGTCTCATCAATAACCATTTCCTATTTATATATCTTTTTTGAACAGCATAAATTGTTAAATCTTGTGATGCATATAAGCAAGTAGGTTCTTGCACATGCATTACGCACGCTTTATGCATCTTATCCTAGGCACTTGCATTTGCACAACCACTACATCCTCATTAACAACAAGACATTTGACACTAGTCTGAAAGACCACTCAAGAATCTGTAGCAATAGCCTCATCAACAACAACATCCAATCTTGCCTTTGATAAAGAATTTACCCTCTTGCTATCCATAAATCAGTGCCCTCACCACAATACCCTCAAGACCACCAACCATTGCTAGATCCGAGGAGATGGACCTAGAACTGGGAAGGGGGAATGTTAACCCAAGGTTAACGGGCACCACCAAAAACATCTTATCAAGACCTTGTACACAATGGATAATGAAGAATTCATCATCAACAAAACAAGCTAAGAAGACACATCTAGCTCGTGGAAGAGCTAAGAAAAGGGCTTGGATGTTTGTAGTCAAAAAGGGGTGGTCACTGACTTCAAGAACTATCAATTGGTCACCCAAACCATGCAATGTCCGCCCAAAGCAAGACTTTAGATGCATGTAACATGCCCTAATCTCACATTTGCACTTTATGTTGTAGTCAATGGTGGGGATGTAATGGCTTGTATAGAGGACATCATCCTATGCACTTCATGAGAGATGTCTAGTTACTTCTCATTAGTTCACTTTTTAAATGTTGGGCGCCCAACTTCAGTGTGAACGCCCGTGGCCAATAAGTGGCATGCACATAAGTGCTACCATGCTCATTGTCTTTCTTATATAGCACAAGGGATTCTAGAATGGTTATTGGGCCATTCTACCATGGACACTATTGTTATGGTGGAGGAGAAGGGGTATAGGATGGCCCTAGGGCCATTCTGTATCTATTATAACACAAGGGGTATAGAATGGCCCTAGAACCATTCTACCATGCTCATTGTTTTTCTTATGTAGCACAAGGGGTTCTAGAATGGCCCTGAGGCCATTCTACCATACATAGTGTTGTTCTAGTGTAGCATAAGGGTTTTAAAATAGCGTGGGGCCATTTTATATCTACCATGCATGCCAGAGGTATAGAATGGTCCTAGGTCATTCTACCATGGACATGGTTTTTTGAGTGTAACACAAAGGGTAGAGAATGGTCATTCTACCATACACACTCTTACCCCAGTGTAGCATAAGGGGCAAAGAATGGCCCTAGGGCCATTCTATATCTAGTGTAGCACAAGGGGTATAGAATAGCCATTCTTCCATGCTCATTGGTTTTCTTGTATAGCATAAGGGGTTTTAGAATGGCCCTAGGGCCTAAGCACATCATTGTTCTAGTGTAGCATGAGGAGTTTAGAATGGCCCTAGGGCCATTCTACCAAGCACATCGTTGTTCTAGTGTAGCATGAGGAGTTTAGAATGGCCCTAGGGCCATTCTATAATGTAAAATGTTGTCTTAGAACTTCCCTAGGGCCATTCTAACATGGATATTATTAGTCTGGCATAAAAGGATCTAGATTGGCCCTATGCCCATTCTATCTTACATAATGTTGTTCTATAATGGCCCTAGTTCTAGAATGGCCATTGTTCTTCTAGTGTCGCACAAGGGGTATAGACATTCCAGCAGGCATGTTGTTGTTCTAGTGTAGCACGAGGAATCATAGATTAGCCCTAGGGCCATTCTACGATACACATTGTTCTCTTAGTGTAGCACAAGAAGTATAGAATGGCACTACGGCCATTCTACCATACACATGGCAGTATTAAATGGTCCTAGAGCCATTCTACCATACACATGGCAGTATTAAATGGTCCTAGAGCATTCTACCATTCACATTTTAAAGTTTTCTCGCAAATTATAAATTTTATCAAACTCTTTTCTCTAAGTTTCAAAATTTAAATTTTTTACCAAAATTTTAAAATTTGAATTCTTCCCAAAATATCAAATTTTATAAATTTTTATTAATTCTACTCATTTTGATTTGTTTTATACTATTTTCTTTTAAAATTTTCTAATTCATAATTTTATTTTTATATACATTTTTACTATTTTTCCATTTCACTAATTTAATTTAATTTATTTCTAATTCTAATAAAAAATAATTTTATAGTAAAAATTTACCAATGTCAAAAAATTCTATTGATTTTATTACTTACACTATGTTCTATTCAATGTTTATGATTTTTAACTAATTTTGATTTGTTTTTAACTATTTTCTTTTAAAATTTACTAAATTTTATTTAATTTTTACTAATTTTAATATTTTTAATCTACTAATTATACTATTATTATTTAATTTTAGTAATTTTATTGATTTGATTAATTTTATATTTAATTATTACTTGTTGTTCTATAATTTATTTAATTTATATTTTATATTTTGTAACTATTTTTATAAATTTAATTTATATTTTATAAATTTACTTAGTTGTTACTATTTTTTATTTAATTTATATTTTGTAAATTTTTTTACTATTTTTGTAAATTTATTTAATTTTTACTATATTTTAATTTATATTTTGTAAAGTTTAAAAAAAACTAAACAATCCCTAATCTTTTAGACACACTCTCTCTCTCTCTCTCTCTCTCTCTCTCTCTCTCATCACTCCCTCTCGCCGTCTCGCCCCCTCCCTCTCTCTCCCTCTCGCCCCCTCGCTCTATCTATCTCTCGCCCTCTCGCCCCCTCGCTCTATCTATCTCTCGCCCTCTCGCCCTCCCTCTCCCTCTCTCTCTCTCACCCCCTCTCTCTCTTTCACCCTCTCTCCCTTGCTCTCCCTCTCTTTCCCTCCCTCGCCCTCCCCCTATCACCATCACCATCGCCCTCCCTCTCTTTCTCGCCATGTTGTCCTCTTTTTCGCCCTCCCTCTCTTTCTCTCACCCTCCCTCTCTTTCTCTTGCCCTTCCTCTCTTTCTCTTGCCCTCACCCTTCATCTCTGTCTCTTGCCCTCGCCCTTGCCCTCTCTCTCGCCTCCACCCTTGCCCTCCCTCTCACCCTCCTCCCTCTATCTCGCCCACTCTCTCTATCCGCCACATGCCCTCTCTCTCTCTCTCTCTCTCTCTCTCTCTCTCTCTCTCTCTCTCTCTCTCTCTCTCTCTCTACCCACGCGTAAACACACACACACTCTCTACTTCTCTCTCTTTGTTTCGCACGCGCACACACATACTCTTCCTCTCACACACACTTTGTATACAACAAGCAACAAGAAGAAGAAAGAAGAAGAAGAATAAAACACAAAAGAAGAAGAAGAAAGAAGAAGAAGAAGAAGAAACTTACAAACACGTTAGTTTTCATATTTTTGTACTAGTTAACATTTAATTAATTTTTAATTAAATAATTATTAGTTAATAAAGTAATCATTAGTTAACATTTAATTAATATTTAATTAAGTAATTATTAGTTAACATTTAATTAATATTTAATTAAGTAATTATTATTATGTTTTTAGTTAATTAGTAGTTAATTAACTTAATAATTAACTAAAATTAAAAAAAACAATACACAGAAAGGGCGGGTTATGTACACTTGTGTTTGAAACAATTGAATGGAGCAAGTCGATGTAGATGGTGCTCTCCTCTTCCTTGATGCGTGTGCTCAGTAGTTTAAAAATGGGAGGGAAGACTATTTATTGAAATATCAAACTGATCTCAAATGTACAATTAGTTTTGAATTTGAATTTTAAAACTCAAACTTTGATTTTTGTGCTTTGAACTTTAAACCATGATTTTGGGAAGATTTTCAAATTTTAAAAATTTGGGGGGGATTTCAAAATTTCAAAATTTTAGAGAAAATATTCGATGAAATTTTTAAATTTTAGAGGGAAATTTAAAATGTGAATAGTAGAATGGCCCTAGGGCCATTCTATCATGCAAATTGATGTTTTAGTTTAGAACACGTGGTCATGGAATGGCCAAGCCTGCACACATTGAATGCAGCCAGCCCATCCCGAATTATCCAAACTTGGTTAATGTTAGGATTCCCAAGGGCCATTCTACCATGAACAAGGGAGCATAGAATGGCCCTAGGGCCATTCATTCTTTCAAGCACATTGTGCATGGTAAAATGGCCTTAGGGCCATTCTAAAGCACATTGTGCATAGAAGATGGCCATTCTACCATGAACAAAAGGGAGTATAGAATGGCCTTAGGGCCATTCGACCATGCACATTGTTAATATATTATGCATGCAAGGGGCAGAGAATGGCGCTGGGACTATTCTACCATGCACCAATAGTTGGCAAAAAGGTGTACAAAATGGCTCTAGGGCCATTCTACCAAGCATATTAATGTCTTGACGTAGCCCTAGGGCCATTCTAAAGCACATTTTGTGCATAGAAGAATAGTCCTAGGGCCATTCTACCAAGAACAAGGGGGTATAGAATGGCCCTAGGGCCCTTATACCATGCACATTCTTGTTATATTATATGTATGCAAGGGTAGAGAATGGCCCTAGGACCATTCTACCGTACACCTATAGCTAGCACAAGGGGGTACAAAATGGCCGATTAATGTTTTGATGTACCACAAGAGAGAATAAAATGGCCCTAGGGTCATTCTACCAAGCACATTCTTGATATATTATGCATGCAAGGGGTAGAGAATGGCCCTATGACCATTCTACCATGCACCAATAATTGGCACAAGGGGTAGAGAATGGCCCTAAGGCCATTCTCCCAAGCAGATTGATGTTTTGATGTAGCCCAAGGTCCATTCTAAAGTACATTGTGCATGAAAGAATAGCCCTAGGGACCATTCTATCATTTACCAATAGTTGGTTGGCACAAGAGGGTGCAGAATAGCCCTAGGGTTATTCTACAAGCAAATTGGTGTTGTGATGTAGTAAAAGGGGGCAAAATGGCTCTACCATGTACCAATAGTTGGTTGGCACAAGGGGGTGCAGAATAGCCCTAGGGTCATTCTACCAAGCAGATTGATATTTTAGTGTAGTATAAGGGGGCATAAAGTGGCCCAAGTGCCATTCTACCAAAGCACAATGTGCATTGTAGAATGGCCCTTGGGCCATTCGTTTAAGCACATTGTGCATATTAGAATAAAGCAAATTGTGAATGGAAAAATGGCCCTCGGACCTTTCTACCATGCACTAATAGAATAGTCCTAGGGCCATTCTACTAGGCAGATTGATGTTTTGATGTAGCACAAGGGGGCATAAAAGGCCCTTGTGTCTTTCTACCAAGCACAATGTGCATTGTAGAATGGCCCATGGGCCTTTCTACAATGGCCCGTGGGCCTTTCTTTCAAGCACATTGTGCATGGTAGAATGGACCTAGGGCCATTCTACCATGAACTAGGGGGTATAGAATGGCCCTTGGGCCATTCCACCATGAACATTCTTGATATATTATGCATGCAAGGGGTAGAGAATGGCCCTGGGACTATTCTACCATGCACCAATAGTTGGCACAAGGGGGTACTACAGAATGGCCCTAGGTCCATTCTACCAAGGAGATTGATGTTTTGATGTAGCCCTAGGGCCATTCTAATGCGCATTGTGCATGGAAGAATGGCCCTAGGGACTATTTTACCATGCACCAATAGTTAGTACAAGGGGGTATAGAATGGCCCTGGGGCCACTCTACCATGCAAGTTAATGTTTTGATGTAGCACAAGGGCCATTCTAAAGCACATTGTGCATTTTAGTCCACTATAATGATGAGGTGGACAGCATGGATGAATGGCCTTAGGGCTATTCTACCATGAACAAGGGGCTATATAAGGCCCTAGGCCATTCTATCATGCACATTCTTGATTTATTATGTATGTAGGGGGTAGAGAATGGCCCCAAAGACCATTCTACCATGCACCAACAATTAGGGAGTGCAGAATGGTCATAGGACCATTCTACCATGCACCAACAATTAGGGAGTACAGAATGGTCATAGGGCCATTCTACTAGGTAGATTGACATTTTGATGTAGCCTTAGACCCATTCTAAAGCACATAGTGCATGGAGGAACGGCTCTGGGGCTATTCTACCATGCACCCATAGTTGGCACAAGGGGGTACAAAATGGCTCTAGGACCATTCCACTAGGCATATTGATGTTTTGATGTAGCACAAGGGACATAGAATCGCCCAAGGGCCATTCTACCAAGCACAATGTGCATTGTAGAACGGCCCTTGGTCCTCGGTCCATTCTTTCAAGCACATTGGGCATGGTAGAATGACCCTAGAGCACATTGACCCTAGGTCCATTCTACCAGGAAGATTGATGTTTTAATGTAGCACAAAGGCCATTCTAAAGCATGTTGTACATGGATGAATGGCCCTAGGTCCATTCTACCAGGAAGATAAATGTTTTAAAGTAGTACAAAGGCCATTCTACCAGGAAGATAAATGTTTTAAAGTAGCACAAAGGCCATTCTAAAGCACATTGTACATGGATGAATGGCCGGCCCTAGGGCCATTCACATTCTTGATATTATGCATGTAAGGGGTAGAGAATGGCCCTAGGGACCATTCTACCAAGCACCGACAATAAGGGGGTACAAAATGTCCGTAGGGCCATTCTACCAGGCATATTGATGTTTTGATGTAAACCTAGAGCCATTCTAGAGCACATTGTTCATGGAGGAACGGCCCTAGGACCATTCTACAATGCACTTGGTTAGCACAAGGAGGTACAGAATGGCTCTAGGGCCATTCCATCAAGAAGATTGATGTTTTGATGTAGCACAACGGGGTGTAGAATGGCCCTTCCATTAAGCATAATGTGCATTGTTGAATGGCCCTCAGGCCAATCTTTCAAGCACATTGTGCAGCCCTACGGCCATTCTACCAGGAAGATTAATGTTTTGATGTAGCACAAAGACCATTCTAAAGCACATTATGCATGGATGAATGCCCCTAGGGCCATTATAGGATAGCCCTAGGACCATTCTATCATGCACATTCTTGATATTATGCATGCAAGGTGTAGAGAATGGCCCTGGGGGTACAAAATGGCCCTAGGGACATTCTACCACATAGATTGATATTTTGATGTAGCCCTAGGGCCATTCTAAAGCACACATTATGTATGGAGGAATGGCCCTAAGGACCATTCTACCATGCACCAATACTTGGCACAAGGAGGTACAGAATGGCCCTAGGGTAGATTGATGTTTTAATGTAGCATAAGGTAGCATAGAATGGCCCAAGGACCATTCTACCAAGCACAATGTACATTAGAGAATAATCAGGCCATTATTTCAAGCACATTATGTATGGTAGAATGGCCCTAGGTCCATTCTGAAGCACGTTATCGTGCATGGAGGAACGGCCCTAGGACCATTCTACCATGCACCAATAGTTGGCACAAGGGGGCACAGAATTGCCCTAGGGTCATTTTGTACCAGGCAGATTAATGTTTTGATGTAGCACAAGGAGCATAGAATGGCCTAAGAGCCATTCTACCAAGCACAATGTGCATTGTAGAATGCCCAATGGCCATTCTTTCAAGCACATTGTGCATGGTAGAATGGCCCTAGGGCCAATCTAAAGCACATTCTACATGGAAAAATGGCCCAAGAGCCATTCTAAAGTAGGGTTACCATGGTAGAATTTAAAGCACATTGTGCATGGCAAGATAGCCCTAGGGCCATTCTACCAGGCACATTCTTGATGTATTCTATGCATGCAGGGGTAGAGAATGGCCCTGGGACCATTGTACCATGCACCAATAGTTGGCACAACGGAGTATAGAATGGCCCTAGGGCCATTCTATCTAGGAAATTGATGTTTTGATGTAGCACAAGAGGGAATAAAATGGCCCTAACATTCTTGATATATTATGCATGTAGCTGGTAGACAATAGCCTTGGGAACATTCTACTATGCACGAGTAGTTGGCACATAAGGCATATTAATGTTTTGATGTAGCCCTTGTGCCATTCTAAAGCACATTGTACATGGAGGAATGGCCTTGGGACCATTCTACCATGCACCAATAGTTGGCACCAAGCATATTGATGTTTTGATGTAACACAAAAGGGGGCATAGAATGAATGACCCAAGGGTCATTCTACCAAGTATAATGTGTATTGTAGAATGGCCCTCGAGCCATTATTTCAAGCACATTGTGCATGGTAGGGCCATTCTAAAGCACATTGTGCATGGATGAACAGCCTTGGGACTATTCTACCGTGCACCAATAGTTGGCTCAAGGGGGCATACAATTTCACTAGGCCTATTCTACTAGGCACATTGATGTTTTGATGTAGTACAAGGGGGCATAGAATGGCCCTAGGTCCATTCTACCAAGCACAATGTGCATTGTATAATGGCCCTAGGGCCATTCGTTTAAGCACATTGTGCATGGTAGAATGGTCCTTGGACCATTCGTTTAAGCACATTGTGCATGGTAGAATGGTCCTTGGACCATTCTAAATAACATTGTGCATGGAAGAATGGCCCTAGGGCCATTCTAAACCATATTAGGCATGGAATGGTCCCGATTCTATTCTCTATCCCATGCATGGATGTAAAATCAAGAATGTGGATGGTAGAATGGGACTAGGGCCATTCTATACCCCCTTGTTCATGGTGGAATGACCCTAGGGCCATTCTAAAGCACATTATACGTGGTAGAATGGCCCTAGGACCATTCCACCATGAACATGGGGGTATGGAAGGGCCCTTGGGCCATTCTACCATGCACCAATAGTTGGCACAATGGTCTACCATGCACATTCTTTGTCCAAGCCATACCTATAAATAGTAAAACAATAAGTAACTCCTAGTATACCTCACTCACTCCTAGTATTCCTCTCTCTCTCTCTCTCTCTCTCTCTCTCTCTCTCTCTCTCTCTCTCTCTCTCGTGGCATAAAACTTTCTACTTTAATTTACTTATCCTCTAAGTTTAAAACATGCCAAATAAAAACCAAAAATTCTCCTTTAAGTTGATGAGAATTTAATATTTGTTTATAGGTCACTCATATTTTAAGGTAAAGTGTTAACAAATCAGATATAATTACTTCACATGAAGACTATGAGAATGTCATATAGTAACCGTAACTGACTTCAACAATATTTTTCTTACATATAATGCTATTAGAAGAAAGTTTATATGGTTTTATACCTTACCTTTGTTGTGTATTTGGGACACACACTACCAAGAAGCAATGCATGTGCGACATGCACATGGACACTGCATTCCTTTTGAGTTAAAAATTCAATATGGATTTTTACGATGGGATACATATGTGTAAGCTACTTTTAAGAGATTAAAACAATCTATGTGATTGATGTATCCCAAACTATTCCACACATCTATGTATATAGTCTACTACCTCTACCTTTTTTGTGTATTTGGAATTTATTGGAATACAGCAAGTGCATATAACCAAAAAAAAATACCAAGAAGTAATGCATGTGCCCGCACTGCATCCTACTCTTTGAGTTAAAAATGTAAGATCGATTGCTACAACATGGTCCATGAGGCACATAGGTTACTTTAAAAAATCTATGTGCTTGTGTTATCCCAAACACATCTATTGTTAGATCTACTAACTAGCTATATTAAAACAATCTATGTGCTTGATGTATCCCAAACACATCTATTTGTTAGATCTACTAACCAACTACTACATCTATGTTGGAATACACCAAGTGCATATAAGGAAAAAAAATACACCAACGCATATAAGGAAACAAAATACACCAAGCACATACAAGGAAACAAAAAACAAAGAAAGGATGAATGCCCTTGCATCCTTTTGACTATAAATTCAGTATATGTAAGGCTATTATTTGATACATGAGGTTACTTTAAAGAGTGGGGTTGTAGGATGGATGCATCAAGCGCACAAAGAAAACTCTCTAAGAATGGTTTATGGGTTTTCCTTACTCTGTCCTTTCCCCCTCCTAAGATACTATATATGTATGTATATATATATATATATATGGAAAACCAATATTAGCAATTTCTAATAAGCTTAGTAAATATTCAGGATAAAGTGCTATTCCAAAATCAATAAGTTTTCTGATAAGCTTAGTAAACAAACGGGGTGAAGTGGTGCTCTAAAACCATTAAGTTAAATGCCAAAACTACCTAGATGTCACTAGTTGATTCCTTAATAGTTTAAATTAAAACCAATAAATCAATGTGAAAACTACCTAGGTGACACTAGTTAAATCCTTAATATTTAAATTATTAAAATATAAATTATTGAAAGATTATTATAATCATCAATTTACATAACCATATTTAAAACCCTAGAACCTAAACATAATTAACCCTAAAAATTTACAAAGTAAGAGATGTTACGCCTTGGCCCACCGTAAGACAAGAGAGATCTACAAAGAGAGTGGCCTTAGATATATAAGAGTGATGTTATGCCCCTCCTACCCCCCACCATCATGTACTTTTGAAGAAGGAGTGTCCCACCATCAAAATAGATATCCAAATCGAACCCCAACAAACTTCATACAAAGCGACAGCTAGACTCAGCTAGACCATCAAAAAAGAGGTTCCTAGGGAATCAATCTCTCGAACATTAGCTCTCCACCCAATGTATAAAGTACCACCATGGTGTGTGCCGTACCGGGTCACTCTGCACATTTGCATAGAGTGGTGGCTAGATCATCAGACAAGCTTCAAGCAACTTTTTTGCATCTATACCAGATATCTGATAGGATCATTATAAAAATATTCAGTCAATATAGAAATGTAGAGAGATAAATAGATGTAGTGTACCTCTTTTGGCATAGGAAGAGATGCTCCTCTAGTGTGTATCATGATTGCCAACTTGGGCTTCTCTCCACCACCTTCTATATTGTGTAACACTTCTTTTTTTCTTTGCTTTTAGATTCTTACGAAATATCACATATGCTATGAACTCATTAGATTGGAAATAGAATTTCAAAATTTTCCATGTACCTCACAAGTTATAAAGTGTAACTCTATAATTTTTTACATTGAAAACTACCTAGCATTTGGTATTGTTTCTGTGCAAGAAGAGAAACAATAGAATTTCACAATTTGGCATGTACCTCTCACAAGTTATAGATGTTCAATCTTCATTGGATTGTTTTCTTGCTTAAAGCTAGAGATCGTCTTGGCATTCATGTGACAAGGACTAATTGCAAAATGTATCAACAACAAGCAGACACGAGATCTAAATACGTCTAGGTTACTCATGTATCCTAGTTCAACATGTAGAGTTCATTGTGCTATATAACATGCATGTGTTCTCTCTCATGTGTGTATGGCTTCTAGGCTACCCATGTATCCTAGTTCAATATGTAGAGCTCTTTGTGCTTTATGGCCATGCATGTTAACTGTTCTTTCTCATGTGTGTATTGCTTGTGGTAAAGATTCCTTACAAGCCAAGTAAAAGGCACTTGCAAAACTTTAATGATAATATCTTTATGCTTAAACAACCTAATCAACGCCCTATAACCATGGTGGGCAAATGATGTATGCAACTAGCTTTATTGGCCCCACACTCAAGTGAATTGTCACCACCTAAAGGTCCTCCCTATGAACTTTGATTTTAAGAAAATGGTGAAAAGATTAGAAGACAACATCCCTTGGTGAATAAGGCCCCAAAACATTGTTTTGGTGGGCATTAATTAATTTGTGTGCTTCTTTTAGTAGGTTTAATTAATGTTATTTAGATTTGCAAAGGTTTGGTTAGAGGCTTTTTTTAGTAATACATTTATACAATTTCCCCTTTTTTAGTATTGTTGAAATGCGTCTCCTCGTTCTCCGTATCTCTCTTCAAAGGCATTACATCGTACCTCCTCTCTCTCTCTCTCTCTCTCTCTCTCTCTCTCTCTCTCTTCTTTTGCAGGTAGATTAGGGTACGATCTCTCTCTCTCTCTCTTAATTGTTCTGGAAGACGCTCGAGGGGCTTGAGAAGGCAGTGCGGAAGACGCTCGAGGGGCTTGAGAAGGCGTTGCGGAAGACGTTGGGGCGCTTCCTAAAGTTCATAACCTTAGGCTCACCTAAGGTGTGGGCATTAATTATTTAATGCACCCACAAAAAAAGTTGAAGAGAATATGCGCCCACGATTAAAAAAGGCAATTAAGCTAATATCTTATAGGTGCATAAAAAATTCAACATAAAGGCAAGACTAGTAGGTTTGAAAATAGTTTGAGGTAGTTGATCTTATTATTATATTATGTTTAATCTCCTTTTATAACAACTTTCTAGATTTTTGCTTGCATTCATGTGTATGTAAACTTAAGCTAACTTGTTATAATTATAATCAACGGAAAAACAATGCAAAGAACCAACTACTCTTGAATGTAAATAATAACAAATAAAGTTTTCAAACATATAAAAAGTAATCACAAACCAAATTCAACAAGCACACATAAGTTCACAAAAATCTTCTAGGTTGCATTGTTTGTCCCAATTTTTTTAAAATGTGAATTATTCTATGTTATTTATGTATTTTTTCAAATTACTGGTCAAATAACAAAATATATGCACTAGTTTTGTAGAAGATATGCTATAAATTTACTCATTCGTCCGAAATCTCCTCATTTTATTTGAAAATCTTACACATAACTAGCTTAGCTTGTGATTAGCTAGCTTATGCGTAGGCGGCTTATGCTTAGCTAGCCCATGCCACTGTGTGTGTGTGTGTGTGTGTGTGTGTGTGTGTGTGTGAGAGAGAGAGAGAGAGAGAGAGAGAGAGAGAGAGAGAGAGAATCTAATTTAGGTAGTTTTCTTTTTTTACTTTAAATTTGTACTAATTTAGGATTATTGTTGTATTTTATTAGTATTTTATTTTGATTTCATTATAATTATTGTTATAGTATTTATTATATTTTATTTTATTTTATTTAGGTAGAGTTTTAGGTTAGGTAGTTTTTGTTTTTCAATTTAAGTTTACTAATTAAATTAGGTATTTTATTATTGTAATTAGTTATTTACTTTCATTTTGAATTTTGGGCAAAATGTGTTTGTATTTTTGTGTTATTGATTGCGCTAGTGAGCATACTCTGTTTCCTAATGGAGCAGTGTAAAAGTTCTAGATCCACTGTGCTTTTTTTGAATTGGGCTAGTCTTCTCACTCGATCCTTTCATAGGGTAGAACATTATAGTCCCACTGTTTTTTATTCATTTAGGTTAGTGTGGCCATTATGTTTGAATCATTTGGTTTAGTGTGCACATTATGTCCTTTATTGGGGCCATGTGAACATTCTAGACCTGCCTCGAGTGAACATTTTGTAGGCCTGTTTGCCCCAGTGCACTTATCTGGGACCAGAGTGCACACTCTATTATTTGAACAATGTGTACATTCTATTATTTGGACATCGTGTACATTTGATCTTGTGTGCTTGATCCTTTGGCGTTATGTCCTATGATATGTGTAATGTAGTAACTTCATTAGTTAAAATTGGGATTTATGGTCATGGGCTTAAGTGTAAAAGGGGCTCATGGGCCACTATTGCATCTTTTGACCATTTGACATTTGAATGAACCTTGGAGCCTTGAGCTACCACACTTTGGGATTATATCACCGACAAAAAATGAGCTCAAAGCTTTGCTTACATCGGCCCCCATTCTACCACACATTGGGATTCTATCGCCGACAAAAGCTTCAATGAGCTCAAAGCTTTGCTTACATCGGCCCCCATTCTTGGTTGTCCCGATTTCTCCAAGACTTTCTATGTGAGAGCGGATGCAAGTGGAAGAGGACTTGGGGCTGTTTTGTATTAAGAGCATAGAGTTATTGCCTTTGAGAGTAGAAAGCTTAGCAAAAAGGAGATGGCATTGTATGTTTATGAGCAAGAGATGCTTGCTATCCTTCATGCTATTAAGAAGTGGCATCATTACTTGTATGGTTCCCACTTCAAGGTGAGAAGTGAGGGTGGTGAAATTTTTCTTATTCCAACCAACTCTCTCTTCCAAGCAAAAGAGGTGGCTGGCCACTCTTCAAAGTTGTGATTTTAAGATATCATACACACCGGTCAAGGACAATGTAGTAGCGAATGCATTGTCAAGAATGTGGGCTTGCACTATGGCATCAATTATGGAGGTTTATAGTGATTGGAGTAAGGGGATTCAAGAGGAATACCTCCTAAATGAGGCTGATGTCCACATTTACAAGAAATTATAACAAGGTAATCATGAAGATATTCCTCATTGCAAGCTTCACAATAATCTCTTATCGAGTGTATCTTGTTCCTACCTCATCCTACATACCAAAGGTGCTTCATGAGATGCATTCTTCTCCACTTGTGGGTCATTTTGGTGTGTTAAAGACGTATGCCAACTTGAGCAAAAGTTTCTTTTAGAAAGGCATGTGGAGTGATGTCAAGAAGTTTGTGATGGAATGTCCTTTATGTCAAAGAAACAAGGATATCCCAACTACCCGGTGGTTTACTCCATCCTCTACCTGTTCCAGAAAAGAAGTGGACTCACATATCAATGGATTTCATTACGGGTCTCTTCCCAAGATTACGCCGCATGGGTGGGATCAAATATTTGTGGTGGTTGATTGGCTTACCAAAACAGCCCACTTCATTGCTTCCAAGGTCACATATGGAGCATCTCAAATTGCCAAACAATTTATGGAGCATGTATTCAAGTTGCATGGTTTGCCACTCAACATAGTGTGTGATAGAGATACCAAGTTCATGGGGACTTTTTGGAGATCTTTGTATGAGAACGTGGGCACACAAATTACTCCATTTACAGCCTATCATCCTCAAACGGATGGGTAGACGGAATGTACCAACACGTGGCTTGAGGTGTACTTAAGGCATTATTGTCATGATATACAAGCTCATGGGATGAATGGTTGTATCTTGGTGAATTTTTCCATAATTCAAAGCAAGCATTTGAGCATTAGGATGTCTCCCTTTGAGGCTCTTTATGGGTATCAAGTGCATGTGCCTTCAATAGCTTTTCAAGAAGCAAGGTAGTCAACCCATTGGCTAAAGAAGAGTTGGAGAGAATGAGGCAACTTTTTGAACTATGTAAGAGCAATATGAAGAAAGACCAAGAGGTCATGCGAATGAGCATAGGCACAATGTCAATTTTCAAGAAGGAGATTATGTACTCTTGAAGCTACCCAAGAGCCGTCACAACACTCTCAAGGGGTCTACCAATCATAAGTTTGCTCATAGGTACTATGGTCCATTCCTAGTACTCAAAAGGGTTGGTGATTTGGCCTACAAGCTTGATTAGATACAATGTGTTTCATGTATCTAATATCAAGAAGCATATGGGTTCTATACCTCATGAAGTGGAAGAGCTTCCACCTATACCTCATGAAGTGGATGAAGAAGGGGAGATCATTTATGAACTAGAGAGGATTGTGGGAAGCAGAACAACAGAGTTGAGAAAAAGAAGCATAGATGAGTTTCTCATCAAATGGAAGCATTTACCTACGGATGAGGCTACATGGAAACCACTTACTTATGTGCAACAACAAGGTCTATCTATAGAGGATATTTCTTGATCATGTGGCATGATTCCCATGGACTTTTTACCTCTAATATTGGGAGATATACATTCTATAATTTTTTGGACAGATTCTACAATTTACACCTAAGCATCATAGTCATCCACTGCTCTAAGCACCATAGTTTACACCTGAGAGGACATCTTGTCCTTACCGAAAGTGATGAAAAAAGAAAGGCATCTCGTAAGGCCTACATAAGTCAGAAAATGATTAAGAGCATACTGAGTATAATAGTCAGTGGCCTGGCCCACCATCAAAAGTACCACTAAATGCATTCCACTTCTAGATTGTGGGTATAATAGGCTAGACACAAGCTATAATCAAATGATCTCAAAAGTTGCCACACAGTATTCGAATCCTCATTCTTCTTGCCATTGAACTTTGGATATTTCAAAGATATCTTATGATGAGGCATTGTGGACTGTGGAAGATGCAATATAGCACCACCTAGACTAAGAGAAGACCTCTAGATGGCACAATGTGAGCACCAAGTCGCCACAAATCCATCCAGGCCCTTGCTGATTGTGGACTGTGGAAGATGCAATATAGCACCACCTAGACTAAGAGAAGACCTCTAGATGGCACAATGTGAGCACCAAGTCGCCACAAATCCATCCAGGCCCTTGCTGATTGTCATTGCGCCTATTCAAAATTTTAAAAAAGAGTGATGGGAACCCACCATTTAATAAAATATTAATACTATCTACTTTTCTTTAAACTAATCAAATCTCACCTATATATATGGAGTCAGCACAGATTCTTCATCCACCTACAAATTTCTCTAAAATATACACTTTATATTTAGTTGTGTGGAGAATATGGTGTGCCTACTAATCTAGAAGGTAGAAGAGGCTTGATGATAATGAGGACACTTAGACGAACATACATATGTATTTGGTAATAATGAGATGAGGGCACTCAAGTGGACAAACATATGTATTTGATGATAATGAGGTGAGGGCACTCACATGGACATACATATGTATTTGGTGGAGCATGTCTCTTTACCCCATTGATAGTATCAACAAAACTTATCCTCATTTCAATAAGTCCACAAGACTATAATAATGGTGTGAATAGCTTCTTAGGGGATTGCCACAAATTAAGTAAGGAGGAAAGAACTCATAGAAATGAGTACTTAACTTAAGCCCTTATCATGATTCCTTACTTAAAAACTATCAAGAACTTCAGCCTATGAGATCCTTATTAGAGAAAATTTTGGAAATGAGAAATTAGAAAATTATTAGAGGTGTATAAGAAAAAGCACCTTTTGAAAAAGAAATTATAAGCCTAAATAAAACTCTTCTATAAATGAATTCTCTCAAGGTTCATCAATGGAAAAAGAACTCAAAAAGAACATTTGAAGCATTGATAAATTAATCAATACATGAAGGAGCCATCAAAAATAGATCCGTGCAATCAAGTAGGTATTCTATTTGATTAATTTCTTTTTCATTCTCAACATCTATTTATATACTTTAATATGTTTTTGATTCAATTTTTGTTTGTTTAACCTAAATCATATATCCGTCTGCTATTTATATTCATGACCATTACATTTGCATCATTTTAAAAAAAATCTCTTCTTTCTAAACACTTCATCACACCAATACACATACTTCGTGTGCTAAGAGACTCAAAAAGAAAAGGTAGCAAAAATCAATACTTTTTTTTATAATATTATAATAAAATAAAGTGCTTGGATACTGTGTTCACTTATTCATGTGAAAAATCCAAGATTAGTAGGAAGGGCTATGAAGCTATGTGGGATACAACACTACATTCTCAAGGATATTATAGGTTCCAACCATCAACGCGCAACTCATCAAAAGAGGAGAAGGCAATGGACTAAGGTCTATAGCTGATGATAGGACTCCACAATCACAAGAGTACAATAATGAAAGGAGTTATTTGGGTTCACCCATAATTTGGATTTTCATCCATGTAAAACAACCGTGTCAATTTTGGGTTCACCCCTTTTTTTTTAAAGGGTGCCATGTGGATCAATTTCAACCACAAACATTAAAACACATTAACAAAGTGAATGGAGGAAGTCAATGCCTAGTTCATCCCAAAACATGAAAAATCATTAACAAAATGCAATGTAACTCAATGCCTGGTTCATAACAATTGCATTTGTGCCGCCCTTGTAGGCCCCTGTTATATCCGGTTATTAAAGATTATAACTGATATGATCTCTATATATTATCTTAAGGAAGAGTTTCACAAAGCTGCCAAATGGTAAGAATTTGGAGGTTCGAAAAGAGGAGGCTGAGGTTCGAGAAGGTTGGGATAGAATTTGAATTTGGAGGTTGGAGATGTGGGGTCAGCAGACTAATGTGATGTGACTCCCTATACAACACGGTATAAGCTTTAAAAAATTAGCCTTGGAAGTTGGCTTTCATTCTCTTGTTTTCTTCTAAACGCAAACACCTAACAAAAAATTAGCCTTGGAAGTTGGCTTTCATTCTCTTGTTTTCTTCTAAACGCAAACACCTAACAAAATATGATGGGTTGGCTGTACCTTGATTTGAAGCAATGTGTATGGACTCCACAACAAAGCATCCTTGCGTTGAAGCTGCTTGTCCTATAGCTTAGCCCTAACAACTCACGCGTGGTAATACAAAGTGAGCCCCTTCTTCAGCATACACTCGTTTTTCAGATAGTACTAGAGGTATGAGATACAAATTTAAAAAGCCTGAATCTGGACTCAACTCACCTTTTATCATGCCCACCAAAAATAGATCATCAACCCTGCGTGATTCCGCCCACATTGGCAGGTTTCATGGTTTCATTGAGATGTTAGACTTTCGGAAGACCTTCTATCATAAGTACTATAGAACGATCTTAAACAAATCAGGGCAATCGGAGAAACGGATATCAAACCTTCACAAGCTGCAATGGCTGCATCAAAAAATGCTCACATTTCCTGAGAGGCAAAAGCTCCTGGTAAGACAGTGGAGCTTCGGCTTTCTTACCATTTAGCAACAATCCACAACATATCAGACTAGGGTTTGCATTTGAGTTCCACAAGTATATAATTCAGACCCCAAAAATAAAATTTTGTTAAATTGGGTTCCCCATAATTCGGGCTCAACCATGTAGCCACTTGGTGTCTTCATTGCCAAAAGCCATCTTATGCTACCAGTGTAAAGACAATGTATAATATATACCTGGATGAATCCTAAGAAAGTGCAATTTATAACCTCATGGAAGTCACCCACAAGACAATAAACCATCAACTCCATCATGCATAGTATGGACTAGATACTATGGCATCCCCACTAACGCCATAAGTGCCCAATTGTGGGTGTAAAGACAATGTATAATGTCCCTTTGAACACCAAAAATTCCTCACCACGAGTGGTGTCCCAATGCATTCACCCGATCGACAATAGAAAGGCTAGTGAGTAGGACAAATGCATAGCACCTGTTCGCAGGCTTTTCTTTCTTTGCAAAAACTGTTCACACATTGTATGCACATGCTTAAAATATACCTTCACTACACCACCTTTGAAGATGCCAGTCGTGTAACAAATATTATTGCAATCTCTCATATTTGAATGATACCTGTTGCCTTCAATATTGTTACAATCAACAATAGTATACAACCAGCCACAACAATATCCGTGTATCTTGTATATTATGTATAAAAAAACTGAAAGAATGTTAATGTCTCAGAAATGTCAACACCTCGTATGCTACAGATTGACACAAAAATCTCGATTCACAGTCGAGGCAAACCATTAAATCCAACAGCTATACTCCCTTCAACTAGATTACAGAAACCTCAAAGCTGGCCATATATTACTTACATCTATTCAAAGATAGAATCCTGGCCTGTAGTACATCACTCGCTCACCCTCTGGAACTCATCACTGACAAAAGTGGTTTGTATAAGCAAAATAAACCACCCTCAACTTGGCATGAATAGAAGCAATGCACTGCACTGCATTGCACTCATGGCTAGCGAAAAGAGCCCCATGTATCTGTACTCCTTTTGGGAGTCTGGCCACCTCCAAACGGACCAGTGCCTGAAAATGGATCATTATCATCAAATGATGATGTGGAATTCCGTGCCAGCGGTCCAGTATCATGGATGCTGCTAAAGGAATCGAACCTCGCAAAGCTGTTAGAGGGCTGGCTAACATCATTGATATTACTGCTAAATGAGTCGAACCGGACAAGCTGTTCCCGACTGGACAAGTGATTATCAAAAAAACCTCCACTAGAACTGCGAGCAGGAGATGTGTTGTTGTAAAGAGGGGTGCTTGGAACCGAGTTATCAAAAAATACAGAGGAAGTTTCCTTCGTTCGAATGGGTCTGAATGAAGGTAGGTCTTCTTGCGCATCCTTAGCATGTCCTGGGTTAGACAGCATGTCAAAAGGATCACTGAACTCAAAGGAGGCACCAGAGCTGGGCTTCCCTGCATGAAAGCCAGTGCCCACCAGAGCCTGTGCATCAACACAAGAGGACTTATTTAAACACTGATTTATAAAACATAGAGACAGTTTGCACTTGATATTTGGACACAGCAATATCAGTAAAGCTAACCTTAGTTTTTGTAGTGTCATTTATCCTCCAGGATGCGTTCAAGTCCACGTCATCACTCCTGTGGCTAAAGACCGATGCCCAATCGCCTCCATTCTCAGAATTAGAATCAGCTCCAAATTGTGAAGAAGAGAAACCATTATTATTGTGTCTGCAAGACGAAAGAAACATTTCGAATCATGAACTAAACTTTTTTGATGCATCTTGGTGACAGGATCATACTCAACACACAAAAGCTCACATTAAATACACGCATATACAAATGTACATTGATGAATCGTGTATGACTCATGCCGCATGCACAGTAATCTAGCATGTAGCATTAGATCGATTGCATGCATGTACAAACTTATAACAAACATTGTAAGTTATGAATCATCAGGCACATAAAAACAGACATTCAAAGGAATGGTGTGTTTGCATAAACCATATACTCCATGCACTCCTTGAGTCATCAGGCAATCCACACCAAAGGAAAGACTCCCACGAGAGGAAAGAACAGTCGTTTTTTTTACATACTCGCCAATTAAACAAAAGATATGGGGTCAGTCAATGTCATAATGATATGTTGGAATATATCACACCTCCAGATGGTCTACATCACCATTTTCATGCTTGTATTGGCCATTTATGAGGCCCTGCATCGGCATATCTTAGCAGATATTATTCAGCATTTTTCTACCATTTTTTAGGTATTTTATAGCATTTTATGCTATTGTCCTGCTGTCGGCCTGCTACAGCTGGCCGACCAGCACTCTGAGGGACATATCAGGGTTCTCATCCTTTCCCTCATTTTCATCTCATTCTTTTGCATCCAGTTGAGGTCATTAGCAGCTGCTTCTGCTTCTTACCATTGTACAGCACCTACGGGCTTCCCTCATGCTCAATTTTCAGCAATAAACATCAGTTTCCAGCATTTACAGGTCTTGTACCTAGGCCTACATCTGTGTTTTCTATTTGCTTCACTTTCTTTCATGATAAAGCGAACAAAGGAATACCCAAGAATATACACGAGCACTAATTACTACACAGATCTTTCGCATGATAGAAGTATTTAGCCACCGCATGGATGGAGGCAATGTAGACTCCCTCCTTATAAGAACGCCACATCTTATTTGTAACAAGAGAGGGATCAGAGCAAATAGCAACTCCAGTGCCAAGAACCTTTTGGCCTTAGTTTACCTTTTCAAGGACAGTGCTGCTACCAGCTTACAGCCAGCAAGCCCAATGCCAAAGACCACTTCAACCAACAACCTTGAGATGAGGTAGATACTGTGAGGCCGGATAGAAATCCCAATGAGGCTTGGGATTTCTATCCAGCCTCACAGGTACTGCTACCAAGGGGACAAAGGAACACGCAGATTGTGATTGACTCCAAAAAGATAGCTATACTGTACTTGTTACACTCTAGCTTAATGAGGCCGCACTTTCTCAAACAAACACATTTGAAACAGCATTGAGACAAAGCATTCAGTAGAGAAAGGACAGAGATTCAAACTTCACTGTTTAGTTGGACTAGCTGGTCGCCTCAAGTTGTTATTCAGCACAATGGTACTGTATAAAGTGACTGAGCTTTAACGCCCTTGCTTTTTTGAAATTTTTCATTGACCAAAAACTTCTCCATCAAAGTACTGACATGAAATCTTACACAGCACATTCTTTGCACATATTTGATTTGACAAGAACTAAAGAGACTGTTATACCCTTCCTGTGGTTGGTTTTCCAAACTTGAATCGTTATACCCTCTCTCACCACCCACCCACCCAACCCCCCCCCCCCCCCCCAAAAAAAAAAAAACAGTACCTTAATGATAATGAACTCCATGTATATTGTACACAACTCATGTCATTAGCATCTAAGAGTAAGTGCAGTGATACTAAATAGAAAAATAAAACTTTAATTACTATCTTTAGAAAATAGCCAAATAAAAGTTGAACTATCTTTAGAAAAAAAACAAACGCACACACTCAACAGAATTGCAAGGGAACAAGGGAGAGAGGGATTTTGATGTTTTCTTGTGAACACTATTACCTACGAAGTGCACCTTAATTTCCCTCAATGTCTGCCCATTTCCCCCAATTTTGCTGCCTGTGCCTCCCATGTTGCGCAGAATTGCAGCCCATTACTCACCCAATCGCAGCCTGTTGCTCACCCAATTGCAGTTGATTGAATCTTCTCTCCCTTCTTCTGCTCATTTTGCTTTTTGATGGAGTATGTATTGACCGTACACACGCACGCACGCACACACACACACAATTACGTACAGACATAATTATGTAAGTAAATGATAGTTTTTCTGAGTCAATATTTGTGCTTTTTTTATCATTATTTGCTTTCCAAAAGCTCTACACACACACATTATTTATTTTTAAAAATGTGTGAATATAAAATTTCCAAGCTCGAAACATTTCTTGTGACTTAGATGTTAGGTCCACCATGTCCCCCTCTTCCTCGCGCACACACAAGGATATCGGTGCTTGATGAAGAGGCAAGAACTTAGCACCCACAGGTCAGACTTGCTGCCCACAGCCAGGAATGGACGATAAGCAAAGATTTAAGATGGTGCCCATGAGCTCTTTTTTCAACTCTTCACCTGTTTGTGTCATAATAACCCTAAGCCCATTCGTGCAGCATTTTTACGTGTATCCAGAAAAGTCCAACTTCAACAATTTTCTTGTTGGAAATTGGGTAGTTGTGTTCACACCGATACACGCTTAACTGGAGGTTTCCACAAATTGGCCTAGCGGTCTATACATTTTGTGAAAGTCTCCTAGTGCTATGCTTGGCAACTTTTCTTAGCACCCCCCCCTTGGTGCCAACTTGTCCACTTTTTCTTAGCTCACAAGTTAAACTTGTCCATGTTTTCTTGGCTCAGAGACTCAACTTCGCTTCTCTTGTGGCTCAAAGGTTACACTTCAACCCATGGCTCTAATACCATGTTGGAAATTGGGTGGGGGACCATGTCCTTGGGGGCCACCCATCCCAGTTGTGTTCACGCCAATGTGCGCTTAACTGGAGGTTTCCACAAATTGGTCTAGCCATCCCCAAAACCTTAGGGTAATGGAAGCCTCCAGTCTATCCATTTTGTGAAAATCACCTAGTGCTATGCTTGGCACCACTTTTCTCAAATTTCTCATTTAATAAAGCTCTAGCTTTAAATCCAGCTATTTTGCATTTGTTTGATAAACTCCCAAGCCTTTCATTCACCATATTCTCTGTTTGTTCGGCTATACACAATACATGAAATGATTGCAAACATGCAAATTTATGTGCCATCCAGCCTGACGTTGCAAATACACAACTTTCCAAGCCAGCCACTACCCCCAATAAAAACAATAACAGAGGAGTCACAGACAAGAATGCCCCCATGAAAGACAAACACAGACCAAAACAAGCAACTCACTCATGTAAATCCTTGCCAGTTGCTGTTGGATCACCGAAAACGCCTGATTCAAGATGCCCTCGACTAGACGGAGATGGCTCCTCGTGCTGACTAATGTCTTCATTTATGACCACTCCATCATCACTGTCAGCTTGTAGAGATAAACTTCCAGGATCCTCAAAGCCATCCTCAACCCGACCATCATCATCCCAGTTAGCAATAGTTCGTGGTTTGGATGCATCACTCCCAACACTTCCTTCCTCCATAAATCCTTGAACATATACAAAGCCTGCATCACATTTTGCGAATAATCTTATCTTGTTAATACAAACATCATAAAAGAAAAGCTCATTTGTTTAGAAGGGGGAAAACTTTTTACAAGTAAAGCATGCATGCCTTCCTGGTTCAAGACAGGCCAGCCAATATACCAGATAATTGTGAAAGCGGTTATCCTCAAAGCAGTATAAACATGTCTAATTCTTTGATACAGCAGTACATATAATTTATTGCTATGCAATAAGCGAATAAAGTGACGAAGCCAACGGCAAATGCATAACAATACAAAATATAGCCTTGCCCTATCTGCCGTGACCAAGCAGCTGGAGATTGTGGCTATGTCAGCTGTTACAACTGGTATCCTTGGTCTGACAGCTACCTTGGTTGAAAGGTGCCATTAAGGACCTACAAATTCCCCTCCATTGGACACTCTCACTGGAAGATGGTCACAGCCTATTGGCAAGACATGTGCACGTTGTTGGGTGCACCAATGTCCTAGATGCCAATGGTCATATATCTATAGATGCAAGTGGATAAAGCATGGATTCCTGTGACGATCAAGGTGACTCCTGCATGTGCACAAAGGAAACGCTGAAATTCCTTCAACCCTGGCCTCCTTTCCTACTCTCAACATGGATTCACACATTCAATGTGTTACTCTTATGCACGATATAGTGACACAAATGGCATCCATGACACTTTCTTCCAATAAAAAGTGTCTGGAAGTTATCCTCCCTTCCACGTGCCATGCTGATGCAACTACGAACGGAAATCATTCATACAGGTGGTGTTTCGGCAGCCAAACAACTGAGGTAGAGAGCAGCACATGTATGTGCCTTCAAGACCGATATAGCTCATATGCAACCTGTATTAAGAAAAATAAAAGCAAGAGTTGTATTCTAAACAAAGGAGCTTAATCTAGCCCTTACTGTGCCAGGAGTTTACTAATGAACAAACCTTCGTCGTGGAACTTGTCCCAATCCTCATCCCATTGTGCAGCATTTTCCTGCATTCCTGGTTGCCAACCTGAGTGCAAAGAACTTCATTACATGTTTACATTGCCAAAAACAAAAGGCACACCGAAGTCATCTGAACAATCTAAACTGAAAATGCCGGTTTAATGGACTCACCATAAGGCAGCTCTACAAGAGAAGTGGGCTTTATTCGCAAACCAAAATGCTTGCATTTTGCATTTAACGCTTTCCTTAGCTCATCCAAATCATTGTGTAACCGATCTGCACGAGACTGCAAGTACAGGATCCATGGTCCATTACATAAAAGAACTTGGCACAGGCATCTAAATATTAACTGCATCAACTAATATACAGCTTAAGTATATCAGCTACACAGAATACTCGGAAAAGACAAAACAGGGTGGGCACGCAAGAATGCCGGGTGAATAGGAAAAATAACTCATCAAGATCCACACACAATGGGGGAATGGTTCAAACATCACTTTCAAAAAAAGACTGCCATTACCTGCAGTAAAGCATTGCCATCCCCACCTTGTTCCATTCTGATTATTGCATTGTAAAGTTCCAGCCTTCGCTCCTAATCACAATCAAACCCATGTCTTCAAGTAGAAGATGATATATACAACCCAACAAGATATCTAAGAGATTATTCTTTCAGCCTGACCTGGATGTCACGGAAGGCTGCTTCATCAGCAAGTAAACGAGACTGAGATTCCCCTGCCTGCTTGAATTTTTCATCATATCTCTTTGCCAAAGATTCCACCTGCACAAGGTTATGGTTCAGAAAACTGCAGCTGCAACAAAAGATATCCCACACTTATCCCGAAAGTACAATAAGACTGAATGAAAAATTCCAATCCAGATTCTGCACTTAGAAGCAGATGGTAATACTAGTAGAGTCTAGAAATAGTAGGTGCTTTTAACTGCAGCTGCTAAAAATAGCATGAGCAAAGAAGAGCTAGTGCCAAAACCATAACTTGAGGATAACACTAGGGATAGGACAAAGGGCCTATCTTAGAAATCTTGAAGTTTTCAGCAGAATGTGTGGACCACACATCGCATCTGCAACGTGAGTTCAATCTAAAGAAGTAACCCTTTCTTTGTGGCTGTTATAGAAGGCTCAAGATACCTTAGTAGTTTACTTCAATTTCTTTCAAAAGGACCAAACGAAAACAATTCACAAATAACACATTCAATAATGGACTTTATGTTCGTGCACAAGCTCCTGAGCCACACCCACCCCACCCACTCCACACACCCACCCCCCCCCCGCGCACGGTCACGTTGCTGCCCCCCCCCCCCCCCCCCCCCCCCCCCCCCCCCCCCCCCCGTTCGCTCTGCTGCCCGCCCCTCCCCTCTCGCTGCGCATTCCAGCTGTCACGTGCATCCCGCACTTGGATGCCACGTAGACATTTCTGTACAGAAGGTGCAGGACCTGGGATGGTGAACTGGTCCCATGTGAGCCCAGTCCGGGATGAGTCAGCCAGGGATCCATCTCAGTCGTCCGCGGTCAGGTGTGCATTGTCCTGTACATGAGTCCAAGGTCAAGTGTGCACTGTCCTGCACATGAAACAGTGCCAGTCCGCGCTGTGAGTCTCCCTCTAGAATAATGTCAGTGATTCTGTGTATCTGGTACGGTACCGGATGCCAGATCACTGAGTAGTAAGTGTCTAGGACAAGGGGCCAGCCCATAGGGCTTCCCCGGATCTTAGTGTGGGCATGGGAATGGTGTGGAACCATCTCCATGAGGGCCAAGAAGGCCCAGGCTGAAACCACTAGCCATGGAGGGGCTGTAGGACAGCCCTAGGGCAGGAATAAGGCAAATTCCAGGAATTTACAGCCTTTACATGGCTGTAGGGCAAGTATGGGGCAGCCCATACAGGCTGCCCAGCCCTTGTGGATGTGTGCAAAAGGCTTGCCCAGCCATTGGAATGCAAGCGCATCACCTCCCAGCTAGATAGGAATAAAACGCAGCATTTATGGG
This sequence comes from Cibotium barometz, assembly GCF_041138505.1. Classification (NCBI taxonomy): domain Eukaryota; kingdom Viridiplantae; phylum Streptophyta; class Polypodiopsida; order Cyatheales; family Cibotiaceae; genus Cibotium; species Cibotium barometz. The sequence continues at coordinate 6,014,795 of NC_141103.1, read as the reverse complement.
ATTTATTTTAGCATTTATTGCTGAATTTGCATAAGTCGTGGGACTTTTATGGTGGCCACCTGGATGTATGCTGGCCAATTGCTCATGAGGAGTAGTATAAAAGGCTTAGCCCACAATCCCATTCATCCACCAAGAGCTCAAGCATAAGAGGCTAGACAAAGCCAAGAGGGTGCTAAGCAAAGGGGTGAAGGATTCAGGTCAAGGGCAGGGTATTCCCACCCAAGAAAAGATTGCTGTATTTTCCTTCAGATTTCTCATCATTCTAATAAAGCAAATACACCATCCGTGGTGGGGGCCCTACGGAGGGTAATTGGAACCCAATATTGTGCCCTCTCCACCTCTCCCTCTCTCTCTCTCTATTTTCTGCACTTCTCCTTTCAGTTTGTGCGTTAATTTCCGTCGCGAAAGAGTGCTGAATTCTGAGTATTGAAGTTACCGATTCTTCTCCGAAGCTTCTGCATATTACAGTCGCATCAGAGCCAACTTCAAGTACAAAGATTCAGCAAAGAAACCAGAATTTTTTCTCGCTCGTGTGGTTGGTTTTTGGACGCCGATGGGCTACCCCCTTTCGGGGTGGCTCCTGTCCCTCGAAGGACGGTTGGTTTTTAGCCTCCGGACGTCTCCCACACAGATAGTGGATGGTCAGATTGCGTTCCAGAAAGGAATTACATTTTCCTGCTATGGTGAGCTTCGACGACGAGAGAGACCAAGAACCATGGGACCAGAGTGCACCAGGCAATCCAGCTAGGGCACCAGGCTTGAGTGTCACAGACATGTTCCAGCAGATGATGCGAGCAATCACACAACAAACAGCCAAGTTGGATGAGCAGAAGGCGCAGATCTTGGCTCTGGAGGAAGGTACCCGCTCTCCAGCGTCGCGTTTTCCATCTCCTCCTCCCTCTCCTTCTGTATCCCAGATACCAGATCCTCGACACAGGGACCCTCTCGCGGGGTCACAGCCGCAGCCAAGCTCTTTGCTTGAGTTGCAGATGCGTGCATTGGAGATCCGACAACGAGAAGACGAAGCCATGGGACGCGTGGAGCACGAGCGTTACCTCAAAGCTTTGGACGCCAGATTGACACCGGCGGCGCCCTCGAATCATTTTCCTGAGAAAATGAACTTTAGTAAGTATAATGGTAAACTCGATCCCACAACTCTTTATTCATGGTTACATCAATTTGAAGCTTACTTTGCCGCAGTTAGGAAAACAGATACTGATTAGAGTGATCTTAGCCAGTTGGTACTTGGAAGGTGAGGCCATTCCTTGGTGGACTTAGTGGGCTCATGCCCACACCAGTGCAGGTATGGCAACTTATGTATGGGACGAGTTTGTCCGCGACCTTAAGCAGCGGTTTCTACCGCCCCACTACCTTGAGCGACTCGAAGACGAGTTCAGCGGAGCGCGTCAGAACGCGCAACCAGTCCTTCAGTTTGCCAATAAAATTTTGACCTTTTGTCTGCAATTAGGCTTATCTGATACGAACAAGAAAGGGCAGTTTTTGTATGGCCTCGACACGCAAATCCAATGGGAGGTGCGTATGTTTAGGCCAGCCACCTTTGAGGACGCACTCTCGCTTGCGCAGAGTGCAAAAATGAAACATAATGGTGGCAAGCCCAAGACTTCCCAGACGGCTTCTCCCAGGGCTACTGTCTCAGAGGGCAAAAGCCAGAACCAGACGGGGTCTTCCCCAAGACAGAGCCCGGGAGCCTCTGGCTCCAAGAACTCGAACAATGCGTCTAAGCTTACTCCAGACCAGAAAGCGGAGGCAGGCACGACAGGTGGCAAGGTAAGTGCTGAGGAACTTTCTCAGTACAAGGAGGAGGGTAGATGTTTCTTTTGTCATACAAAAGGACATACTTCTCGGGATTGTCCTAAGAAGCCTCCAAAGCCCGCCGCCGCCGCCTCCACAGCTTCCGTGGTGAGCTCAGCTCCCACACAGACCCCAGCGGCTACCCCTAGTTCTTCAAACCCCGGTGCTTCAGTTGGAGCAATTATTAGTCGGGAGCTCGAAGATAAGCAGAAGAGCGCCCATGACCAGGAGTATGAGCACAACGAATTGCTCAAGTCCTTTGGCTACATAGGTGGCCAGAGAGTCATTGTCTTGTTTGACAGCGGCAGCACGGAGGATGTGGTCACAAAACAGGCCGCTAGGCGTGCCCGTTTCGAGCTGACTTCGGTCAACAAACAGGTTGAGGGTTTTAGCACACGCATGACAACGAGCGTCAAGTATGAAGCTCTAGGTGCTAAGTTAGTGATTCAGGGCATAGAGTTTGTGCGTGATTTTATGGTTGCCCCTCTTGTAGGAGCAGACATAATTTTGGGTATTCAGTGGTTTCACAAGTTTCTCCCTGATGTCAAATGGGACAAGCACACGTTCCGGATCAATCGGAATGTGTCAAACGCCCCGGTGACCATTAAGTGTGAGCCAGGAATTCCGAACTTTCCGCTCATAAGCCACTTGCATGCTAAGCGAGCAATCAGGAAAGGCGCACAGTGTGCGATGATTTACATCTAGACAGCCCAGACGGTGGCCAGTGCTTCCAAGAAGTACTCGGTTCTCCATGAAAAGTTCCAAAAGATTTTTCTTCCGGACAGCCTCCCTTCCCAGCTCCCCCCGTCCAGACTGGAGAAGGACCACAAGATTGACCTCCTCCCAAGCTCAGAACCCCCGAGCAAGTTTCCATATCGCCTTTCCAAGGCAATGGAATCGGAGTTGGACCGCCAACTCCAAGAATTGTTGCAAGCTGGCTTCATCCGCCCCAGCCTGTCGCCATTTGCAGCACCGATCTTATTTGTCAAGAAGAAAGATGGGTCTTCCCGTTTGTGTGTCGATTATCGTGCACTCAACAAGCTGACTATCAAGAGCATATTCCCGATGCCTCGAATTGACTATATTCTCGAGAGGCTGAATGGAGCAAAGGTGTTCTCAAAATTGGATTTAAAGAGTGGGTACTACCAGGTACGGATTGTGGAGGGGGACATCCCCAAGACAGCCTTCCGTACGGAATGAGCCCACTATGAATTTGTGGTCATGCCATTTGGCTTGACGAACGCCCCAGCTACATTTAACCGCATGATGATGCGTGTTTTTCAGGATTTGATTGGAAAGTGTGTGTTCATATTTCTGGACGACATACTCATATTTTCAGCTACGGTTGAGCAGCATGACATTGATGTGGAGAAAGTCCTTAAGTTGCTGGAAAGCAACGAGCTCTACGTCAATGAAAAGAAGTCCGAATTTTATCTGTTCCAGGTGCATTACTTGGGATACTTGGCCTCCAGAGCTTTGGTGGTTAACCAAGTTTTGCTAGCCACGACTTGGTTTATCGCTTCGTGCTAGATTTTTCATAAGGGTTGCATTGGACAGCTTCGTCGCCTTATTCGGAACTTTCTTTGGTCAGGGCTTGATGGAAATGCACACACCAGGGCTAGAGTTGCTTGGGAAACCATTATCAGGCCCACGCAGGAAGGGGGATTGAATATCATTGACCCTGAGGTGCAATGTAAAGCTTTGCTGTGTAAGCTGGTTGTTAGGGGCTTTCTTCCAGGCTCTGAGCCGTGGAAGGACTTTCTCATGCAGCAAATCATGAAGTGTGTCCCTGTTCGTGGAGGTGACTAGACTCTCAGCTCACGCTCTATTTTTTCGGATGCAGTTCACCGCTCCCCTTCATCCCCCTTGGTTAGGTCCCTCCTGCGGGCCTGGGACTGCATGAGGAGTTTTTTGGTACACATTCCCCCGCGTTCAACAGAGGAAGTTAACCGGTAGCCCATTCTGTGGAATGATTTGATCTTAGATGTGCATGGTAGGCCTCTTGGGGCAGCTATGCATATTCTTTGGGCTGGCTAGGAGACGCTTTGCCCCACAGTGTTGGCCTGGAAGAGGTTTCAGAGCCTCACCAAGGTTCAGAGATTGGATCTCACGCAGCATTTGACAGGCTCTAGTCGGAACATTGCACAGATTGACGCAGCCATTCCCAACCACTGGATTATTGGATCTTTCTTAGAAGACCGTCATCATTCTTGGTTTGGGGTTTTTTCTGGGACAGGTGTTCCTCTTCAGGTTATGGGTCTCCCCTTGCCTAGGGAGGATGATGTACCGGTCTTCTTTTCTGTACATGATGGATGGCAGTTGGAGAGATGTGACGTGCAAGACCTTATTGAGGGCCCCCAGATTCGTCCAGTCAGAGTTGTTGGCAGGTTAGGGAAGCACGTTTTTGTTGACCCCCAGGCTCTAGTCGGAACATTGCACAGATTGACGCAGCCATTCCCAACCACTGGATTATTGGATTTTTCGTAGAAGACCGTCATCATTCTTGGTTTGGGGTTTTTTCTGGGACAGGTGTTCCTCTTCAAGGTTATGGGTCTCCCCTTGCCTAGGGAGGATGATGTACCGGTCTTCTTTTCTGTACATGATGGATGGCAGTTGGAGAGATGTGACGTGCAAGACCTTATTGAGGGCCCCCAGATTCGTCCAGTCAGAGTTGTTGGCAGGTTAGGGAAGCACGTTTTTGTTGACCCCCCCCCCCCCCCCCCCCCCCCCCCCCCCCCCCCGGGATGATCACAGAGAGTGTTAGCCTTTGGTTGTATGGTGGCTGCCCTATCAAACATTTGCATTGGGACCCCAGTGAGTGGGTGTGGAAGGATGCTTGTAACCCCTTGAAAAGCATGCCTTTTTTCAGTTATACGGTGCGGAATGCCAGACATCTTATCTTGGGACACATTCAGAGTGTCCCTCCTCTTAGACCCCATTGGGGATCTTACGGCATTTTGACTGACATTCAGAGGGTTTTTTGGCAGAGATTGTGGCATTCTTATAGGAAGCCACAGATTTCCTCCTTTACCTGGGTTTCTCTTCATGGTGGTCTGGCCACCAATCAGTGGAGGTCAGTTACTGGTGCTTGCCCAGCATGCCCTAGATGTGCAAGAGTGGGGAGTCAGTTTACCATTGTTTATGGGAATGCAGGGAAGCACAGAGGGTTTGGTCTGCGATTGCTCACCTCTTTGGTAGGATTAAGAGGGATGCTATCATTTCTTTTGGTTCTATCATTTGGTTGACACAGTCTGGGCCACAACTGAGATTCGAGGGGACTGACAGGAGCTTGGCCATTATGGTTAGGCAAGGAGTTGCTCGGCAGTGTTGTCTTCAGGATTTGCCACTTTCACACTTTGTCCCTCCGGCACAAAGGTTAGACAGTTCTTGGGAGATTATCGCTAGCATCTCAGCCTGGAATATCTAGAAGGCTAAAAATTTCAGCCTGTGTGTAGGGATTTCAATTTTGCACAACTTACAACTTACAAGTCAGTGAAGTCAATGAAGTCAGCGAATAAAATTTCAGCCTGTGTGAAGGGGTCCGGGGAGGTGCAGCAAAGAGAGCCTTGTGGGGGAGAGAGAGAGAGAGAGAGAGAGAGAGAGAGAGAGAGAGAGAGAAATGAAATGAAATAATATATTAACGTCTCTAAGAGGCCATAATGGCCTATGAGACCAAAACTGAGAGTACATCTGAGGTTGGTGTCTCATCAAAGAGAACAACTAAATGAGACTAAAAAGTACAATAAACTAATTGTCCTACAGTTATAAGAACAGAACTGTAAGACTCCGAGATGATACTAAGTAGAAAATACTGAAAAATGTATATCAAGTAGATCCATGTATGCTGATCAGTTGAAGTGTTGCCCTCTCCTTAGATCGTCAAGTATCTCCGCCACCATGGGGCTGTCTAGAATGGAGAGGTCGTAGAAGCGAGGTAGGCGCCTCCGATGCCGAGCAATAATGGCTCTGATCTGGCAATGGTGAGGATACAGTGGTCGGGATCCTAGTGGGCATGGCCGACAAGCACAACATAAGATAACTGCTCTATCAGTGGTGACTCCCTGGGAGCGTGGTCGGTGCCTTGATGGCCCAATGGAGGAGGTATCATGAGGTGTGTGGGCTGGGTTGCTAGTGCTCGTGCCGAAGAAATCTGTCAGGGTCCTCTGTCTAGGTACATCATGGCTCGGCCTCCTGTCTGCCAAGAGGGTCTCTCTGTGTCTCCTGAGCTCAAGTAGAAACAATCCCATGCATCTTTGATCCTCAAACTCCATGACCCTGCGTAACGGCCCAAAACCCTCTCGATAGAGAGAGAGAGAGAGAGAGAGAGAGAGAGAGAGAGTGACTCTGAGTGACTTGGGGCCTTGGGCAACGAGCGCAGGCTGCAGCACGACCAGAGAAGACCAGCATGTCGGCACGACCAGCCCACGAGCACCCGCCGCCGAACACAGAGAGAGCCGCACGCACGTAAGAAACAGGGAAAAAAAAACTTGATGTTGACGTGCATGGGTTTTTTTAACCTACATTAATCAAAATCCCAAGGACCCACGTTCACTAACGTTTGGAGCATGGGTTTTTTTAACCTACATTAATCAAAATCCCAAGGACCCACGTTCACTAACGTTTCCAAACGTTAGTGAACGTATCGTTCTAAACGTTTGGATCAGATCCAAATGGCATTGAATGCAACCTTGGCCTGGAGGCTGCTCAACATACACCTCCTCTTGCACGTCACCATTACGGAACGCAAATTTCACATCCACTTGAAATACGAGCCACCGCTAAGAAGAAGCAAGGGCAAGAACGCTCCGAATCGTGGTCATCCTCGTTGTCGGTGCAAAGGTATCATCATAGTCAATGCCATGCTGCTGAGCATAACCTTTCTGGCTTTGTGTTTGTCCACTGACCCATCTGACATATACTTGGTCTTAAAGACCCACTTGACACCAATGACAGACCGTTTCGACGGCCTTGGAACCAACTCCCAGGTTTTATTCTTCTCTATGGCATCCAGTTCCACTTGCATGGCTTTCCTCCAAGTATCCTATGCAAGGGCTTCCTTGACGGAAGTGGACTCTATGTCCCGCATGATATGAGACATCACAGCATAGTTTACCTGTAAGAGCTCCGCTAAATGACTTTTGTAACGAACTCTGTGCGATCTTCGAGGTCCGTCGTCTGTGGTCCATTCGGAGAGAAGCTCCGAAACACCTGACTCCCAAAGGGTGCCTACCAACCACCTGGGTACTCGAACACAACGCGGAGCCTCCTGCTGCTGCGGGGACACATCTCCAGCCTCGGGCTAAACCTCCTCAACTGACTGAGGCTGTCCAGCTGGAACAATTGATTGGAAATCATCATCACAATCATCTGGGTCTCCAAGAAGTGGCGGCTCATCAACAGAGGAAACTGGAACATGCTCATCAAAAACCACATCTCTACTGACGACGACCTCGTTCCTCTCTGGATCATACGTGTATCCCTTGGAAAGAGAGTTATATCCCACAAAAACAAGCTTTTGGGACTTTGAGTCAAGCTTCCCCCTCTGCTTCTTTGGAATGTGAACATATGCATCACTCCCAAACACACGAAAATGGGAGACATCTGGTTTCCTACCAAAATACCCCTCAAAGGGAGTCATGTTCGGTACTGAAGTCGTCAAAGAATGGTTGAGGATATGGACAGCCGAGGAAGATCACGATGCTCCAACATCGTCCTCGCCATCTCCACCATAGTCCTATTCTTACGCTCAACTACTCCATTCTCCGAAGGCGAACCTGTATTGGCCAACTCCCACTTGATGTCATGTTCCGCACAAAACCGCACGAATGCATTGGAAGAAAACTCTCCTCCTTTGTCAGCCCTAAGAGTCTTTATCTGCAAGCCAGACTCTTTCTCCACCATCACATGCCACTCCTTGAACCGAGCAAAAGCTTGGTCCTTCTGTGAAAGAAAATAAACCCAAGAGAATCTACTACAATCATCCACAAGCAGCATGAAATACAAAGAACCTCCCAAGCATGGCATCTGCATAGGTCCACACAAGTCAGTGTGTACCAACTCCAAAGGTTTCAAAGCCCGCCTGGAAGCCTGCTTCGGAAAAGATTCCCTATGCTACTTATCACGAATGCAAGAACTACAGCGTCCCTGCCTGCTGCTAACATTTGGCAAGCCAACCACCATCTAGTCCCGGAAAGCTCGCCACAGCGCATCCACATTCAAGTGGCCAAACCAAAAGTGCCACAAGTCACCAATCTAAGAGCCTGTCAATGAGGAGAGTGCTGAGAGTTTGTATATACCATTCTCCACTCCGCCTTCCCAAACAACCTCGCCAATCTCTTGGTCCCTTAGAGCAATAGAATGCTCCTCAAACTCCACGTCTTGCAAACCTCATGCACTTACAACAGATGAAAACCAAGTGCGGGCACGTAAAGAACACGAGAGGAATGCTTCCCTCCTCTGCCATCGGGAATGATCTCCATCCGGCCCTCACTGTGAATCGGTATGGTAGAATTGTCGCCAATGAAAATGTGACCTGACTGCCATTTCAGATCCTGAGGGAAGTCACGGGAAGGAGTCATGTGCCTGGAAGCACCACTATCAAGAATCCACTCCCGAGTATCCTTGGCGGTGAAGCCAACTGCCTCCTTGCTCGAAGAAGATGAAGCATCGGTGTCCAACATCTCCAAGTGCACTAAGGCTGGAGTCTTTGCAGCTGAAGCTGAAGAATCGGCACTCTTCCCAGTCCGCTTGAGACACTTCCTCCAATAGTGGCCTTTCTCGTAACAATCATTGCAGGTCCTCTCGGCCTTCAGTTTCTCACGATCTGAATCAGGCTTCTTCTCAGAAGACTTCTCTGATAAAGGCTTACCTTTTCCCTTGTTGTTGTTGTTACAGCCTTTCGACCGCTGGCCAGTCAAGGCCTCAGAACCTCCACCTTTGGAGGATTCGTAAATCGCTCTTCCTGGTCCAAGACCATTGGCACAAGCTCCTTCCATGTGAGGCCATTGAGCCTGCCACTGGTGATCAAAGAGGAGTAAAATGCTGAGTACAGAGAGGGCAAATGGGACAACAACGTGATGGCCATATCCTCTGACGATCTCTTTCCCAGCCTGGAGAACCTCCTGCTGAAGAGCCTGCAACTTGTTGATGTGCTCCCGCATCGTCGACAACTTTGCAGGATTCATCACCCGCATCTGAACTTCCAAGGAGATCCTCTTCATGGGTGATACCCTATTGTACAGAGAAGCCAAATGCTGCCAAATCCCTCCAGCCAACGTCATATGCTTTATATGATTGATCACCTGTGGTGTGCAATTCAGGAAGATGAAAGAACCGACGCGAGCATTAACACGATCCCATAACTGTGCATGTGCCTCCCGTTCCTTCCGTATAGAGGGTAACTCCCCATCTTCCAACTCCGGCCGTGGAACCCCAACAACAATGAAATCAGCCAAGTCATAAGACTCCAAAACAAACTCTATCATTACCTTCCATATGTTGTAGTTGTTCCCGTCCAACTGTCGGTCCACCGGGAAAGTGGGGAGTGTGGAGATCTTCACGTGCTTCTCAGCCATCTCAAGCAAATCTGCCATCTCAAGGGTTCACAAGGCCTTGTGAAGGCAGGGTGGGTGGGAAAAAAGAAGAAGAAGAGGCTGCAAATAAAATGCAAGGTGGCTGTCCAACGGTAATGGCCGCCTTCTACCCGATCTCCAAGTCCCATACAGCCCAAACAGTCTCCAATCAACACCTCAAATCAGCAAACCCTCGACGTCCCCCTATCTCCAAGCTTCAAGCCACCTGGGGCTCTGATACCATGTCAGAATGCACAGCGGAAATGAAGACAACTGCTGTAGAGAGCAATACACAGATGAAAGAGAGAGAGAAGCTGTGTAACTCTGCTATATATACCACATAAAATCCCGGAAATGTACTAAAATCTCGAGTGTGGGGGCAAGGGGCCATTTTATATGTCCCCTGGCTGCTGGTCGGCCAGCCCATAGGCTGCCCACGACCAGCAAAAGGCTCAGTCAGCTAGAAGATATGCAGTCGGCCAGCACTGAGGGATAGTCGGGCAACACCAGAAGAGTCAGGCAACACCTGCAGGCAGCCGACAGCCCATACACACCTCCAAAAAAATAGGAAAAAATATACGGAGAGTGAGGAAAAATGGGAAGACACTAAAACGGGCGGGCACACCCACAACAGAGGCCCTGACATAGTGTACAAATAGGAGATGACTACTAACAAGATTCCCCCTCTCCCGCTTGGTTAGACAAGGCTGTCCTTTGGCACCTTACCTCTTCCTATTTGTCACCGAGGCCATGAGTAGTTTTCTCTCTGCCCAGGAGACCGGGCTTCAAGGATTGCGGCTTCCCCTCCGCACGCAAGAGGAGCTGCTGGACTCAGAGTTTGCAAACGACACAACAGCTTTCCTTACAGGAGATGTGGAGAATCTACAAAGATTTGCAAAGGCAATCGAGATTTTCTGCCGTGCATCACGGTCACATATCAACTGGCACAAGTCGTGTGGTTTTTGTGTTGGCTCAGCACCCGCCCCGACTTGGCAACCACTTGAGGATTTCCAGTGGATCCCGAGGGGCACGCCAGTTTGTTATCTCGATTGCCAAGTTGGCATTGATATCTCTCCCGAGCAGCAGCTCGCCACCACTTCTTCTGAGTATTCGGAAGAAGCTTCTATATTGGAGCCCGACAAGGCTCTCCCTAGCAAGCACCAGGGTGGTGGCGATCCAGGTACTTCTTGCCACCATGTGGTACATCACTTCGTGCTGGGCCTTTTCTCAGGCATGTATTGGCCAGGTACAGCAATTGATCCGGAACTTCTTATGGGTCGGGACTCGGAAGTGATGGGAGGCCAGCCCGGGCCAAGGTGGCAAGGAGAGTGATCATTCAGCCACGTCGCAGAGGGGGGCTAGGCCTCATCAACCCGGCTATCCAGAGCCGCGCCCTGCTGGGCAAGCTGATTGTTGAGGCGTCCTTCCCGGTGGTGAGCCCTGGAAGGATTTCCTATTGGCCAGGATTTCAGCCCACACTTCGAGTCTTGGGGGCCCTTGGCCCGCAGAGTACCAGATGGATCTTCAGAGAGATGCGAGCTCGTGGTTTTAGACCGGCTTTTGAGGACAAATTTGTAGCCAATTTACTTCATGCTTGGGATCATCTTAGACCTGCCCTCAGATAGATAGCTCCAGTTGCTTCAGAGGAGCGGCTTCGGTAGCCTTTGGACTGGAACCCTTTGATCCGTTTACCCAGTGGCCACATGCTAGGGGCCCAACCGCATGTTTCTTGGGGATTGAATTGCCCACAGGCAGTTACCCTCGGAGGTGCAGGAGAGTGGCCTGACAGGGATCCGGGGTAGAGATAGGCTCAGCATCAACATTGACGCGGCTATCCCTCAAGAGTGGCTGACTCCCCCAGACCCAACCCGTCACCCCCCCAATGTGGCTAGGCGTGTTTACCAAACACGATATCCTTGTGGCGGTCCATAGAGCAGATGAGGACAGTGGTTTACTCACTTTCTCTATTGGATCCCATGGCAGACTAGAGAGATCTGAGCTTCACTTGGAGGATTTTAGTGGCTACACCTTGCAGAGGGTGAGGGTGATTGGTTTTCGGGCACGGGAATGGCATATTGATCTAGCACCAGCCAAGGTGGCCAGGGAGAGATTATGGCAGCTATTGATATGGGAGTGCCGACCTCACGCGCCTTCAGTGGGACCTAGGAGAGTGGACTTGGCATGATCTAGTGGATCAGGAGGAGACTTTGGATGCCCCCTTCTTTGCATATACTGCACGGCTAGGCCGCAGGATCCAGATGCCTGAGATAGATGGCGCACCGGCAGCAACAGCACATTGGCAATCTAAGGGCCTCTCAAAGCGTTTCCTTTCAGATTTCTGGAAGAGAATGTGGGACAGCTTTCAGCCAAGAAAGCTGTTTTTCTTAAACTAATTGAAGGATCTTTTTCCAAGGAAAAAAAAACACATTCAATAATGCAAGTAGTATGCGCTCCCCCTCCTCCGCTCAAAGACCCCAGAAAGAGTACCTTTTTATGCAGGACACTATACTTCTAACAAACAAACTCCAACCAACAAATCAAACTAACTCACAAATCTCACAATAATGCGAATAGGATTCATGCACCGTACAACTACATCCAAGCCTATCAATTAAGGTTAGCTTCTTCTTCTTCTTCTTCTTCTTCTTCTTCTTCTTCTTCTTCTAGACTCCACACCAATCCAAGGGCTAGGATTCTCGCAAGAAAATCAGCAAGGCATGACAAATATATAATAGCAACCAGCAGCCTGCAATCAGCAAGCAGTTTTTTGTCTGGCTGTGGCGGCGGCCGCTGTACAAATATTTGCAGCACTCCTTCCTATAGGATTTTCACTTGTGGTCCCCTAAAGGATATGTTTTAGCCTTCTCTCTTTTTGTTCACTGTCTCGAAACTGGTGTACAAGTCTCTTTCATGGATGTAGACTGCTCTGCTTAACTCACACTATAGAAGCCTTGAAGGCCATAGTCATAGCATGGCTGAGTTTGTGGCGAAAAAGCTACACACAAATGCACTCTTTAAATTTTCCCTCTTATCTTGGCCATGTGTCATTTTGAATCTACAAATGGGCAATGACTTTCTCCATAAGTTTTGCAGTTCATGGTGATTTATTCTGTTGGCACACTCCAGCAACATGCTCGAACACCTCACATGACATCATCATTGACAACTCTTTCAAAGAAAGAGGTAAAGTTCTCACTCTGACATAACATAAAAGAGGAACGCATATGCATAAGCATTTGATGAAAGTAAGATCCTGGTGATCCATGAAAGAAGAACATAAAAGAGGTTTAAACGCATATCTTGATGAAAGTAAGATCCTGGTGATGTAATCCCTTTCCATGAAAGAAGGTTTTCTTTTCATGAGACCACATATTACATAGCTCCGTGATGCCCAATGGAAGTTTGATAACGTTTGGTAGCAAAAACATGTAATTTGATTGACTCACACAACTAGACAAGCAAGCCTTCAAGGTTGAACATGATGATTGATCAAAGTTGCAGTTGTGAAAGGATTCACCTACTCCACAACATACAAGAACAAAAAACAAGTTAAGAGACTAGATAGACCCAACCTCACGCTTGTCAGCAGCAGCTCTTTCAGTTATTTCATTGAGGCGATTATCACATCTAGTCTTAAAAAGCACCTGCAAATTGACCAACATATTTGTAATAAACACTCGATGTATTGCACCAAGATCTGCAACATTCCAAAAAAAAAAGACTGCTAGGAGAACCAAATGAAATATGAAGAGAATAAAGCAAGTGAACCATACAATATCTTGCAGCTTCAAGCGATAATAATCCATCTTTTCTTTTGAGTCCATGATTTCCTTTTCCAATTCAAGTACCTGCTCCAGCACAATGGCACTTCACCAATATGTAAAATAAATTTGAAGACGCGGTGACCTAGAACAACGAGCACAACTGAGCTTCAATTGAACACAGAAAACCGAATGCAGTAAGGAAAAAGTACCACCAATAGAACTCCATATATTTTTCAGATAATATAACATGCTTGTGCAGCTACAGAAAATTTGAGGGACGGAGAGTACGGACTTTTACATACACAAGACATGCTTTTTTAACTTCTCCAGATGCATCTCCTTAAAGGTTTTTCACTGCCACTCATATGAGACCTTGTTAGCAACACGAGGAACCTGATTGGTTGAGATTTCCCCCTTGAAGGACTTCTACATAATGCATTCCATAGCATGTAGCAAGTGGACAAAGTCTTGCCTTTTGCATCTCTCAAGTCTTTTCACATCAGGTCCTAATGCTACCCAAAGAGCCCTTTTTGTTAGTCCAAAGTACTTCCCTGGTCTGTTCGCTCAAGATCCTAACTCTGCCGTAGCACTCTTTGCACTTACTATAAAACCTAAAGATCCTAACACAAGCCTGGTTAGATCCCGGTTACAAAGGATGTAAAAAAAGATAACAGATACAATCATCTTGTGCACAAAACACTATGTGACATCACCCCATGCACATGCTCTAAACTTCTTTCAGCATCCCAAGTCTCTTCTGTTAAACAATCCTAAAATGGGATTGATCATGGTGATAGACATAGATTAAGCAACATAATTAGGGTGGATTAAACTACACTAAGAACTCCATAAGAGAGAGAGAGATTGCACACTCAACTCACAAGTTCTATTGCACTATTGCATTCACAATGAACCATACAATGATATAGGCTTTCTAGCCTTATCCCACTTTACATGTCATCATCCAAGTGACAACTCCTTTTCCACTCTTTTGGTCAACACTCACACACCATACAATATTACATGTGGCATTCTTATCTTGCCACAATATCTTGCACCTCTAGGGTGCTTTCCCACATACACACAACACCGCGATTACCTCTCTCAACACCCCCTCTTAATCGAGGTGTTCCACGACTCACCCATCACCCATCTCAATGTAACATTGCATAACCGCAATCGCTACCTCTCAACACTCCCCCTTAATGATACATTGGAGTGTCCATCAACTAAACATGTGCCCGTGTCTACCATCTTAGACACCAAGTCCATTTTGAGCCGACTCGCTCACAGCGGAACCACTGAGTCCAATTTGAACATATAAGTTCAGGTGAGAACCAACCCATGCGCATGCACCTCACACGTGCATCGCTCATGCACACATCATGCGACAACCATTTTGAGCTTCTCGGTGAGCTCGGGCAGGACAACCCTTATACCAATGGATGAATATAAAAATTCTCGTTTTGAGCACGCATGCTCGGGCACGGTTACCTTTATACCATGGGTTAAAACATTTTACAGGTCCATTTTGACTATAGTCGGAGCAAGGGACCCATGTGTGAACACATATGTTTATCTTTACATTTTCCAAAACAAAATTGATCACTTATTATTAATGCTCTCAGTTGCCTTTGGAGTATGTGAACAAGGTTTAACCTTCAATGGTGTGAATGCACCCTTACATTGACTAAGGGTTAAAATTCAAACTTTAAAGGAGATGAGAAAGTCTCTCACTTTGTGGATAATCTCTATGCGCAACATGTGGATGTTGCTACAAGCAACATGCGTGACACCAGACATTTTCTCTAGTATACATGACAAATCCAACTCACCTTATATGCCATGGGCCTTGCATCACGTGGTCTTCATCTCCTTCAAGCTTCTCTATGCTCTGTAAGGTGTTTGCTACAATGCGCTTCTTTACGCTACTTTTGTTCCTGCCTACTACCTTCTGGTGCTTTGCCACCATAGCTCAAGCTCTGAGCTTACATGACAAGATTTTCTTTTGTTGTTCGCTGCTTCTACAACATCATATAGCGCCCCGCAATCGTTGCCACTGCTCACGATATCTGTGAGAAAATATTATCATTTGCTTTGATGCTCGCAGCTGTTGGGGTAAAGGCACTATGCCCACCCTTATAGTGTGTACAAGCCCATAAGTTATAGTACATAGTACACTTAGTACTTTTAATGTACTAAGTGCACTATGTGTACTAGTGCAATATACATGTGTGATAGGGGAGTCACACACTCATTCCCATGAGTTGACTTATCCCCACAACTCTCTCTCTCTCTCTCCCTTCTTCTCTGTGTATGTCTCCCACATGAAACTCTAACCCTAATTCTCTTCTCCCATTCAACTGGTATCAGAGCCGGTGCCCTTTGAATCTCTCTGCTGCATAGATTTCGTTTCACACATACTTTGAATCTCTCTGCTGCATAGATTTCGTTTTCACAGCCTTCGAATCTCTGTGCAGTAGCAATCGGTTTAGGAAGGTAGCCAGCAGTCGTGAAGAGCCTTTGTGCGAGCACGTGGTCTAGGGCTGGGCGAGCACGTGGTCTAGGGCTGGGCGAACACGTGAAAAGAACAGGCTGCGGAGAGTCTTAAAGCGAGCAGCAGAATCAACACACGCACTACACAAGCGGACACGTAAGCCAAGGCGTTTGGTCGCTAATCGGCTGGCGAGCGAGCCACTAAAGGAGGCCAGCGCATTCAGGCGAAGCGCAAATTCGAGCGCGTTGAGGCATCCGGGTGGTGGTCTGCGTGACTAGGCGTACGCAGGCTTTTTCGTGCATCAATTCAACAGGCGCCGTAGCTACCACCGCCAATCCCCTCTTCTGCCAGCTTCACGACATAGGCCGGGCCCCCTGTGAACCCCGCTGGCATCTTCGGCAAGAAGATGACTATGGACGACTCGCCAAGCGTGGTAGTGCCGTCTGGTCCTTCGCCTGCCCAAACAGGGCCACGTCTATGACCAGCCCAAGCCCAACTACAACTGCATCAGCATCAGCATCAATAGCAGCACCAAATTTTTTTTCTGCAACAAAAAAAAAAATCAAAAATTACAAGGTATCTTGCTTCAATTTTTTTTTGGGGATTTGCAATTGAGCAAGTACAATCAATCAATTGAGCAGGTACAGGTGCCGAATTGCTCAATTTTTGAGCAAAATTGGCAAAATTGGGTGACATTGGTCACAATCAGGATCAATTTGCAGGAAATTGGATGTCGAAATTTGGGGCTTTTGATGTAATTGTGCAATTAAGCACTCATACATGCTGTATGATGTGAGAAATCGCACATTCGGGCAAAATTGCAGCAAATTGCAGTGCAAATCAAGGGGCTTTTGTGCCAATTTGGTTGATTTGCATGCAGGCACTCACAGTTGATGCTTTGGGCAATGTGTTGATGCCTGTTAAGCACTCAATGTGCCTGTAAATCAAGGGGATTTCATGTATTTGATGTATATGTGGCCAGGGGGAAGCATCGTGAACACTCTGGATGCCTTCATGTGCGTCAATGTACCATGTATGATCAGCAATTGATCTAAAATCAAGGGGCTTTTCAAGATTTTATGCTTGTTAAGCTTGGCAAAGCAGCAGGCAAGACTCTTATGCCTTGAATCCTCATAAATCAGCTTGCAGTCAAAGGGGCTTTTGACCAATTTCTGTTCCGAACTGTTGTATGCAGTGTTTGGGACTGTAAAAGTCTGATTTTCACTCATTTGGACAGCCAGGAGAGCATTTATTGCTACTGTACCTGCTGGTACAGATTTGGCACAGCTTTGTGCAAGTTTTAGCATGGCTGTACACTGATTTGAGTGAGGAAAAGGTTCAATTTCAGCTGCTGTACTTGTCGGTACAGGTTTGGTACATCACAGGTGAGCACTTAGTATTGCTGTACAGTACTTTGGAAGGGCAACAGAGCACATTTAAGGTGCTGTCCTAAATCTGCAGCAACCAGATTTTGGTGATTTCATCACATAAAGTGGGAGAAAAGTTGCATTCTTGCTTCCGCAGTGGGAGATAAAGCTTGGGAGAACAACTGTGAGCACTTTGTGTGCTTTTGGTGCAGTTTTTGCACATTTTGCAGGGAGTCAGGCATTGACAGGTTGCATATTGCTATGGCAACCACAAGTGAGAGCTCTTCATTGCTTCACATCAAGAAGCTTGAAGGCTCGCATAATTATGATATTTGGCAAACCCAGTGCTACAATGTGTTGCTCCAGAAAAAGCAGCACAAGCCTATCAAAGAAAGGGGTGTAATGCCCGCTTCTCTTACTGCTGAAGAGTGGGAAGATATGGATGAGCTGGCAAGATCTACTATCATGTGTCTGTGTCAGACTCATTACTTTTCAACATTCGTGAAGAGAAGACAGCTTGGGGAATGTGGCAGAGATTGCAGGACTTGTATGCCCAACAAAGTGCCTCAAGCAAAGTGTATTGGTTGAAGAAACTCATAGGTCTTCAGATGAAGGAAGGGGCGTCTATGGCAGCCCATCTAAATGAGTTTAATGGTATTGTCAGCCAGGTCATTAATCAAAAGTTGGCAATGGACGATGAGTTCAAAGCCACTTTTCTGTTATGCACTTTGCCAGAGAGTTGGAACACATTCAGGACAGCCACTAGCAATTCGCATGCTATGCTGTCATATGCAGATGTTGAGGGTGCTCTTCTTCAAGAAGAGATGAACAGGAAAAACAACTCTGTTGGAAAGTCCAATGCAATGAATGCACGTGGGAGATCCCAGCAAAGGGGTAAAAGCCAAGAAAGGGGAAGGAGCAAGTCTCGCTCCAAAAAGGATTTGGAATGCCATTATTGTGGCAAGAAGGGACACATTAAAAAGCAATGCTACAAATGGAAAAATGATCAAAAGGAAAAGGGAAAAGGCAAAGACAAAGAGAAAGATGAAGCCAAAGATGTAAAGCCAAAGGGCAAAAGTGGAGTCAAGATTGAAGAAATCAATGTGTCACATGCAGGTGGCAGTGAGGATGAGGTCCTATTTACGTCTTCACTTGATGCCCATTCACTTCTTACAGGTGGTCATGGTATGCACTCATGGATCATTGATTCAGGTGCCTCCTTTCATGTCATAAGTTGCAGAGACTTGTTTGTCAGGTATACTGCTGGCAATGAAGGAGTGGTTTATTTGGGTGATAACCATGCATGCAAGATTCTTGGCAGAGGTGATGTGAGGCTTGTGTTTTCAGATGGCTCACAGCTTATGCTCCATGATGTCAGGCATGTGCCTGAGATCAAGAAGAACCTGCTTTCTACTGGACAGCTTGATGATGCTGATTATGTTACCACATTTGGTCGTGGAAAGTGAAAGATTAGTAAGGGCTCACTGGTTGTTGCCAGAGGCTCTAAGGTGGACACTCTTTACTTCATGCATGCAGGTGTTTGTCACCATGCTAATGTAAATGCAACCGAGCTGCCGGAAATCTCTATGTGGCATAGCCGGTTGGGACACATGAGTGTCAAAGGAATGGAGCAATTGTCTCGTTTGGGTTACTTGCCTTCTCTAAAGTTTTCAAGTTTTCAGTTTTGTGAGCATTGTATATATAGTAGGCAACTACAGTGCCCCCACAAGAAAGCTCTTGGACAGAAAGATGCTCAGTTAGAGCTTGTGCATACTGATGTATGTGAGATGCCTCAGCTTTCTTTGGGAGGAGCAAAATACTTTGTGTCTTTTATTGATGATGCCACACGCAAGGTGTGGGTTTATCCTCTTCGTTTGAAGCAAGGTTGATGTGTACGTACTGTACGTTGTGTATATGTACGTACTGTACGGTGTTCCGTACAGTAAAATTTTTTATGTACGTAAAAATACGTACCATTGGCAAACAATAGGACATTCAACACCTTTCTGCATTTAAGGTACATAAAAGTTTGAAACATTCAAGAATCAAAATAAACCAATTTGCATGTAGTATGTACTAATTTCAAAACACACATCATATACTTGACACAATGGCTGTCAAGACAAAATAGACGTAGAAAGGCTCATACTAGAGCATACAAATAACAAATGTCTGATGTCAACCTAAAAGGCTCATACTAGAGCATACAAATAACAAATCATAAATGTCTGATGTCAAGAGTCAAGACTCAAAAGTAAAAAACACTAAGCAATAACAAAGAGTCTCGACTCGACTCTCGAGACTCTACTCTCTGAATCTCAAAACTCATCGGATGAGGATGATGACACTCCTGAAGAGAGCAAGTCCCCATCTGTCAGGACGTTGCCCTCTTCATCATACTCTGGCTCTGCCATCATACTCTGCTGTCCTGGATCATCATCCTCCGTAGGCTGAATGAGAGGAACAGCCTCATTTGCCCGTCTCCGAGGAGTACGGACAGGAAGCTTTCCTCGCCGAATGGTCTCTCGTCGTGAAACTTCTGGACCTGCATCTCGCCCGACTAACGGGAGACTGAGAACTCGCGCACGTGACCTCGTCACACGTCGATCCACACTCTCCAGCTCTCTGTGCAGCATGCGAATAATCTCCTCCTGATCGTTTCTCACAAGCTGCTGCTGCTGCTGCTCAGTCTCCTCTGCACTCCCCTCCGAGACCAACTTCAATTTTGATGGATCTGTCTGTTAAAAAACAAAATGCAATTCAGTGTTCACATTATTAACAGCGTAGAAAGTAGTAATTAGTAATTACAAATATTCGCTTGTAATATGTATAAACGCTAGCCCAAAGTTTCAACTTTCTAACCTGCTTGGGTGTCCCCAAAGCGTGGTAATCTCGCACAAGCTTCATATTTGCTCGGCAGTAGACTAATCTCTCTAGCTGTGCAGTGCTGAGTCGATTACGGATCTTCGTGTGAATTAGCGAATAAGCGCTCCAATTGCGCTCGCATCCACCAGCAGAGCAATCCTGCATGTCACATGTGCATTGTGACGTGTCAATGGTGACAAATTACAATGGACATTGGACATGGTCATAGACAATAGACATTGGACAATGAACCATGGTCCCAGGTCCATAACACATGTATGGAAAATGTAAAGATAGAAAACTTTACCTGTGAGAGGACACGTAAAGCGATACGAGTGAGCTTTGGAAGACCTTGTCTTCCATAACTCTGCCACCATGTAAGAGAGAACTTCGTTGCCTCCGGCCTCAACGCCACAGCTCTAGTAAAGGATGACCCTAAATTATTTTCATAGCTAGCGAGCTCTGCATCAATGTCCAACTGCTCATCCTCCTCGCAAATCAAGCCAATGTACGCATCCTTGCCCTGTAGTAGACTCCTGTCATTAAAAAGAGTTGGCTTCTTGTAGAAAGGATGAAGCAATGCAGCCATCGCATGAATGGGCCGACTCATAAATGTCCATCTCTTGTCTACAATAGCCAAGATCTCTTCCCGACTGTAAAAGCATTGACGCAACATTAGTTAACAGGCTGAATTTTGATTATAGTATTTACTATTATACATTATAGTATTATACTAAATTAGACTCTAGAGTAATCATTGCAGAAGCAAGTACATACCGATCAAGCGCCAGTGATCTGCAGCCTCTGATGTGTGTCTTTATCTCTGAGAAGAGATGATAGACTAGGCCCATGGTGGAGCCCTCCATGTCTGTGACACGCAGCAAAACATAAATTGGCTGCAATGCTACTATCATAGCCTGCACCTCCGACCAAAAGGACTCATCAAGCACCCGCCGCTGTATGTATCTAGTGGACTCCTCCTGTGCGTGATGCATCTCTCTCCACTTCGGGTCCACTACTGTCTGTAGAAGTGGATCCCTCACTGCATAGAGTCGCTCCAACACAAGATACATATATGCAAATCTGGTCTTCAAGGGCCGCACCATGTCAAGTGTACTGTGACTCCTAAAGATAGCCAATGCCTTGTGCTTTTTGCGGAAAAAAGTAGTCATTTTTGTGCATCGGAAACAATAGGCAACACCCATGTTAACTTCCCAATGTCCTCCATCAACAAGTCAAGACAGTGAGCTGCACATGGAGTCCAAACAATGTTCTTAAACTCTGCCTCAATCATCTCACCCATAGCCTTGCAATTGGAGGCGTTGTCAGTAATAACCTGCACCACATTCTCTGGGCCAACCTCAAGTATAGCCTGCCGGATGTGCTCATAGATAAACTCACCTGTGATCCGCTCTCCAGCCTTTCCTGCATCAACAGCACGCAAGAAGTACGTGCCAAGGCAAGACGACACAAGAATATTAATGATGTGTCGCCTACGAATGTCACTCCAGCCATCTGAAATGATGGTGCACCCAAACTGCCCCCAACCTGCCTTCACTGGTACCAATGCCTTATCTATCAATGCTTTCTGCTCCTCAAGCGTAGTGGTCCGCATCTTATTGTATTCCAACCCCGACCAATCCTTTGTGTGTCCAACCTGGGCTATGGCTCTGACCATCCTCTGCCACTGCTCAGTCCTCAAGACATGAAAGGAGATGTTGCACTCAATGAGAGTGCGAGCAATCTCCATCTCAGCCACTTTCTGGCCCTCCTTCACCCAAGAAAGAGAGGCCACTCGAGAAGGCAAGGTAGTCTGCCTTGGTGCATGCATCTCTCCATCATCCTCCACATAGTCCTACTGCTCATGCATGGTACGAGCCCTCTTCCTACTGCCAGTGGGCTGCTCCTCCTGAACCTGTGAAGAACCACCCAAGTCTCCCAAGAGTGCATCATGGAGAGCATCCTGTGTCTGTTGACTACCTTTCACCTTTTTCCCTGCAACCCATTGCTGGAAAATTCTCAGCAATCAACTTATCCCTAATGTCCTTTGGTACTGCCTTGCACCCTGCACAGTTATTGGTTGTGCCAATGCCTGTCAAGTGCATAACGACGCGAGAAATGGTACTGGTGAGCTGAAAGTTGCAATACTTGCATTGCCATCGTCGCGTGCCAGATCCAGCTTGCCCTGGCGTGTTGACAATGCGGATCACATTGGTGTGCTCTTGCCAATACGGGTTAGTTGGCTTAGGCATGATGGCTCTTGAGACTTTTGTCTGCACCTGCCAAGTGCGCAGCACATATGCAAGAGAAAGAGATAAGACTCAAGACTCAAGAGGGAGAGAAAGAGAGAGAGAGGAAGATGCTCAGTTTACCTACACGCACGCCTGGCGCCAAAGTTCCAACGCTGTGGTCGCCTGGTCTTTTTCGAAAACTTTCTGCTCTCGCCTCTCTGTAACGCACGCTCTCTGGAGTCCAATAATCAAAGTTGAAAGGCCTAGTATGTACCCAAAGGCCAGCCGCCAGGCGGGCGCCCATTCATACACGCTCGTCGATTTTCAGCCAAAAAAAACCTCACGTACGGATCGATCCGTACGTGTACGGATCCGTACAGTACGGCCGTACGGTACGGATCAGATCCGTACGTACGTATATATCAACCATGGTTTGAAGAGTGATACATTCTTAGTGTTTGAGAAGTTTGTTGCTCTTGTTGAGAATCAAACTGGTAAAACACTGAAGGCTTTGCGTTCTGACAATAGTGGAGAGTATATGTCCAAACAGTTTCAGGACTTTTGTGATGCTAAAGGCATCAAGAGGGAGCTCTCTACTCCTTATGATCCTCCACAAAACGGGACAGCAGAGAGGATGAACAGGACCATACAGGAGAAGGTCCGTTCTATGTTGTCACATGCTGCGTTACCTCATGGTTTTTGGGCTGAAGCTGTTATGACAGCCGTTCATCTTATAAACAGGTCACCTAACACGAGGCTTGGTGGGAAAGTGCCAGAAGAAGTATGGACAGGGAAGCCTCCGTCATACAAGCACTTGAGAGTTTTTGGTTGCGTTGCGTACGTGCACATACGCAGGGAAATGCGCACCAAACTTGATCCTAAGTCTCACAAATGCATATTTCTAGGATATGGTGACAGAGGTGAAATGGGGTATAGACTTTGGGATCCCGTGAATAGAAAGATTATACGCAGCAATGATGTCATTTTTGATGAAACATGCATGTATAAGGAGCCTACAAGGCAACAGGAGCCTGGCAGAGTCATCTTTGATGATGATGGACATCATGGACAACAACCAAGGGCTGTAAATCAACCATTACAGCAGCAAAACCAGCCCTTAAATGGTGCTGAAAATGGTCCAAATGGACAGCCAGAGATGGCAGAAGATATCCCTATGGATATACCACAGTTAGAGGAGATACCGGGCATGATTTTTCAGCCTTATGGCATGGAACAGGAGCCACCAATGGGTGATATGCAGGCTGGACAGCAACCTGCAAATGATGGTCATTGGGTACGGAGGTCCACTAGACCCTCTAGAGCCCCTGACAGGTTTGTTCCAGGGATTGACTACTTGATGCTCACTGACTGTGGGGAGCCCTCTTGTTATAAGGAGGCTTTACAGAGGGCAGACAAGGCTCTTTGGGAGCGTGCCATGAAGTCAAAGATGGATTCTCTGCACAAAAATGGAACATGGAAGTTGGTGCATTTGCCTGCAGGCAAGAAGGTTTTGCCATGCAAATGGGTTTACAGGCTCAAAGTTGCACCAGATGCAAAGCCAAGATACAAAGCCAGGTTAGTGGCTAAGGGCTTCAAGCAGGAATATGGTGTGGACTTTGAGGAGATCTTCTCTCCAGTGGTCAAAATGACCACACTTAGAGCTGTGTTAGCTTTGGTTGCACATGATGATCTGGACTTGATTCACATGGATGTGAAGACTGCTTTTCTTCACGGTGATCTCCATGAGGAGATATATATGCAACAGCCAGAGGATTATGCAGTAAATGGAAAGGAGAAGCTTGTATGCAAGCTGAAAAAGAGTCTTTATGGGCTCAAACAGGCACCAAGGGAATGGTATCATAAATTTGATACATTCATGAAATCCCAGAATTTCAGGAGAAGTGACATAGATCACTGCTTATACACCAAGAAAGCTTTGGATGGCAGTCTATTGATCCTCATCTTGTATGTTGATGATATGTTGATTGCCGGGAAATCTCGTAAAGAGATGGATGCCTTGAAGAAGAGGCTGCATCAAACCTTTGATATGAAGGATTTGGGTGATGCAAATCACATCTTGGGTATGCAGATACTTCGGGACAGAAATCAGCATGTGTTGTATTTGTCTCAGAAGGAATATATTGGCAAAGTTTTGCAGAGGTTCAATATGGACGGGGGAAAGAAGACTAGTACTCCTTTGCCTCCATATGTGAAACTCAGTGCTATGGAGAGCCCACAGTCAGATAGTGGCAGGGCTGATATGGCCAAGATTCTGTATGCTTCAGCTTGTGGCAGTCTCATGTATGCCATGGTTGCTACTAGGCCGGACATTGCATTTGCAGTGGGAGTGGTTTCTAGATACATGGCCAACCCTGGCAAGAAGCATTGGGAAGCAGTGAAAGGTGTCATGAGATACTTGAAGGGCACACAGGATATGTGTATTTGCTTTGGCAAACAGGATGCATTAGTGCATGGTTACACGGATTCAGATTATGCCGGTCATCCAGATAACCGGAAGTCTACTACCGGTTATGTGTTTACATTCACAGGAGGTGCTGTGTCATGGATATCCAGGATGCAGAAGTGCACAGCCTTATCTACTATAGAGGCCGAGTATATTGCAGCCACAGAGGCTTGCAAGGAGGCATTATGGCTATCTCGGTTAGTGGTTGATTTGGGTTATACAGGGGATATTCCATCGTTGCATTGTGACAGTCAGAGTGCCATCCAGTTGGCAAAGAACCCTGTCTTTCATGCAAAGACGAAGCATGTGGATGTGAAGTATCACATCATCAGAGAGGTGATAGAGAACAAGCAAATTCAGCTTGTTAAGATTCATACGGATGACAACCCGACTGATCTGTTGACAAAGAGTTTGCCTCCGGAGCGGTTTGCTCATTGCAGACACTTGATGGGCATTGGATGAGGCCAGTTTCAGCCTTGATATGGCCTTGTGCAGCTTGCTACTGTTCGTGAGGCGGTCTCTCTATAGATGCCAGTTTCAGCAGAGCTCTTGCTGGGTGGGCATCTGTGCAATGATATACTATTGGTTGCCTTTCTCTCATACTTTACATCCAATTGCATTACCCAACGCCAAGCCGCCTTTGGGCCTTTTGCTCTGCTGCTGCTGCTACTACTGCCGCCTGCGCTGCAACCTGCAAACTGCTTGTTGGCTCTGATACCATAAAGAGAATGTGGGAGAGAAGAAGAGCTTGCACACTCAACACAAGTTCTATTGCACTATTGTATTCACAATGAACCATACAATGATATAAGCTTTCTAGTCTTATCCCACTTTACATGTCATCATCCAAGTGGCAACTCTTTTTCCACTCTTTTGGTCAACACTCATACACCATACAATATTACATGTGGCATTCTTATTTTGCCACAATATCTTGCACCTCTAGGGTGCTTTTCCACACACACAACACCACGATTACATCTCTGAACACCCCCTCTTAATCGAGGTGTTCCACAACTCACCCGTCACCCATCTCAATGTAGCATTGCACAACTGCAATCGCTATTTTATTTTATTTTTAGCTGAATTTTCTTTCATCTTCTTCTCTACTCAACCAACATAACATAAAGATAAGAGTATACACTGTATGGGTTAGTACTCAACTACTACAACATACAAGGGTCGGTCCGTAATGTGAACTCGACTAAATGAGCTGGTGTTATAACTATGCCAGTCTCTGATAATCCAACATGGCTCACACAGCCTGTCATCCCACTGGCCGCATATCACTCATAATCTCACTAGCCATGTCAGTGGTGTAAATGCGGAAGCTATCACCCAGGCGGGTCATCAATGTCCGCCATAGTACTAGTTGAGCTCGATATCTCAACACTCTCCCTCGAGCTCAATCCCACACTGTACACTCCAAGTAAGCTCCTAAACCTGTGGAGCTTCTCTGTGCCCAATGCCTTCGTGAAGATGTCAGCCACCTGATTCTCTGTGCTGACCTATACCAGATCTACATCTCCTGCTAGAACCTTCTCCCTCACAAAGTGATAATGCACCTCAATGTACTTCGTTCTAGAATGATATACTGGGTTACTGGCCAACTGTATGCTGCTCATGTTGTCACAATATATGACAACTGCCCTATCCACAGGCTCTCCCATGTCACCAAGTAGCTTCTGAAACCAAGCTACTTCACACCACTGGTAAATCTTCTGTCTGCAATACTACCAGCCCAATCAACATCTGTGTACCCATACAACTGGAGCTCTGATACCATGTTAAACAATCCTAAAATGGGATTGATCATGGTGATAGACATAGATTAAGCAACATAATTAGGGTGAATTAAACCACACTAAGAACTCCATAAGAGAGAGAGAGATTGCACACTCAAGTTCTCAACACAAGTTCTATTGCACTATTGCATTCACAATGAACCATACAATGATATAGGCTTTCTAACCTTATCTCACTTTACATGTCATCATCCAAGTGGCAACTCCTTTTCCACTCTTTTCACACACCATACAATATTACATGTGGCATTCTTATCTTGCCACAATATCTTGCACCTCTAGGGTGCTTTCCCACATACACACAACACCGCGATTACATCTCTCAACATCTTCAAGCCAGGTCTTGCATCTACCCTGTACTTACAGCCCCTTTCTACAAGCCTTTAATATCCTAATGGCTTGCTCATACAAAAAGTAATACAATCAAGTTGAGCATAAAAATTTGTATATGGCATCAGCGAAAGTACATGGTCTAAACTTCTCTAAACAAGCTCATGCAGTTCAAAGGACTTAAGTGCACCTTCTTCTCAGCATCCACTGCTCCCTGATGCTTGGTCTGAAGTGTCAACTGGTCATCTGCATTTAATTGATTAACAAGGTTCATCTCCAGAACTGGGGCTCTGGGTTTTTGTACTGCTTGGCTAGGAATAAAACCATGTCCTTTTGGTGCTGCTGGTGCTGGTGTTGGTGCAGGAGATGGGACTGGTCCTTGAGGTAATATCCGACCTACAGGAACTTGCCGGGGTGGTAAACCAGGCATGGCCTGCCCTAGAGGCTGAAGTACACCTGAATGAGGGCCAAACACAAAAACAGGTCAACAATATTATAATTTAAAACTACAAGAGCATCCAATACTTTCTATCACAGTTATTATTAGTAATAAAAGCACTCCACCAGCATGTTTGGTTTATCATGTAGCTCTTTGCAAAAGCCAACTTCGCATCGAAAGAAACTGCATATCATACCTGCATTCTGCTGCCAAGCTGGTATAGTGTAGCCTGCAGAATTCTGAGCAACTGCAACCTGGGCCTCAGCAATACGAAGAGCTTGAATACCAGACTCATCAAAACAATAGACAGACGGGATAGCTGCAGGCAACTTATGGCCATCCCGATACCGTTCCATTATGTAAAGTGCAGTGCAAAACTCGCGCAAAGACAGCATACTGTCATGATCTTGATCAGACAAATCCCAAATCTGCTTCAAAACCTCTGAAAAAGAGCCAATGCCTTAGAATGGGTGTTGTCAAGAAGCCCGCATGGTAAAGAGCATTGTTAAAAGCATGACAAACTTGGAATGGTATAAGAATGTGACAATTTTGGTCCAAAGAAAAGAAAACATATCAAACCTCGGGGAATTTTCCAGCTGAGGAACAGATCACGAGCTTGTATACCACTAATCTTCCCATCCTTGTCAGTGTCCACTTCAAAGAAAATCTTGGTGTAGCGCCGCACTACTGAATCTGTCATTTTGGACCACATCTTTGCCCCATCATTTCCAGGTGTTGTTCCAAACCCTTGATCCTGCGAATCCAATCTGGCTGGCATGGCTACAGGTTGGAGCTGGTTGGATGCAGCTGGTGCAACAGGAGTAAGAACCAATGTAAAGGATGCTGGATCTGTGCGAACATGTGGTTGTACTCCCCTTGGCTGAGGTGCCTGAGTAGCTGACAAGTTTGTCAATGGTACTGTCACACTTGGCTGCAATGCTGACATATTTTGCTGAGGTGAAGCCACCAGTGGCTTCACTGGAACAGCTGTAAAGATGTCTCTTCCAAAGAGGTCTGGCTCAGCACTACTAGAAGGTGGGGCCTTCGTAGCATTCAAGTTAGCTCCCGCCTGAAGGGTGCTTCCCCCAAATACATCATGTGATGCCCCTTGAGAAGAAGGAGCTGCACTTGCTGCTTTTACCTGGATATTTTGATTGGTGAGACTAGTACTGGAAGCAGGACCTGGCCACAACGATGACTTGCTGGTTGCCCATTCAGCTGAGTTGCCTGTTGATCCGCCAGAGGTTTGTATGGCAGAAGGTCTAGGTTGAGATGTTAATGTGGTCCTGGAGGCAAATATGAGCCGGGCTGGGAAGCTCCGGTGGGATATTGTTGAGACTGTTGTAATGGAGGTCCTAGAGGGCCAACGGGCTTTGCAGCTCCCCCCGCCACTTGCGGGACCAGTGCAGGACCAGGAACCGATTGTATTTGTGGAACAGGGATTTGAGATGCAGCCAACCCTTGTAATGCACGGCTCACAATTGCTGGTGTCAGCTCCCAACCAGTCTGAGCCAACGTAACCAGCTTAAGTGCGTTGTAAAATTCTGGTCTAGAAAGGAATCCAGTTTGCCCTTGATCAGCATACTGCCAAATCTGCCAATCCCAATGAAGATTCAAGTGAGAACAGTGGTCCCTAAAAACAGAAAATCTGCAAAAGCAGTTTGGTTTCCATTACCACAAAGCAGCAGTTCCCTATACTATCACCAAAATGGTACCACATTGCAGTGATGCCTGCAAGAACTAGAAGATGTTTTGGCTATCAGCTACTGGATTTTGCTGTAGATTCTGTCTACTTTTCAAGAGTTTGCTAAGTAGGAACACCTTCTATGTTTTCCAGCGTTCTAAGAATTGTGACAGCAATCAAAACATCAACTTGGATAGTTATGAATCAAACATTGTAGGTTGATTACTCGCAGCCCTAAAGAGGGAAGGTGAAAGCACTTCCTAGAGCTCCCATGTAAGAGTTTGCTAAGTAGGAACACCTTCTATGTTTTCCAGCGTTCTAAGAATACAGCAATCAAAACATCAACTTGGATAGTTATGAATCAAACATTTTAGGTTGATTAGATCCCACTCGTAGCCCTAAAGAGGGAAGGTGAAAGCACTTCCTAAAGCTCCCATGTGTTGTGTTTCCCCATGCATTATATGGAAAGGCTGCAGTGCCCCCATGTCAAAACATCCATGTGTATCTATGTGAAGATGCTTTCCCATACATTCTGAGGAAAATCTACACTAATCAGAGATCCCAAAATCTCCCATGTGTTTCTGAACAAGGATGGTATGTTTGCCCATACATTCTGAAGAAAGGCTGTGCTACAGTGATGGCAATGGCGACTTGAAATCCATGTTGAGGGCAAGGCTACCCTACAAAAAATGGTCCAGTAAGGGCAAGGCAACAATAGAGCGATGGTAATGACAGCTTCTGATGCAGCAAATCCATTAGAACATGTTAGAAAAATCTAGGGCAAGGCTACACTACAGCAAAGGCAAAGGCAATGGCAATGGCAGCTTCGCGTGCAACATAGCTAGTAAGACATTTTAGAGATCTTCCGATGCAGCAGAACCATCAAAACAAAGGCAATCTAAATCAAGCAGATCTTGTTGTGTGAGGGTTAGAGACAGTGGACCTTGGCCAGAATTTCTCGGTTGAGATTTGCACCCTGGAAGAATGTGACGGCCTCCTGGCCACTGATGCGGCCATCGCGGTCGGCATCAGCTCGCCGGAAGTAAGCGTCGAACAGGTCGGGGTTGGACATGGCGAAAGGGAAGGAGATCACGGAGAGACTGAGATTTAATGACTTCCAAGCTCTGCAATGGGAGAGATTACGAAGATTTCCGAGAGCTGCTCTGAGTTGATTTCCTGTGCCCGTCTTTCTGTTCTCTTTCCGCTTGGAAGTAAAAACAACCATAAATACCCCTCCCCTCGCAAACACATTTCTCCGCACTAACCAATAAATCGTTTAATTTTTTTCTTTTTTAAATTGCGTTTGAAGACAGTTAAGAGAGTGTAGATACACATGCACCTCGTAGAAAACGTCCTCCATATCTCGTTGGATGCAACCATGGAAACTATTGGAACTGTTGTCAGTGATGTGAATGAGATAGCACACTTGTCACCACAATGAGCCTAACACTCTTCATTGATCATCATCAGGTGTTGTCGCAAAGAAACCGCAATGAAAAATATGCTCCTTTCCATCCGTCTCAACAGTTGAGTCAGCTTATTACAAGTCAAAGCCAGCAGAGAGCAATTATAGTGCTTGCGATAAAGAGTTGAATGTTGTCTGAACCATTGATTTCAAAAAGGCGTATCAAGTGAGCATCTTTTATTCAAAGTTTTCAGCCTATGATTCAATACCAACCTGGTAAAGAAAACATAGTCGTTGAAGCATCAATCACATCTCAACCATAGACAATACACCCTTATCAAGGAACATGTAAATCCCTTATGTTGTAATGAGAGCATAGCCCCTTAGGGGGGGGGGGATTCGTGATGTTATAAGATAATTAAGCGGAGCCTCTCCCTAGACTTAGGGGACTTGCCTTTTTCAATTTATCTATCTTCAGTATGTAAGTAGGGGAAGTCCCAATGCCCGTATAACAAAGAGAATAACTAAAGAAACTAAGGGATTACTAAGAGGGGTGTTTGCCTTCTAGATGGGGGGGGGTGGATTTAAATGCAAAAAGAAACTCCCAAAGGTATGATAAACCTCGGCCACAAGGATCCACTCTATGTCTCATTCATTACATACTAATTTATCGTACAAAGATATGTTTGTGGTTTTATGTTTAGTACATGTGGTACTAATGGGAACACTTGTTGAAAATGGTAGGCCTCTTGTTGTTAACAACTTGTGTATTATTTTGATAGAGCTAATATAAAATATGGTGCCGAAAAAAAAACATTTAGTGTATTTACAGCTCTTTAATTTGAAAAAATACCTGCAACATCTTATATTGAAGGTTCCTACGTGTTAAGTAAGAAATTCAGAGATAAAGTTTTTTCACTGTTTAAATGAAAAGTTTTTTCACACACTAGTTTAAAAGTTTGGAGAATGTTGGTTAAATGTGGCAAGTGTACTTGCTCTATAAAAGTGGCCAAACTAAGGTGAAGGGTGCATGGGGAGAAGTCCAATAAGATGGTGATCCATGGTTCAAAGTTGGTCTTTTGTTTAATTGTTTGATCTTGTGACCATGTATATGTTTTTCCTTTTGGTAGCCATTTGTCAAGGATGGTCCTTCGAATAAGAGAAAAGTTGGTCTGTTGTGCAATTGTTTGATCTTGTGACCATGTATATATTTTTCCTTTTGGTAGGCATTTGTTAAGGGTGGTTCTTCGAAAAAGAAAAAGTATATTAGCAACTCTTTTTCAAAGATCCTCTACACTCTTTTCCTTGCACTTGGGACACTCAAAGCTCCACATCACCATCCTCATAAGCAACAACTACAACTTCATATAGTTTAGTAAGTGTTCAAACAAAAATACCTGAATTGTGCATGACTAATTCCTCATAACAAGTACATATTCTCTAACCATAATTGTAAGCAACACCCACCATTGTGGCTAACGTAATTATGGCTCTCTCTTTGATTGATATGTGTGTGGATGATACAATGAAATATGTCTATTAGTTTTGTGTCTTTTTTATACTTTCCTTTTTAACATTAGATGGCTTCCGCACTTATGCCATTGGCATGGTTGGTGAGATTTTGAGTAATATACTGCTAGTGGTTTATGTGACAGCCACTTTGGTATACTAGAGTTATGGCATAGTTATAGTGTCAGCTTATGTAGTTGGGTTCACACTATGGACTAACCTTGGTATGTTATAGTAGAAGAGTACTTTCCCTTATGTAGTTGGGTTCATACTAGAGTTATGGCATAGTTATAGCGTCACCTTATGGGTTCACACTATGGACTGACCTTAGTATGTTATAGTAGGAAAATACTTTCCATTTTAATATGTGTGTCTACTCTTTTGTGTGTGTGTGTGTGTGTGCGCGCGCGCTTGCAAGGAGCTTAAGGTCACCCTCTCCCCCACATTCTTCTCATGGTATCAAAGCACCGATTCCCATGAAGAGCTCAAGAGGCAAGCAAGGAAACGGTATATGGGTAAGGGTGATTCCATCTCTTTTCCTCTATGATTTTGGAGCAACACCTTTGGGTAGCTATGAGAACTATAGGTAGACATGGAAGACACTGTCTCAAATTGAGGAATCCTCTTGGGTGAAGGAAGAAGACCTTGTCATGTGCAGTTAACTTTGTTCACTATAATTTTATGCATTTTGACTTAATTCGGGCCATGTTTTAGCTCTACAAGTTTTTCACAGAGGCACTGTGGAAAGTGTCGATTTTGACTATGTATGCTCAATTACTAGTTCAAAGCCAAATCACGGGTAAAATTTTGGATGTAGGATAGTCTCTATGCAGAGAATCTGAGATTTGCAAGTTGTTGCTATTTGTATGTTTAATTGTTTTATATATAGTTATTGTATAACACGTGTACAGTAAGTGCGAAAGTATTCACGAGCACTATTTGCTAACCCAGATTGTGAGCAAGAAGTTGAGAAAGAATAACTTCCAAGCATAGAAATTTAGGATGACCAATTTTCTTATGAGAAAAAGATATTCGGAGTTCATCCTCCCAAGTGATAAAAAGAAGCCAGAGATTGCTAAAGAAAATCCAACCCCACAACAGTTCCGTAGGCATATAAAGCATGGCATAAAAAGATCTAAAAAGGTGTTATATTAGTTGTTTATCAATGTGAGAGTCTTTATGATTGTGCATATACAGGATACATAAATGCCAAGGCTTGGGACACCTTGGTATAGATGTAGAGTACTCAAGCTCGGAAGATGTATGTAAAGTAGGAACTACAAATGTAACGAGAGGAACACTAAGTAGAAATGATTACTTGGTGAGGTTAAAGGGCTTGCAGATTCCCTTGCATCACCAGTAGAGATGATGATGATATGGTATCAATAATCTTGAATGGTCTTAGTAAGGAATATAACCAGTTTCAAACATCCATTGGAGTTCAAGAGAACTTTCCTTATTTTCAGCAGGAATTGATTGCTTTGCTCATCCATGAGGAGAAGAATATTGGGGGAGGTTTATCATCTAGAACATGAGCATGTCTTCTACTCAGATACAGGTAGAGGTAGAGGTAGATCATCATCTAGAGGCTGAAGTGCAAGCCATTTTGGAAACAGAAATCATGGGCAATAA
Source organism: Cibotium barometz (assembly GCF_041138505.1). NCBI lineage: Eukaryota > Viridiplantae > Streptophyta > Polypodiopsida > Cyatheales > Cibotiaceae > Cibotium > Cibotium barometz. Next base: position 5,981,420 of record NC_141103.1, on the reverse strand, counting down.
CAGCAGGAATCTAATGTGTACAAACAGGCGGAAGAAATCAAAATGGAAATAGCATGAAGTGCTATTACTATGGCAAACTAAGGCACTTTGCAAAGGAATGTTATAAAAAGTAGAATGATATCAAAAGTGAAAAAGTTGGTAGTAAGGCAACTATACATCAAGTAAACATGGTTAATGTGACAGAAGTGAGCAGCTATTTTTGATGCTTCACATACTGAATTCCATGATAAGAGATGTGTCATGGTTGGGAGAGGTAGATGTGTCATGGTTGGGAGAGGTAGATTTTGGTGCCTCGAATCACAGGACTAGTGATGGTGAGTGGTTTAAAGATATGCAAAAAATGGAAAAACCAAGGTATGTGGAAAAAGGTGATGATATTGTGCACCCATTGTGTATGTTGGTAAAGTGTCATTGTTTATGCAAGATGGTAAAATGAATTATCTCACAGATGTACTTTATGTTCCTAATATTATGAAAAACTTGGTTTCTATTGGACATCATATGGTTGAATAGGGTCTGTAAGTGGGTTCAATTCTCAAGGATGCTTTGTGGAAGACTTCAAAAATGAGTAATGCTTGGTTGCAAAGGGTAACAACAATGGAAGGATGTTTCCTTTTCACATGGGACAGGTGTCATTGTAGATATTGATATATGGCACAAGCGCATTGGTTATGTGAATATACAATGGTGATGGCTGAAGTCTATGTAGACTCAAAATAATGTTGTAGGTTTACCAAATTTTAAGGTTGATGGTGTGCACAAACTATGTGAAGCATGCCAACTTGGTAAGCAAGCCAAACATGCTTTCCCACATGAAAAGCACATCAAGGCAACGCCATTGGATGTTACACATTCTAATGTATGGGGGGGTCGACCAATACTACAACAATTGTAGGTTACAGATACTATGTTACATTCATTGATGATCACACTAGGAAAGTGTGAGTTTATTTTATGAAGGAGAAAAGTGAGATGTTTGCTTACTTATAGAGATTTAAAGCCTTGGTCGACAAGAAAAAAGGTATGCAGGTCAAATACCTAAGATCAAATAGTGGGGGGGGGATAATATTTCTCCAAGGAGTTCAGTGATTTAGTTAGAAAGAAAGGAATTAAGAGACAATTCACATGCAGGTACACTCCGTAATAGAATGATATTATAGAAAGGAAAAACATGCACATTGTAGAAGTTGCTCGTGCCTTAATGTCTGAAAAGAATATGCCATTATTTTTGGGTTGAAGCAATAAAGTGTTGTTTATGTTATGAACATGACCCCCACTACAGCTATTTATGGCATCACACCTGAATAGAAGTTTACATGCATAAAATTTTGGAGGAAAACAATCCATAAATAAATTACAAAATAATAATTAACATGGCATGGCATGGCATGGGGTAAGATTTGTACATAACATAAGATTGGGTCCAATTTGCCCCCACATAAGAGTGAGTCCACGTTTCCTCTTAGTGTATTTTTAATCATATTGCTTGAAATAACTTATGGGGCTCAAAATAGTGTCCACTTTTACAAAGATGTCTACTTCAACAAAAATAGCTTGCTTTATTAAACGTGCAAGCCAAATTACTCAAAATAGGTATAAACCTCAAACCATGTAAGTGTATACATATTTTATAAAATTATATATATATATATATATATATATATATATATATATATATATATATAAAAGGGATCTTTCACATGTCCTAATAAATATATTCGTTGCCAATAAAGTTGCTAATAAAATGGAACAAATGGCATGTGTTGTCACAAAATCAATAATAATAATCTGCCGACACCCAAAGTCGAGTGTCTTAAAATCCTCCTAACCACCACCAACTTGCCTCCATTATCTAACCCAAGGATCTACACTTACATCAACTATGCCAATCAATTAATTGATGAAAAATGCAAATAATCATACGAAGCTCAATAAATCAAGACTATGTAACCCATACTCTCACACATGTACGAAATCACCCGCGTATACATAAAGTAAGCTATAATCATCCGGATCTAGAAATACATCCTAATCTAAACCTGTCTAGGAGAATTTTGACTTGACTAAAATCAAGTCTCCACATCATACATTTTTTTCATGGATACCCTCAAGAAAGCCTACTTAGTACTAGTTCTACAATGTAACTTTTATGTTAAGACTATTTCACACATTTTGAAAACTAATTTGACTAAAATTAGGTCTCCACATCTACATTTTTTTCATGTATACCCTTAAGAAATCCTTTTTAGTACTAGTTCTACGGTGCAACTTTTATGTTAAGACTATTTCACACATTTTGTAAACTAGTGGCTATATATTACTAAGTTGTATGTCTTGAAGAATGCTAAAATACTTCCAAGGAAACAAGATCTAGGATGAAAGTATCGTGTCTTAAAATTTAAACAAGCTTTATTCTAAATTACTTTAAAGGAGACAAGGTGTGGTTTAGGAGTTAAGAAAGTTTCCATTTTTGCCTCAATTTTTTTACGCAATAAACTAGTTTAATAGTTATGTCTTATTCTTTTTACCATTAGTAGGTATCTAGAATAACATTAAACGTTACTTAAATAGATATGGTGCGGTGATTAGAGATGTCATTTCATAACTTTTTGACATAAAATCAATTGTCCAAATTATTTGATTAATCTCAATTTTAATACTAATTATGCAATTTCTAAAATTTCCCCTAGAACACTAATTTTTACTAATTGCATAATTTTTAAAATTTCCACTATAAGTGTAATGTCAATTCAATCTTCATTAAACCTTTTTTTAGCTTTTACATATTTTCGCTTCCTATGTATTGTGAAATACTGTTAATTATGCACTTGCTAATTAATTACTTGATTAACTTTTAATCTCTCTCTCTCTCTCTCTCTCTCTCTCTCTCTCTCTCTCTCTCTCTCTCTCTCTCTCTCTCTCTCTCTCTCTCTCTCTCTCTCTCTCTCTCTCTCTCTCTCTCTCTCTCTCTCGCGACATGCACAGACATATGCCCCCCCCCAAAACCAATTGTCAACCCGTCGCTTCCAACTATTGTATTCATATTTATAATCCTTTACATTATCGCCTGTCGCTTCCACACCACGTCACACTTTCCCCCTAGCCAAAGTGTCACCTTAGAAGGGACATGTGGCCAACCATGCAACAGTATAAGTATGTTTTTGGCAATCTATACGAAAGGGAGATCTGGTGGGAATGTTGGATCTCGACCATAAAGTGCTCAAAAAGGGCTGACCTGAGTCAATGCTTGAATTGAACATCTGTAGGCATGCAAAACATAGGACAAACAGCTGTCCCAATCTTGTCGTAAGGGATCCACATACATAGTGAGCATCTGTTTAATGGTTTTATTTAGATGTTTTGTAGGACCATTTGTCTGAGGGTGGTAAGGAGAACCATACTTCTAATTGACCCCTAAACATTGGGTGAGAACCTGCATGACCTTCAAATTAAAATTAGATCCTTGATCGAAAAGTATTGACTTTGGAGTGCCATGCATGACAATGACTTCATGTACCAAGAATTTGGTAATAGTATCTAGGTGATGTTAGACACTGCTTTTGCTTCACACTACCTTGTTAAATACTCAATCATCAAAATGATATACTTGTTTCCTTGAGAGGGCTCGGGAAAAAGTCCCATAATGTCCCAAGCAATTAACTCAAAAGGGTGGGTAATTGAGATGGGATGCAGAAGACCAACAAGTTTCCCCATAGGGTGTTTGCAAGTTTGACACTTACTGCATGTCTGCCAAAAATCACCAAGAGTCTTCTGCAACTTCAACCAAAAATACTTCCTCTGCAAAAAACTTAAACGCTTGTGTGAAAGGCCAAATTTCCCAACAAAGAATGCTCATGAAAGTACTGGATATAATGCAGTCTTAATGAGTTTGGAACATAGACTCTTGGTTCACTTGCAGAAACCGTATACAAAATGTATTATGAATAAAATATCTTGAACTAAGAAATGAATTGGGTGAACTTCATAGCTTCTAGACAATTTCTTGAATTTCTAAATCCTTGCTTTGCATCAAAACCATATTTAGCTCCTTTGTTGGCAAATCATATTGTATTAGCTGCATATTATGAACTGTTGCTTGAGTCTGTTCAAATTGCTGGGCTAATAAATGTGAAATATAGTTTGCTTTGCCAAGATATTAAGCTGATGTAAATATGTAATCCTAAAGTGCCAAGATCCACCTAGGCTTAAAGCTAAGCCTTAGCTTTAAGCTAAGCTCTATAAAAGAGAGTTTCCAAAGTGTCAAATCTTCCACTTATACTTCAAGACTTCCAAGCTCTTTAAAATTTGGGCCAAGCAAAGTTTATGGTCAACTTTATTACAAGGGTTTTGTTTTGCCAACAATTCAGCATCAAGATTCTCCATATTTCGGGCTTCTTTGATAAACTATTCTCGAGTTCTACCAAGCTCACAAAACCACTTATAGGCTTTTTGACACTTGAAGTTGTTGATTCTTACTCCATAAAAATTAGTGTAACATACGACTTTCATGAAAATTTGGAGTAAGACAAGGTAGTGAAATGCATTTTTATTGGCTATAGTGCAAAAAGCAAATATTATTGTCCCTACAATTCTCTCACTAAGAAGATTATTATCAATAGAGGGACATACTTTTTGCAGAGGATTCCATTTATCCAATGATGAAATTCAACAGACATACCTATGCCAATTCCCTAAACATGTTTGATAGTTTATTACTTGTGCTGGTATTTATTAATTCTCAATAGATTTTGCTTTTAGATCCAAGTTTGTTGCAAGGAAAGGATAAATTAATACACTAACTTGTGCTCAGCTAGAAGATGCAGTAAATTCTGAAAGATCAGCGATCAATCTAGGCTTATGCCTAAACGGGTTAGAATGATAACGAATTGTGTCTGCTCCTTTAGTAGGTATTGTTGAGTTTTCATTTCTTAGTCCTCTAGATGATATAGATGAACTTAAGTCTTTTAAAGAGGCTCAAGAATATCCAAATCGGGTTAAAGCCATGTAAGGTAAAATTCAAGCCATTCAAAAAAATGGTACTTGGGATTTAGTAGATCTACCTCTTGGTAAAGAAAGAAATTGTGGGTTTACAAAGTCAAGATAAAGGTTGATGGATCTGTGGATAGGTTCAATGCCAGACTTGTTCCAAAAGGTTATGCTCAGTAAAAAGGCATATGATGAAACCTTTGCCCCACTTCCCATATGACCACTATCAGATTTGTTACTACTTTGGCAGCCCACTATGAGTCAAAAGTGCACCAGTTGGACATTAAAAAAACATTCTTGAATTGTGACTTGCAAGAAGAAGTTTATGTAAGAGTCAACCCACTGGGATTTGCCCATCCTAGCCAATAACAGAAGGTATGTAAACTTAAGAAAGCTCTTCACGGTCTAAAACAAGCTTCCAAAGCTTGGTACCAAAAAATTCATGCTTATTTGTCTAGACAAGGTTATCAAAATAGTCCTACAAAATGCACTTTATATGTTAAAAAGGACCATGAAGATTTGCTCATTGTTATCCTCTATATCGATGGCATGTTGTTAACTAGAACTAGTGAGGATTTGATGGTAGCCTTTAAGACTGACCTTGCCTCAAATTTTTAGATATCAGATCTTGGTCTTTTGCACTACTATTTGGGTATGCAGTTTATACAAGCAAGATGATGGTATAGTCATTAAGCAATCAAAGTATATCCAGGCATTGCTCAAAAGGTTCACTATGGAAAGTTGGAAACCAATCTCTACACCAATGGAACGTCACAGCTTCAAATTTCATGCATTGCCCAAGCATCAAACATTGGCAAGAAATTAAACATATCTTTTAATACTTGCAAGGCACTCAAGACCTTGGATTGTTCTATGCCAAAGGGGGTTATTTACAACTGCAGGCCTTCAGTGATTTAGAGTGGGCTCCACAAAGCTTTAGGCCTTATCTTATTCAAAGACGGATCTAAAATCTCTCAAAGCCTCACATTTGTACTACAAGGGGGTTTGTTAGCTATTTATAGTAGCACCACATGTGAGGCCACCCATGTCATTCACCAACGGTACTTTTTTCCCATTGGGTTTCTCCCCGGACATCTAGGTGTGAACAGACACCTTAGGGTCAGTCAGTTAGTATATAAGTAACCTCTCACCTTGTTCAAGGTTGCTACTCATTTTGTATGTTCCTTCTCCTTGATCTCTTGCTCCAAGAAATACAGTGAGTAAGCCATTTCTCTCACACTCCTCACCCCTAAGCTTCCCAACTATTATGTGTGTGTGTATGTGCGCGCGCGTGCGCGTGCATGTATTTTCATATCATATCTTTTATCAAATTTCTTTGTGGTAACTAGCAGTATAGCAAAAGAGAAATGTTAACACAAAAAATACAGACTATAAAAATTACATTTTCAAGATTGACATTTTTACGCATAAAAATCATTTGTACTTACACTAGTGTTTTTTTTAAAAATCATTAGATTGTATACAAATCAATTACATACAAACCAAAACTAAAGTCATTTTAGTAATAATTTAGCTCAAAAATATACCCCCATAAATGCTTCTATGAAGAATATACCATAAAAAATGCTTCTATGAAAAATCATGTGTATTCAACTTCAATATAATAGATTTAACCCCTTTAAAAAAATGAGGGAGAGAGAGAGGGGGGTATCATGTAATGTTGTTTAGTGTATTGGAGGCGACATACTCTGCAAGCAAGTTGTCTGCTTAGTGCTTGATTCCAATTTTAAACCTTTTTCTTAATTCAAAATTTTATGATACTTTGGAATTTATGCACTTTCATAATGCAACATTTATACCAAAACATGTTCCTTTTGGAGACCTCACTAGGCCCATAATGATTTTTTAATTGCACTTTTCAATTATGCTCTAATTCAAATTAATAAAAGCATGTCAACCTATGTTTTAGGCTAGAAGATCTGGAACTTCTCAGGTACCCCTGACCATAAGTCTAATAAGTGTATGTCAATAGCTATTTACATAAGCACTACATGTGAGGCCATCCATGTCCTTCACCAAAAGGGAATTTTTTCCCACTGGGTTTCTCCCTTGGACATCTAGGTGTGAATATATACCTTAGGGTTAGTGAGTATATAAGCAACCTCTCACCTTATTCAAGGTTGTTGCTCATTTTGTATGTTCCTTCTTCTTGATATCTTGCTCCAATAAATACAATGAGAAAGCCATTCCTCTCACTGTCCTCACCCCCAAGCTTCCCAGCTACTCTGTGTGTGTGTGTGTGTGTGTGTGTATGTTTTCCTATCATTGTACAAGTTTCATGTTCGATGTTGTTTCATCACATATAAGAGGGCACAACTTATGCAAGGACTTGACTTTTGTGGGACTTTGGCCATCAATGGTGGCATACCAACAACTCATCCCTAAACAAAGATTCACAATGAAAAATGCCTAGTCCAACCTAAGGTCTTCATTTTGTCACGTACCATCATGTCTATGTGGTATCCAAGTACAAGAGATGCATGTGACATTAGCAATTTGGTGTCTACAAGATTATACTTGTTTTGAAAAGTAGTTAGATTTTTGCCAAAGCTACGAGTCTTCTCAAGTTTGTGTGGCCTAACTTAAGCTCCCTTTATAAAAAGTTTTAGCATCTCTATTAAGAGAACTTGCTTCTCTTTAAGGTGTTAGTAAGATCTTATTCAAATCCACTTTATCTAGTTTTACAAAGACACCAAAGCTTGTCTTAATTGAATCAACATCCCTTTCCATCTCTTCTTGTTCCTTTGGCTTCTTCTGAGCTTGAGAACATTGTTACTTTCTTGAGTGCTTAAATGGTTTTCTCCTTGGCTTGTAAAGAACTTCTAGAATGCTTCAAAATCTAAATGGCACCATCGTGTCATGGTGGTTATGTATTCAATCACTTTTTTTCTTTCTATTCTCTTACCATCTTTTCATGCTCAACCTTACCTTGCATAGACTTTGACAAAGACGGCATTAATGGTGTGTCTATGGCAATAGCAATCACAACATCTCAAGGGAAAATGCATAAACATGTTTTCATAGAAGCACATAATGTTTTCATGGTTGTGTATTCAATCAGTTCTTTTGCTTTCTAGACTTTTACCAGCTTTTCATAATCAAACTTTGATAGAGACCATCAATCATACCATCTCAAAATTTGACAGAAATGGCATCAATCAAAACTTGACAAAGACAGCATCAATGATGTTTCTATAGCAGTAGTAGTAATCGTACCATCTCAAGGGAAAATGCATAAACATGTTTTCATAGAAGCACATAATGTTTATAATTGTTTTATTACTATAGAAATACCTTAGTATGTAGTCTAATTAGCAATTACGATGACCCACATGGAGCCAACTTTATAAATGGAAATCTTAAAGGATAGAATGGAAAACCGAATAGTGATGATTCTTTTTAATTACATTATTATTGCTACCAAAAATATAAGGATGGCAATGCTAACACAATGACATGCTTAAGCTAAGACATTCAAACCAATAATATTTGGGATTATTCCCGTCGCGTTAATATGATAAAAGACTAAGCCGATCATACGTACTTGTAAAAAGAACAAAGGAGGAACTGGTGAGAGTAAAATTTGTCATGAACAACCTATGTAAGATAAATATCCATAGGTTGCTTTGATAATCAAAGTCAAGAATTGTGCAACCATGGAAGACATTTCTTCTTGTACATTATATATTTGATTAGCATGAGGTTCCTTTGGCTCATGATCTGAGATTTGTGCAACCACAAACATTTTTCTCAATAGAATTACTTTTAAAGAAAAAGTGTTGGATGCAAGAATCTCAATAGTGCTCTCTTTTTGTTATTGATTAATAAACACTCATACAAAGATGATTAAAAAGTAGAAAATGTTCACGTAAAGGGGTTTGTTGGTCTTGTTTTTAAGACAATAATTTGAAATTTTAGAAAAAATTGTGGACAAGTGTCCATCCTTTTTTAACATCAATTTTTGAAATACTTTTGGACGAGAATTCATCTATCATAAAAAGGGTCAAAAAGGTAAAAAACTAGGTCAAAAGGACAAGAAATAGTCTGCTCAGCAAATTAGAACGCTACTATGGCCACTAACCAAAACCACCCTTAGGGCCATTCACAACAAAATACAAAGAAAAAATGACCGAGAAGAAATAAAACAAGTAGGCCAACAAGAGGCTAAAGAGAGGCAAACCAAATAGTCCTAATGACGGACGAAGAACCTGTTGTGCTTGCTGCTCCCTCATGCCAAGATGATACTCCTCCCCTCACCGCCATCATTCCACCCTCCAATCCACACAGATCCATACCGCTCAAAAAGAGGCTGCATCTAAAAGAACCGATGTTCATTTTAAAAGGCATACTTGCATGTCTACCCTTTTGACCACAATTTACCCTTTGAAACATGCAAAAGGCAAGAATTGAGCTCTATACTTTTTACCCCATTTTTCTTGTAGTGACAAGATTAATGCACACTCTTTTATATAGCCTAAAAAGCTTGAAGGGAAGTTACGGAATAACATGCAATGAGGCATCCCACTGATGCTTATTGTCAGTCATTTTAGCCATTTAAAGCCTTTCAGAACATTTCTGAGAAAGGAAAAAAAAAACTTCCTATCATCACTGTAGAGGGTAAACATTTTAGAGCACTGTCAACTTGATGGGCACTTCACTGCAGGGTAAATATTTCATCACTACAAGGTAAATATTTCATCACTACAAGGTAAATATTTCAGAGCACTGTTAAATTAATGGGCACTTTTTTCACCAACCCATCAAAGATCATTTCTATATAGATATTTTATTTAAATATATTATAAATTTTAAATATCAATTAAGAGCCTCTAAGTCCTTAGCGCTTGACTCCATTCCCATCACATTCTCATTTAATTTAGTGCTTTTTTATCAATTAATACTTTATTACCCCATTAATCCAAGCTTAACGTTCACTTTTACTACATTTATATAGTTTCATCCTCACCCGAGTTCACATAACTCACAGTCTTTTCACTTCATTTCACTCCTTCCTAATAGCAATTGGCTAATACCTTTTATTTCCTTCTTTACTTTAGCCACTGGCTAATTCCTTTTATTGCCTTCTTTTTCCTCACCCGAGTTCACATAACTCACAGTCTTTTCACTTCATTTCACTCCTTCCTAATAGCAATTGGCTAATACCTTTTATTTCCTTCTTTACTTTAGCCATTGGCTAATTCCTTTTATTGCCTTCTTTACTTTAGCTATTTGCCAATATCTTTTATTGCCTTCTTTACTTTAGCCATTTGCTAATACTTTTGTTCTTATTATCCTTTATAGTCACGACTCACTCCAATATTAGTTCTCAAGAGTATTGCTAGGATGCATTCATCAAGCTTATTTCACATTTGCATTTGGAGAACTTTCTTAATTAAGTTTCTACCATTTTGAGGACTTGTTCTCACTTTGCCTCAATAAGCCCAAAGTTGGACTCACAACATCCACATTCCAAGCATTAAGGTATTTATGAAGCTTTTTAATTTTTAGTCTTTGGATGATAAATTTATGTAAGTTATGATTGCTCATTTACTTATACAAAAGAGAAGATTATTTATTTTTATGAATCAATAATTAATATCTAGTTCAAAAGTTTTTTACTTGTGACTTTTGAAGGGTCTTGTGGAAGGATCAAGCAAATTAACATCCAAGTCTACCTCAACATTGGCAATCTCTTTACCTAAAATGTTTCTTGACGCAAGTAAGATTGGATCCGACTTTCTTTGTCTCTTTTTCCCTCTTCTCACAAACTATTACTTTGAGTTTTTATTATTTTCTTAATGGAAATTTTTAATAGATTTTTCTAGCACACAATATATATTTAACTTATAAGTACGCATATTTGGATTAGGTGGGGGTTGAGAATCTTACATGGCTCCCAAAAAGAAGAAGCAAATTATAATTAGTGCAGTGTTTGGATGGAATATGTCCTCTAGAAATATTCAAGAAAATGAAGATCCCAAAATTATAGCCAATGAAAGAGACTTCAATTTGAATGAGGAGCTAAATGAAGATTTGGAGTGGAATGGTATTGATTTGGCTAGTCTAGAATCACATGAAGGAAGTAGTTCTCAAAAAGAGGGTCCAAAAATGAAGTTTCGTAAAGAGTGGAGGGATGAATTTCCTTGGCTAAGAAGTATTTTGCAAGAAGAAATAATTGTCATGACATGTAGTTGGTGTTAATATTATAAAATGCCGGGCCCTTGGGGAATTGGGAATGGGTGTGTTACTATTCAGTATGATGTCATAAAATCTCGCGCCACTTCTAGCGGCCACAAAACTGCAATGGCCATATGGTCATGTGAGATAGACAAACAAACTAAACCCATTGTTACACATGTAGGTGAGATGGATGATGCTAACAAATCCAGAGTATTTATAACAATGAAACTCATGTACTCTATCAATCAAAGGGATTTGTCCATAGCTACATATTGGCAGGATAGCTTTCCCAACATGTTGAAGGTATGGCTACCATTTTTGACAGAAGCGTTGGGCAAAGTTGTATGCCCCCCATGCTTGAATGGAAATGTCAATAAGTTTTGCATATTGTGGTCTTTTTTTAACTTGAATGGAGAAGATTTGCTGGCTCTTGCTTCACTTGTGGCAAATTTGGTCATATCAATCAGAGTGTTTTAACTATGCTATTGCAACCACTAGCTGTTGCAATGCAATTGACTGAGAACACTCCAGTTGAAACAATGCAACTCCAAAAAGATAAAAATGTACAGTGGACCTTAAATGTTAACATGGACAAAGGTAAAATGAAAGTTGTATCCACTAGTTCTCCAAGGCCAAAACGTAAGGAGAAAGAAAAGCATGATACAGATGCTTGGCAGACCCCCAAAATAGGTAAAATGAAAGTTTCATCCACTAGTTCTCCTATGCCAAAACGTAAGGAAAAAGAAAATCCGGATACAAATGCTTGGCAGACCCTCAAAAAAGGGCAAGACCGAGACCGATTGTCTCATGGAATTGGACAGAGGTTGCTTTGACTAGTGGACATCACACTAATGAAATAGCTAATGATGTTGGGAGTTGGTCCACTTTGGTCTCTCAATAGTTGTGAGGGTTGATCCATTATATGAGCAAACCCAAATACTACTACTTGCAAATGTTGTGCATGACCCTGGAGATGCAAGTGATTTAGATGCTATGGTTAATGTTGAGCATGGTTATGCGGGGAGCCAAGCAACCATGTTGGTGGAAACTTAAGAGGTATTTCTCCCATTACAAAACATGTAAATATGTATATACCACTTAGATGTTTGACATATAATGTACAAGTCCTCTGTCAAATAAATGGAGGTAGATTAGGGCTTGCGTACATAGAACTCAACCACACATAGTTTGCTTGTTGCAAGAACACAACCAACATTCCTTTGCTAGGAGGGAAGGTTGCCTTTTGGGTTTCCATATTTTTCAGGCTAGTAATCATGCTTTTTTTTTCTACCATATTGGTTAGGCATGAGCTATAGCCTCAACTGGCCTATAATGATCCTCAAGGCAGAATGATGATCATTTAATGTATGATGAATGGTGAAATATTTGAGTTTGCAATTGTATATGCTTCACAAACATCTGCAATCTAAGCTCAAATGTGGCAACAATTGCAAGCATATCCATGGGTCACAAATGATTTTTTATGTGGTGACTTTTATCATTCACAAGACTGTGAAGACAATAGCTCTAACAAATCACACATGATTTCTTTTAAGAACAAGACATGGCAAAGCGTACTTTGTAGCACGAAAGCAAGTGACTTGTGAAAGCATCTAATGCCTCCCCAAAAAGGATATACCTTCAATCACAATGCAATCAATGACTATTGGGCCAAATTAGATCAATGGTATATGCTATAAATGCAGATGAGTTTGATGCCTTTACTTGCACTATGCCCATAGACTTCTCTATGCAAACTTCAGATCATTTCCCTTTATGGATGACTTTGTATTTTGGCACGACTAAACATGATGTACCTTTGCCTCACAAGAAATTGCTTATAGTAAATAACAATTGTGTGACACATCAGCCAATTGGAAGTTTTGGTGGAGGCTGAGATTCAGCCTATAAAGCTCCACATACACATAGATGTAGATCTAGCATGGTATAGATTTGTAATCAAACTCCAGGATGTTATTCAAAAATATGGGAAATGGTATATGGGCATGGAAAGGCAAAATGTGTTGAATGCAAAATCAACAACACAATTACTGAGGACGAAGTATAGTCAGTATAGGTTACTGGATGCTCAGGAGTATGGATGATCTTCTAGAGGCTGAAAATTGCCTGAAATGCAATGATACTAGGAAACTTCAAAAATGGCAAATTAGGGCAAGACAAAAACTCTCAAGGATAAAGGTCGCTCTTCAAAGGCCTTCTTTAAGAATCTGCATACTTCCAAGCAGAGTCAGTCCATTCATAGACTTAAAGGACAATGGGTAGTGGAGTCAAAATAAACATCAACAAGAGACAAAAGTATTGAACCATTTTATTACCCTTTTTGCTACCCTACATAGCCATCATAGCAAACCCTTCATGCATGTTGCATTCTTTTGTAGAGCAGGCAAATTGTTACACCTCAAAAAGCAATGGGAAGTGTCTTTTACAGAGGAAGAGTTGCATGATGCCCTGCATGGTTTAGGGAAATGCAATCTCTTGGCTGGGATGGCTTTACATTAGAGTTCTTTCTTGAGCATTGGGATTTACTCAAAAATGAAGTTCTTTATATGATTAATATTTGTTAGCACTCTGGTGTGCTTCTAGCCTCTTAGAAGCAAGGGTTGGTGTGTTTGCTCCCTACAAAACAGTTATGTACAGATTGGAGACCTATAAGCCTTATGCCTTCATGATGGGCTTCACCCTGCTCAATATGGTTTTGTGCCTAGGCGACAAATCATGGATAACACTACAAATGCCTACATAGGCATTGAATATGCTAAATACACAATTTAGGATTCATAGGCATTGAATATGCTAATGCAATAGATACTCACCCAATGCTCTTGTAAATGGACAATTTGATTTTAGAAGGGAGGCTATATGGTATTGACATTACAGGAGCCAATCAATTTGTTAGTCAAGCATATGCAGATGATTTCTTCTTTCCTAGAAACACACAACATGATGTCAATTCAACCATGGATGCATTGAAGCTATATGAGTTAGCTACTGGATTGAAGGTTAATTTCACTAAGTCGATATTGTTGCCTCTTAAAGAATGTGACTGGCATTCCATTCTTTAGCCAGGACTCATATTGCCTCCATACCAAATAGTATGGCATCTTGGATATCCTATCAGATGGAAAGTGTCTCTCAAGCAAGAAAGGCAATGGGTTATGGATAAGTTGAATCACAAGATTGAGTCTTGGAAACTATTGGCATGGCCATTGCCTGTACAGTTGAGTATTGTCCAATCCATCATCATGGCCTATGTTCCATTCTACTTGCCTCGTGTGCCTTGGTCAAATAAGGATATTGACAGTTTCATGTCCAAAGCATTAGAATGTTAATGGACGGACGAAAATAGATAGAAAGGCTGTCAAATTGCTCAAAAAAGAACTTGTATGCATGGAGGTTTGAATGTACTCAATATTCGCTACAATGTCATTGCAAGAAAGGCAACTTTATTTCTTGATTCCTTCACCAAAAAGTAACCTTGGACTTTGATGTTGGCACATTTGATTGCGACAATGAAAACAAAGGCTTTTGGCGATTGGATAGTTTCCCACCAAGACATCATATTTGGAAGATTTGAAGGTTGGATTGTCAGCTGCCCTTATTCCACCATACATATACATGACTGGCAAATGCTCCTTTGTCATCTTTCTTGGTCGAGAAGACCTCCAGATAAAGGCAACTCTTTGCAAAAAGAAAGTATCCATTGAAGAAGGGCTTTTCAGCATTCATTGGTTATACTACAACCCAAAAAAGCATACTTCCTCTCTCCGACTTTGGCATACGCTTAGTTGACGATGTTGTTGATGATCAAGGCAATATATTTTCATTTCCACTACATGCTGTCAAAAGATACAGTTCGGGTATGCAACACAAGCATGTATGGCATGAAGTAATTTCTATATTGCAAGATTTTCAGCCGGTGCCTCCACTTGAGGAGGAGGAAAGATTGAGAGAGTGAAAATTTGATAGGGAGCTTCCAAGTTACTGTCCTTTCTCTTTCCATCACCTCAACTTATAAAATTCTGCTCCCTCCACCTTGGATACATACACATGCAAACCAACTGTAGCATGTAAACAAACCTCTTCATTGGTCGAAGGCCTCCTTTTGACCATAGTTTGGAAGAGCAAATTGCCTCTCAAGTGGAGGTGCATTGTGGGTGCACTCTCGGTTGGCACCTTCTTAGCTAAGAGAAAAATTGCACCTGTATCTTGCAAGAGGTGTTCTCATCGCCAACAGATAGTTATTCATTTGTTATGGGAATCCCCTCCTCGTGCTCTCTTGGATAGACTATCAAGACACTTGAGAGTGTGATTTCCTAACAATTTCGGGAAATTTTCTTTTTTGGAGGTTTGGACGCCTTTGGCATATTACATAGTTTTCCTTTCTTGGACTAGATAATGGGCTTTGTGGATGATCTACCGTGCACGAAATCAGTTGATTTTTTGCCATAACAAGGTCATATGCTTCGCATTTTTCAAGTGGTCTCTTTACCTTTCACTTGAAGATTCTTTTGACCTCACAAGATCTTTCCTTACAACAGTTGGAGAGGTTTGTCCATTGCTTCTAATATCTGCTATGAATGTACCTTACATACCTTAATGAAGCAATGGTTTAACAAAAAAAATGTGTGCGTGCGTGTGTGTGCGTGTGTGTGTGTGTGTGAGAGAGAGAGAGAGAGAGAACCACACGATTGTTGATCGTTCAATGCAAAAGTAGCTTGTTATTGCAGCTAGGATCCAAAAGAGCGTCGAAGACTTGCTTGTCAAAGACTCACTTGTTATTGCAACTAGGATCCAAAAGAGCATCAAAAACTTACTTAAGATGCCTTGGAGATAATAAATTTTCCCATAAATGCTCAAGCATTCGGAATTATGAAAAGTTCATGAGAATCACTCCATTTTTTGAATTTTCAAAGTTTCTAAGCTTTCCCAAATTTACTAGTGCTGTGTTTTCTAGGCTAGTGCTTGTATAGACAATCGCCCAAAACTATTAAGCCAAAAAATCTAGGCTACCTCCCATGGCTTGTGGATATTTCGTACGTGGTTAAAGTACTCTTAGTCACGTGTAAGTTAAATATAGAATCCATCGTGTGAGCCCTTCAGTGAGGAAAGAAAAAGCAAGAAGAGTATTTGAGGTTTTGAGAGTACACGTGCTTTCAAACAAGCCTACTATAATTTTATTAATAGCTAGCTAGTCTTCTCTCTCTATCCACCTATATGCACCTATCTATCAATTGCTTCGTCGATCCATTGATCTATCAATTCCTTCGTCGATCCATTGATCTATCAATGTATCCAAGATGAAACCCAGGCTTATGTCATGCTATGCATATCATAGGATTGAGTTTACAGCATTACTTTCACTTCTTTACTTGTCAATGCAAGCTCGAGCCAATGCCTAGGAAACATTTTAATCTCTCATAACCCACATGATCCAGTTTTGGATGCATAGAGCTTTAAAAAAGCCTGTTGTCATATCCTTATCCCATCAAACACGAATGAACACATATGCACATAGACATAATCAGATCAAACATTTTTCATCTCTAACAAGTTGGCGACTAGGAAAACATATTCAGTCACGCCGTAACATACGTGACAAAACGAAAAATTCTGGCTGCATTAAAATGTCAAAAGACAGTTACAGGGTGTGTACAATACAAAAATGGTACCCAGAAGCACCAGCCATGTGTACAAATAAGTGAGACTGATTCTCTGCAAAATCAAGTCTAAACTCTACAATTTTGACTAGGCTATTCAAACACCCGCTGCTGTTGACTGTTGTGTGCACAAGCTCTTTGGTAATTGAAGGTATGAAAAAGACAAAATTTTGATGTGCTTTTTGCCCACGGTGGTGGTGGTGGGCCAAATAAATCCAACAAACAGGCTTATTCACAGGATTACACGAGTGAAGTAAACCTTTCCTATTGCTGTCCACCATTTGGACTTCTCTGTCTACTGTTTTCTTTTGACAGTAACTAACTGACCTATCAATACAGCAAAATTACAAACCCCCTAATGGGAGATTTTAATTGCAAGCTGATAATCCATACCTTCTTAAATTTACATGCTAAGATAATTAGCACCAGAAAAGTTTACAAGAGTGACGTCGTCTGACTGCTTGTTATTCGGGTAGACTACAGTGAGATTACTCTTTCTTCATTTCTTGAAATGGGTACGAGACAGGATCCGTTTCCCATATGGACTGCTACGAAGGACATGTACATGAGGTTTGATCGCATCAACCAAACTCATGTGAAGGTGTCCCTGTGAGATCAATCCAATCAACCTCATCGTTGCATTAAAATAACCCCACATCAGCACAGGACTACAAGAGCGAGGTACATACCTTTGTGACTTGAAGAGCAGACTGAATGACATAATTGGCATATGGATCCTGTAGCAACTGGCCAAGCACAGAGCTTTCTATGAGCTCCCTTATGATGCAGGACTTGTTTTCCTCTGTTGCAATCTTCAGACACTTCTCCACCACATTGCTGCTAAATTTTTGCATTGCAAGATGTGGGTAGCTACCTTCAAGCCTTGAGATCACTTCTGCAGATACCCAAGGAAACCCTAGTTCGAGAACATACTGCACAACATAATTCCTGTAAAAAAAACACACCAAGCTTGTATAAGAGCACAGTTCGCCTAGTTCCAAAAAACGTTCTTATTGATGTCCTCATCAGATGTTCAACAAGCTTGCAGTGACCAACTGCATCAGATCTTCTGCATGTGCACACACAAACAGGAACTCTAGCCCATGCAAGGGTGCCTGTGTATTAAACCACATGCATGAACACTTAAGCTAGAAAGTTGGCCTTCAAATTAACCATTCTCCTAGCCAAAGTTAGTCATTCTTGTGATCAAAGACGCATGGTTCTCCAGTCGAAATTCCTCCCTCCCCACCCAAAGCAAGGACCAGACATTCCCTAACAGTCCAACAGCTTTCCAGTTGTGCCACGCACCATTTGTACTGATTAATTTATGGGGGCTCTGATTGTTTCATGCACATATAAGGCTGTCAAATTGTGCTTTGTGGGATTTGTACTAGTTACTCCCACAAATCAGACATTCACTTCCAGTTTTTGGCTACCTGGCTCTGTTTCTTCTTTCTCTCTTCCAAGTCACTTGTCATGCTAACGAGTCTACCACTGCAATACTGTGATCTCATAAGTTGTTGTCAAAACCACCTTAGAACTTAAGATGTGAACATTAAATTGGGCCGATTCACTTGCCAGCTATCACTCTTGGTCTCCATCATGAGCTATCACCTGCCATCAGTTCAGCCACACACAAGCTTTCCTTCCATGCTCCAGGAATTTGACAAGCTTTCTGTTATTGCTCTAGAAACAGTCCCAAGCAAAAGTGAACCAGTTAATCATGCCACAATTGCAACTCAATGATGTGAAGCAGTAAAAGTGGATTAGGCAAAGAAGGGGCAAAGGGCCCTGAAAGGAGGGCCCCATTTTCACTGGCCTCATGCATAGAACTTGCAGTGCGGAAAAGAGTGGGTTTTCACATCCTGTGGTAAAACCTGACCCAAGTATATTCCTATCACAATAGCCACAACTAGATCCATGAGGAACTATCCCTCTTCCAGTAGAATTTAAAAGGCAGGTTTTGCACATAATGGTGAATCACAACTGTGGCGAGCAGATCACCAGCAAGCAATCTGCTGAAATATAACTCCTGCACCTGCAATACCTGGTCGTGACTCCTTTATTCCTGAATGGTGCCCAGTGAGACTGGACGTCCAGGTGCAAGTACTGAGAACGGGAGATTTGCAAGTTTATATGCATTTGTATCACTCGTGTTTGCATGCTTCAGCAGTGAATTTTGCTAGAGGTTTGACCTATCTTCGTGTACTGCTTGTGATGCCATGCTAAAGCCCAATAGTGCTGCCAACGCCCGCCCATTGGCACATGCAAATGGTGCTCTTGCTTCTTGATGAGTGGTGGTCATTTTGCAGGACTCCAAAATTGTGTCAGATATCCCAAAACCTTGTTAAGTTGATGTGTTTACACTTATTAATGTGACGGATAGCATGTATCACCTGTGTAGAAACCCTAATTTGTCGTTTTGAGAGTGTTGTCGCCAAAAAAACCAGTTACACAAGCTGTTTTATCACTTTCACTGCTAGAAACTTGTATTTGATGAGTTACAGGCTGCCCCCTCATCTTTATTGCTGATTTGAGGCCTGGTGCTCAGTTGAACCCTAATTTGGTTGCTAGGAAGGTATATCACTTCCCAGATAAGCCTCGAGGTTTGTTAATTTGAAGACCTCCTTGCCCATTGTGAGACTTGGAGTTGCTTGAGAGATCCACACAAGTTTTCTCCCCAACATTCTTGAGTCTAAAAATGCCCATTCCCTGTGACTATGCATGGCCAACACGTTGTCTCATTTGCCCTCTTAGTACTCAGCATTTTACTCCTCTTTGATCACCAGTGGCAAGCTCAGCACCACCACATAGGAGGAGCTTGTGCCTATGGTCTTGGACCAGAAAGAGTGTTTTGTGAACCCTCCACAGGGCAAAGGTTTTGAGGCCTTGACTGGCCAGCAATCGAAAGGCCGTAACAACAACAACAATAAGGGCAAAGGGAAGTCTTCATCGGAGAAGTCTTCTGAGAAGAAGCCCTATTCAGACCGTGAGAAACTGAAGGCCGAGCGGACCTATAACGATTGTGGCGAGAAAGGCCACTATTGGGAAAAGTGTCCTATGCGGAATACCGGGAAGAGTGCTGATTCTTTAGCTTCAGCTACAAAGACTCCAACCTTCGTGCACTTGGAGATTTTGGACACAAATGCTTCATCTTCTTCGAGCGAGGAGACAGTTGGCTTCACCGCCAGGGATACTTGGGAGTGGATTCTTGATAGTGGTGCTTCCAGGCACATGACTCCTTCCTGTGAGTTCTTACAGGATCTTAAACGGCAGTCAAGTCCCGGCTTTCAAATTTGGAATCACTTCATTTTCCACCAAATATTTTCTAATATGAAATTTCTTCAATAGAAATGATTATGCCACTTAGAGGGCTCAAGCTTACTCACATTGACATCATGTTTTATATAGGGGGAATCATGGCCTTTGCATGTGATTCATATGCTTACATGTTCGCATAAAATTTTGACCACTCAATACTCCATTGTGAGTGTTAATAAGTCTTTTCATCATTTTCTTAGCGTACTTTATTAATGCTCAAGAGTGCTAAAAAATTTACAGGTGTGCTCCTAATGATACATTTAAGAAGGGCCTTGGTTGCATGTGATTTTCATAGAAATAACCTAAAAATTCCCGATGGCAAAGGGGGGAAGCATTCCTCTTGTGTTCTTTACATCCCTGCACTTAGTTTTCATCTATTGTCAGTGCATGAGGTTGACTGACTTCCAGGTGGAGTTTGAGAAGCATTCTATTGCTCTACGGAACAAAGATACAGGCCAGGTTGTTTGGGAAGGCAAAGTGGAGAACGGTATCTACAAACTCTCAGCACTCTCCTCTCTGACAAGCACTCAGATCGGTGACTTGTGGCACTTCCGTTTTGTCCACTTAAATGTGGATGCGCTGCGGCGGGCTTTCCGGGACCAGATGGTGGATGGCTTGCCAGATGTTGGCAACACGCAGGGACGTTGTAGTTCTTGGTAAGCAACACAGGGAATCTTTTCTGAAGCAGGCTTCTAGGCGGGCTTCGAAACCTTTGGAGCTGACTTGTGTGGACCTATGCAGACGCCATCCTTGGGAGGTTCTTTGTATTTTATGCTGCTGCTTGATGATTGTAGCAGATTCACATGGGTTTATAATTTATTTCCTTTCCCAGAAGGACCAAGCTTTTGCTTGGTTCAAGGAGTGGCATGTGATGGTGGAGAAAGATTCTGGATTGCAGATAAAGACTCTTCGGGCTGACAAAGGAGGTGAGATTTCTTCCAATGCGTTTGTGCGGTTTTGTGCGAAACATGGCATCGAACGGGAGCTGGTCAATACAAGTTCGCCTTCAGAGAATGGAGTGGTTCAGCGAAAGAACCGGACTGTGGTGGAGATGGCAAGGACGATGTTGGAGCATCGTGATCTTCCTCGTCCACTTTGGGGAGAGGATGTGGCTACGGCTGTCCATATCCTCAACCGATCTCCGACGAAAATCACATCTCCCATTTTCGTGTGTTTGGGAGTGATGCCTATGTTCACATTCCAAAGAAACAAAGGGGGAAGCTTGTATTTGTGGGATATAACTCTCTTTCCAAAGGATATAGGTTGTATGACCCGGAGCGGAACAAGGTTGTTGTTGTCAGCAAAGATGTCTTTGATGAGCATGTTCCAGCTACCACTGTTGAGCTACCACTTCTTGGAGACCCAGATGAGTCTGATGATGATTCCCACTCTATTATTTCAACCGGAGAGCCTCAGTCAGTTGTAGAGGTTGAGCCCACGGCTGGAGATAGTCCACGCAACAACAGGAGGCACCGCGTTCTATTCGAGTACCCAGGTGGTTGTTAGACACCCTTCGGGAGTCGGGTGTTACCGAGTGGACCACAGAAAACGGACCTCCAAGATCGCATAGAGTTCATGACAAAAGCCATTCAGCAGAGCTCTTACAGGTAAACTATGCTTTGATGTCTCGTATCATGCAGGACAAAGAGCCCACTTCCGTAAAGGAAGCTCTTTCTCAGGATACTTGGAGGAAAGTCATGCAAGTGGAACTGGATGCCATAGAGAAGAATAAAACCTGGGAGTTGGTTCCAAGGCCGTCAAAACGGTCAGTCATTGCTGTCAAGTGGGTCTTTAAGACCAAGTATACGTCTGATGGATCGGTGGACAAACACAAAGCCAGACTTGTGGCTAAGAGTTATGCTCAACGGCCTGGCATCGACTATGAGGATACCTTTGCACCGACAACGAGGATGACCACGATTCGAACCATCCTTGCCTCTTCTCAGCGGTGGCCCGTATATCAAATGGATGTCAAATCCGCATTCCTTAATGGTGACTTGCAGGAGGAGGTGTATGTTGAGCAACCTCCAGGCTTTGAGGTGAATGAGTGCACATAGCAGAAGCAAATAAGCACTAGAGTGTGTTGAGCAAAGAGTGCGAGAGAGAGAGAGAGAGAGAGAGAGAGAGAGAGAGAGAGAGAGCAACTATGCTGAATATACTGAAATGGTAGAGTCCCAAGCAAGAGACAAAAAGTGTCTCATAAGTGAGGGAGCAAAAGAAAGACTAGGCAAGATGGAAAAGTGAGAGGCCAGCCCACCTATTTATAGATAAGAGGGGCTAGCCGACTGGACATGATGTAGCTGGCCGGCTGGGAAAAATACATCCAGGCTAGGAAAAATCCCAAAAAATATATAAAAAGGGGTGGCCAGCCCACAATCAAGGGCCATGAAAAAAGACCAAAAAGGACACCAAATATGGGCAGACACTAAGGATGAATGTGCTAACACCCCCTCTCAACACCAGATGCTGAACATACTCCGAGAAGCCGAAGATGAGGAGCCAAGGAAGCCTAAGAAACCGGCTTCGTGAACAAATCTGCAACATTCTCTGTTGAAGGACAATACTCCAAACGCAAATCTCCAGCAAGAACCCGTTCACGAACAGAGTGATACTGTATCGCAATGTGTTTCGTACGAGCATGAAACACAAGGTTCTTGATGATGGCGATGCAACTCTACTTGTCACACCAAAGAAGAGTAGATCCGGTAGGAGGACAGCCAAGCTCCTTCAATAATCTCTGCAACCAAATCGCCTCACATGTAGCATAACAAACCGCATGATACTCCACCTCTGTAGAGGAAAGCGCCTCAGTAGGCTGCTTTTTACTGCTCCATGAAATGGCTCCAGACCCAAGTGAAACAAAAACACAACCAGTGGTTGGACACCGAGTATCTGGATCTCCAGGCCAATCTGAATCAGACCATCCAAGAAGAGTGCATCCTTGGCCATAGAAGATCCCAAAGTCCAGAGTGCCACGCAAGTACCGAAGAACTCTGAGAGCACACCGCCAATGCTGCTAACGGGGTTTGGATGAGAAGGAACTCCATAAGCTGACTGCGAAACACACGTCCAATCGGGAGTAGGTCAACCAAACCAAACAACCGACGAGAACCCGATACTCTCCCTCATCAATCCTTGGAGAAGCATCAAGAAGAGAAAGCTTCTCACTAGTATCCATAAGAGAAGATACTGGTTTGCATCCAGTCATCTGAAATCTGTCAAGAATCTCCCATGTGTACTTCTGCTGAGAGAACAAAATGCCCTTCGGAGTCTGCCAAATCTCAAAGCCAAGAAAATAATGCAAAAGACCAAGATCACTCTATCTCCAAAGCATCCATGATTGAACGGATCCTCACAGAATAAGAACTTGTAAAGATGAGGTCATCAACATAGACCAGAATGATAACAATCAACCCCCTCTCAAGGAGGATATAAAGGTTCGAATCTGCATGAGAACGGCGTAGGCCGAGCTTCTGAAAGAACTCATCAATCCGTTGGTACCAAGCCCACGGAGCCTGCTTCAAAGCATATAAAGCTCTCTTCAGCCTGTACACCTAATCTTGTTTGCCTGGAACAACAAATCCCAACGGCTGATCAACATAAACCTCTTGTGTAAGCTCTCCATTCAGGAAAGCCGACTTGATGTCCATCTGGAATACGGGCCACATCTATGATGTCTTGCAAGAGCAAGAACGGTGCGAATGGTAGTCATCCGAGCTGTTGGAGCGAAGGTCTCATCAAAGTCAACTCCAGGGCGCTGTGCATAACCCTTGGCAACCAACCTCGCCTTGTGCTTGTCCAAGCTGCCATCAGCTCGGAACTTCGATTTGAAGATCCAGCGCACACCAATCACCTTACGCTGTAGTGTCCTAGGCACCAAAATCCAAGTGCCATTCCGTTCAATAGCATCCAACTTTGCCTGCATAGCACGACGCCAAGACTCATGTGAAAGAGCCTCGTCCATAGAAGAGGGATCAGAAGGACCATGAATGATAGAGGACATAAGAGCACAATTAACAAACATGTTGCCCTCATGAATTTGTTTCCCTGAAACTCTGGAGGATCACCTGAGAGAACTAGGCGGAGAAGGAGAAGGAAGCTCACGTAACCCAGAATCACGAACTGTCTGAAAGTACCATCTAGGCACAGATATGCTCGAACTCACTGGAGAAGGAGAAGCAGAGTCATCATCATTTGACTGAGAATCCACAACTAGACGTGTACTAGAAGCAGAGGGAGGAGGAGGAGTGAAAGAGTGCACAGAGCAGAAGCAGTGGCACTAGAATGTGTTGAACAGAGAGTGCAAGAGAGAGAGAGATATGGAGCAAACTATGCTGAATATACTGAACCAAAACAGTCCCAAGCAAGAGACACTCTTAGTCTCATAAGTGAGGGAGCAAAATATGTACAAGACTGAATGATAAATGAGAGGCCAGCACCCACTATTTATAGTGAGGAAGTGTTGGCCGACTGGTAATACGTGCGGTATATGACGTATGCTTGGGGCCGTCTATGATTATTTCAGTTAGGTTTGTATTGGCAGGGTGATCCCTGGAAGTACTTACGCCTGGTAGTCATGAGTTGGTTATGGTTTGTGCCTGTTTAATATTTGTGGGATTAATTTAATTATTAATTGGGCTTATATTTTCAGGTCAAGAAGATTACGAGGATTGATAAATAATGTTAAGGAGAATGTTTCTTATGTGCATCACATTTATTTTTACAAGCATAGCTTGTAACCTTAGTAGTTGATTTTTCCATTTTGAACTTTAGGAAAGATACATTTATAATGTGGAATTTATTAAAGCCTAAAGGCTTTACCCTAGCCCCAATTTTTAGGACACTCTATTTTTATTGTGGAAGAGTGTCGTGCTCTAAAAGCACACTTTGTATATTTTTGGGGGCTATGGCCTATTTTTTATGAAAGCTAATAAAAATACTCTTGTGTGGGAGAAGACCACGCACAAGGGAGGGGAAGATTGCACCCAACATGGTGTTGATGGTGATGTTTTTCTTTCTCTTGTCTTATGTTTTGTCATATGCTTTAATGTTCAATTTAATTCAAGTAGTTGTTTTAATATTTGATGTATTTTTATGAGTTTTTGATTATTCCCTTCAAGAAGATTAAAGGGTCCCATTTCAGTGGTATCAGAGCTTTGGTGTAATTTAATTTTCTTGAAGGCGATCAAAAGAGGTGAAAGAGACAAAAACAGAGGTGATTTTGATAATTTTCTTAAATTTAAATGAAAGAAGAACACGTTTAGGGATTTTTGTTTATGTATGGATGAAATAAAGCTTGTTTTTGACCATTGGGTAATCAATCTCCATCAATCTATTGCCCAAAGAGTAAAACTAGGTGGAAAACCATTAGTGGGTTTCCCAAAACCATAAAACCACCTTCCTCTTCACTAATCCTCTTCTTAATTTGTCCGTACGGATTGAAAGAGCAAGCAGAGGAGCATGGAGAGCCATAATCAGAATTGCTAAACCTTTGCTTTGCTCAGTTTCTATAATCAAGGGTGGGAGGTGATAGATTTTTCTTAATTTTTCTCAATTAGTAAAAGCGCAGAGAGAAATGAGTAAAAGCCATATATATATATATATATATATATATATATATATATAATATTTCCAATTGTTTTCTTTCCCTCTCTCTCCCTCCTTCGTACCCGGGCGACAGCGGCTCCTATCTCCATCCGGCCGGCGACGAACGCTGCGAATTCAGGGAAGAGGAATTTTCAGCTTTGCGCTTATGGAGGCTTAAAAGCTTTTGATTATTACAAAGCTTATATTAGCTAAAAGCTTTATAAGCTTACAATGTTTATTTTTATTTTTATATTAGATGCGGTGAATTTTTTTTCGTGGGCTGTTTTCTATTTGCGCTCCAACGTTTGGCGTTGGGCATTGGCCAGGTTACAAGCTTTCATAAGCTCTTTAATAAGCTTAATAAGTTTAATATTAAAAGCTTTATGAGATAAAGCTTAGCATAAAGCTTTGATATAAGCTTAGTAAAAAAAAGGGGAACCATATCTATAAATATACCATCTCTTCTCTAAATTTAGGTTAGCTGAGCTAATAGTTTCAGGCTGAGAAATGTTTGAAAAAGCTTTTATTTATAAAGCTTTGTTAAGTTTCTTTTCAAATAAGCTTTCCAATAGGCTTAAAGCTTTACAAATGAGATCAATAAAATGTTTTACAAAGAAAATATTTTTTGACTATTCCCATCATATTTTATGGAAAAGAATCTCATGTACATATAGTTAGTTTGGATTTCTTCTACAGATTTTTAGAACTTACCTCAAGAGAAATTTTGAGACTTTAGTCAAATTCTTGTGAATAATGTTGTTTTCTAAATCCTCATGAAGTACGAATAATATAAACAGCTTGTTAGTGAAGATATCATTAAAATGTTGCTTTAACCTACGGCTAGTTTTCTAATTTTAAAGAGTACATGGATTATTTCTTGAAAAATTATGCATTTGTGTATTGAGCTAACTTGGCAGGACTCACATCTAGCTCGACATTCCATATGAGATAAGAAACCTTATCTTTTCTCTTGTTTTAATTTTTCCTATTCCTTTTAATTATCAGGAAATGGGTGAATATCCGCATCGTCGTACTATTCATGAACAGCTTGATTCTCTCCATAATCTTTTGAATCAAGAACGAGAGCATCGGGACAACTTTCAAAGAAAGATTGAACGACATCTGTCTAGAATAAACAAATATATTAAGAAGAAAGTTAAAACTGTGGAAGCATCTAACATGCATAGCCCGACCAATAACATCGTATCCAAGCTGTCTATTGTCAAGTGTTTCAGGTGTAAGCAGATGGGACATTATGCTAAATCTTGCCCAACTAAAAAGAAGAACCAAATTGCATCGAAGGACATGCTTGATACCGAAGAGGTTAACGCACTCGACACATTAACCAAAGGTGGACGTATGTGTAAAAAAATTATTCAATATTCTTTTCTTCTAGACCTAGTTAGAAAACTTTAGCTCCTGAAAAGAATTTTAGATACCGTGACCTAACTAGAAAGATCGAGACAAGATTAGCAAAAGTTATCTTCAAGATCTAGTTACCCAAATTCAAGTAAAAATGATTGCTAGACATTTCATAGAAGATTAAGACTAATTTGAAGATTCAAGAACCAAGCAAGTTTCTCCAGTCTTTGATTCAAGTTATCAATTGCTTCACCATCGAATTTAGTGATGATGAGAAAAGTAAAGAAATAGCTCTCAAGTGACTAGAAACCAAGCTTAAGTTGTATACCAATCACAATTACGAAGTTTATACCAATTCAAGTAAAGTTTTGTTTAAATTTTCAAGTGTTCTAGTTTAAGATCTATCCAAGTACAAGATTCTTTCTAGACCAAGAATTGCTCTAAGTCAAAGATATATTCAACCACAAGATTTAAACCCCTTAAGAACAAGATTTATTCAAGAATTGCAATTATGATTAATTAAAGACTAATCTCTCAATTTTCGTCCATTCAAGTATTTTTAATCTAAGCCATGATTCATTACTAGTATATCAAGTTCTTGCTATCAACTAGGACCAGTGTTGCATAGAAACCCGTTTCATACACTTTTGAAACGTACGAAACGTTTCGTACAGTATGAAACATGTTTCATACATCATGCAGTTTTTAAAAACCTTAAAAAACGTTTTCTTTCCTGGATTCGTACGACGCATATTATCACGCTTCCCAATGGCCGCCGCATGTGAGTTCGCCGATTTGCGTGCCATCCTTCTTGTCCTTCCATCGCTTCTGTCGACCCCCTGCTCCTTGGTGTCCTTGGGCCTTGTGCACGTCTTCCAGCACGGTAATGTCCTGTTTTGCTTTAAGTTGGTTTTCTCTGCACAACTCACAAAACAACACACTTTTTTCTCTTCCATCAATATTTATGGCATATCTTCCACGGTGTCGCACTTGCAGGGCCAACAATCTGCATTTATCCTCGTCTTGTAGGATGCCTCGAACAGGTGATTCTCTTTGGAACAATGTCACCTTCGAGTCTAGATAAAGTGGAAATGCAACTTTTGTGCTGATAAGCACCATGGCAGTGTCACCAGGTTGAAGGCACATTTCTCACAAACAAAGGGTTTCGGCATTGGGCCATGTAAGCATGTGCCACAAGAAATCTATGATAGCCTCAAGGCTTGGAAGGCCATGCAGCTAGGTATCCCCCTTGAGGATATCCCCAATCTGGGAGAGCCTGAAGCACGTCAAAGTGTCTCCAAGAGGACTCGCAGTATCAGAGAGGAAGATACCAGTGGTGAGGTTGCAGGTGGTGTTGCAGGTGGTTCTAGCTCGGCACCTCGAGCCAAAAGAACTAGTCTTCCAGTGTTCAAGAAAGGACATGTACAGGCAGGGATGCAAAAGACTGCCATGAAAGAGGCAACGAGAGAGTTGATGAAGTTGTTTATTCAATGTGGATTATCCTTCCACATTGTCAGGACTCCTCGATGGAAGAAGGCAATGAGAGCTATCTCCCGCATTGGGTGTGAGTGGGATGGCCCCTCCTACGAGACATTGCGCACTACTGAGCTTCGCAAGGAGCAACTGGCTGTGGAGATGGAGATGGAGCCTCTCAAGGCCACTTGGGCAAAGTATGGTTGTACTTTGCTTAGTGATGGATGGACAGATGCGCGGAAGAGAAATGTGTACAACATTCTTGTGTCCTCCTGCAAAGGCACAATGTTCATTCATGCCATAGATGCATCGGTGCCAGGGATAGTGGTTACAGGGGAGTTCATTATGTCCCACATGCGCCAGGCAATCAATGAAATTGGGCCTGATAACATTGTGCAAGTGATCACGGACAATGGGTCCAATTGTGTATACATGGGCAGGATGTTAGAGGAGGAGTTCCCCAAGATTGTGTGGACACCTTGTGTAGCACACAGCCTTGACTTGATGACTGAGGATGTGGGGAAGCTTGATTGGGTGAGCCATGTATTTTCAGCTGCATCTACCATGGTGAACTTTGTCACAAAGAGGCCAAAGGTTTTGAGCATGTACAGGGCCAATAGTGATCTTGAGCTTCTAAAGCCCTCCAAAACTCGGTTTGCATATATGTTTATTGTGGTGGAGAGACTAGTGAGAGTGCGACATGGCTTATTACGCACTGTTGTGTGTCGTGAATGGACAGCATGGGAGGACAAGGATGAGCCCAAGTCTATAGCATTCTCTCGTATGGTCATGAGAGATACTTGGTGGCAGGATGCAGAGGGACTTGTGAAGGCACTTCAACCCATGTATAGTGTCCTTCGGCTCACAGACATGGAAGGGAGTACCATTGGGCTGCTTTATGAGTTCATGGACAGAATTGGTGAAGCTCTCAATGATTTCACTACCTTGTCGCGTGACAGGTGCTCACCCTTGGGCTTTAACTTTAGTCTTTGAGTTATTTTATAAATCTTGATCTCTTATGTGTGTCACATGTTACATGCAGAGTTCAAGATATTAAGGGGATCTGGAATCGGCGTTGGGATTGGTTTCATAGGCCAATCCATGCTGTTGCTCACATTTTGCATCCCCTTTGGAGGAATGAGGAGCAATACCTCAATGAGGAGCTAGAGTCAGGATGGATCGAGTACATTACCAAGTTGGTGGGAGTGGGAGGTGATATACAGCTAATGAGAAAGCTCGAGGATGAGCTTCTCATTTACCGCAACGGTAGCCATATGTTTGGGCGAGCTACTGCATTGCTCAGGGAGACACAGTTGGAGTCAGTGTCTTGGTGGGAGAAATACGGTATTGGGACACCAAACTTGGTAAGGTTTCTTGATTCTTGAATCTTGTATCTTTGTCTTGTGAGTCCTACTCTTTCAAAATCTACATTCAAATGCTACTCTCTTTTTGACTCTAACTTAACATTCTTTTTTGTGCAATGTAGAGACGGATTGCACTGAGAGTTCTCTCCCAAGATTGCAGTTCAGGGCCTTGTGAGAGAAACTGGAGTACATGGGCTCTTTTTCACACGAAAAAGAGAAATAGACTGTCCTCAGCACAATTGGAGAGGCTTGTCTTTTGTCATTGCAATCTCCGATTGCTAGAACAAAAGGGTCATCCCATTGAGCCTCGCCAAGTGAATCCAGATAAGATTGATATCATGAAGTGCAAGGAGATTCCCGACATTCCTCAGGAGGAGAGAGACATCTATTCTATGCTCTATGAGGAGATCATGGCTCCGGCTCGCACTACACGATCTTCTGGAGAGGCTAGTACTAGTGGTGCACCTGCACCTCTAGAGGATGAGGCCTTTGAGGACTCGGCTACCGGCAGTGACCTTGAGAGTGAGGCTGCAGAGGCAGAAGATGTAGATGAGGATGAGCATGAGGATGCAGATAGTAGCTAGCAGCTGCCAGTATCATTTTATTTGGACATGTTATTTAGTTTGAACTTTGGACATGTTATTTATTTTGATCTTGGATTTTGAGTCATGAATCATCACCCACGTGGTGATGCTTTTGATTTTTGTTTAGTCATCAGTGATCACCTACGTGATTTGTGATATCATCATATCTTACATGTATTCTGTTTTTATTGAAATGAATTCAATGTGGTCTCTTATAAGTTATGTCAATAGTTTTTTCTTTTGTATATTTCAAGTAAAAAATATACATGTTTTTTCTGTTTTGTATGAAACCTTTTTTTACCCGTTTCTTACCTTTTATGAAACGTTTCAAAACATATGAAACCCGTTTCATACCTGCCGTTTCTGAAACACCTGGCAACTATGACTAGGACGCAAGATGTCTATCTTTTTTCAAGTTCTGATTTCAAGTTTAAGATTAAGCTTAAGATCAAGATCTCCTTTAGATTTCCTTGTTTACAACCGTTTCTGAAACACCTGGCAACTATGACTAGGACGCAAGATGTCTATCTTTTTTCAAGTTCTGATTTCAAGTTTAAGATTAAGCTTAAGATCAAGATCTCCTTTAGATTTCCTTGTTTACAAGTAAGATTCACAAATTCAAGAATTATAAACCTATTCAAAGATTATAATTTTTAAATTTAGTTAGACAATTATAAGATTAAGATCAAGAACAAATCCCCAGAATTCATCAAGTTATTGACAGTAATATAAGTGATTATTTTTCAATCTTAAGTTGATAAGAATTTCCATTTCGACCTAATTCATTTTTGGAATAAGACTTGTAGTCTAATTTTGAGGATAGAGAAAAGTTATGTCAGAATGAAAGTTTCAAAGGGAATTAGCTACTCCGTCTCAAACTTCTGTTCTTAAGGTAGTGTCGTGAGGAATTAATCTATGGTATGGAACATTAGATTGGTTTTACATGGCTACACCAGACGTATCTATGTCTTCTATCTTTCACCAGCGAGTGTTTGTATCTGGAAGGTACCTCTGTAGTATGGGACACTTAGATTCCTTTTACATGCGTTCACTTGTTTGATTTTATTTTCAGAAATTGTTTGATGTGATGATCTTGTCCTCCACTTGTGCCATGAAGCCATCCACTCATTGATTGCGCAACTGAGGACAGTTGATTCCCAACAGGGGAAACTGTTATGATCCATGTTAATTAAATATCTTTTGACATTCAAAAACCATCCTCAATAAGATGCAAAATGAATGCTCGAGAAATTTTTCCGAGCTTATCCTGAGATCCTTCGTTCTTTTCAAACCCAGCAAATGAAAGAGTGCACAGAGCGGAAGCAGAGTGGCACTAGAATGTGCTGAACAGAGAGTGCAAGAGAGAGAGAGAGATATGGAGCAAACTATGCTGAATATACTGAACCAAAGCAGTCCCAAGCAAGAGACAGTGATAGTCTCATAAGTGAGGGAGCAAATAAGTACAAGACTCTATGAAAAATGAGAGGCCAGCACCCACTATTTATAGTGGGGAAGAGCTGGCCGACTGGAGCATAGAAACTGGCCGACTGGAGCTGTTGGACATGGCTCCCTAGAAAAATGCCAGAATGGCTAGGAAAAATCCCAGAAAAATACTAAAAAAGGGGTGGCCAGCCCACAAGCAAGGGCCATGCAAAAGGGGACCAAATGGGCACCATACAGAGCAGAAACTGGGGATGAAAGTGCTAACACCCCCTCTCAGAACCAGATGCTGAACAAACTCCGAGAATCCGAAGATGAGGAGCCAAGGAAGCCTGAGAAACCGGCTTGGTGAACAAATCTGCAGCATTCTCTGCGGAAGGACAATACTCCAAATGCAAATCTCCAGCAAGAACCCGTTCACGAACATAGTGATACTGAATCTCAATGTGTTTCGTACGAGCATGAAACACAGGGTTCTTGGCGATGGGGATGCAACTCTGATTGTCACACCAAAGAAGAGTAGATCCGGTAGGAGGACAGCCAAGCTCCTCCAATAATCTCCGCAACCATATCGCCTCACATGCAGCATAACAAACTGCACGGTACTCCGCCTCGGTAGAGGAAAGCGCCACAGTAGGCTGCTTTTTACTGCTCCAAGAAATGGCTCCAGACCCAAGTGAAAAAACACAACCAGTGGTCGAACGCCGTGTATCTGGATCTCCAGCCCAGTCTGAGTCAGACCATCCAACAAGAGTGCGACCTTGGCCATAAAAGATGCCAAAATCCAGAGTGCCACGTAAGTACCGAAAAACTCTGAGAGCACACCGCCAATGTTGCTGACGGGGTTTGAATGAGAAGGAACTCAATAAACTGACTGCGAAGCATATGTCCAATCGGGAGTAGGTCAACCATACCAAACAACCGACGAGAACCCGATACTGTCCCTGATCAGTCCCTGGAGAAGCATCAAGTGAAGAAAGCTTCTCACCAATATCCAAAGGAGAAGATACTGGTTTGCACCCAGTCATCTGAAATCTGTCAAGAATCTCCCGAGTGTACTTCTGCTGAGAGAAGAAAATGCCCTTCGAGGTTTGCCAAATCTCAAAGCCAAGAAAATAGTGCAAGAGGCCCAGATCCGTCATCTCAAACTCTGTCTCCAAAGCATCCATAACAGAACGGATCCGCACAGAATAAGAACCTGTAAAGATGAGGTCATCAACATAGACCACAATGATGACAATCAACCCCCTCTCAAGGAGGATATAAAGGTTCGAATCTGCATGAGAACGGCGCAGGCCGAGCTTCTGAAAGAACTCATCAATCCGCTGGTACCAAGCCCGCGGAGCCTGCTTTAGACCATATAAAGCCTTCTTCAGCCGGTACACATGATCCTGTTTGCCCGGAACATCAAATCCTGGCGGCTGATCAACATAAACCTCCTGTGTAAGCTCTCCATTCAAGAAAGCCGACTTGACGTCCATCTGGAAAACGGGCCATCTATGATGTCCTGCAAGTGCAAGAACGGTGCGAATGGTAGTCATCCGGGCCGTTGGAGCGAAAGTCTCATCGAAGTCGACACCAGGGCGCTGAGCATAACCCTTGGCAACCAACCTCGCCTTGTGCTTGTCCAAGCTGCCATCAGCTCGAAACTTTGATTTGAAAATCCAACGCACACCAATCACCTTACGCTGCAGAGACCGAGGCACCAAAGTCCAAGTGCCATTCCGTTCGATAGCATCCAGCTCTGTCTGCATAGCACGACGCCAAGACTCATGTGAAAGAGCCTCGTCTACAGAAGTGGGATCAGAAGGACCATTAATGATTGTAGACATAAGAGCATAATTAACAAACATGTTGCCCTCATGAATTTGTTTCCCTGTAACTCTGGAAGAACGCCGAAGAGAACCAGGCGGAGGAGCAGAAGGAAGCTCACGTAACCCAGAGTCACGAACTGTCTGATAATACCAACCAGGTACAGATCTGCTCGAACTCGCCGGAGGAGGAGCAGGGTCATCATCATCTGACTGAGAATCCTCAGCTGGAGGTGTAACAGTAACAGCGGGAGCAGGAGGAGGAGTAGGAGGAGGAGGAGGAGGTGCAGGAAGAAGAAGCTCACCACCCCCCTCTGAAGATGTAGGAGTCTCGTCGAACACCACATCACGGCTCACAACAACTTTACCGGCTTGAGGATCATAAAGACGATATGCCTTGGACACAGTGCTGTATCCGAGAAAAGTCATGCGCTGAGACTTCGAGTCCAACTTGGAGCGGTGCTCCTTAGGCACATGAACATACGCCGTACATCCAAATATCCGGAAATGAACAACGGAGGGCTTCTCACCATGGAAAGCCTCATATGGAGTTTTGTCGGGAAGAGCAGCAGTAGGAGACCTATTCTGAATGTAGACAGCAGTGGAAGCCGCCTCAGCCCAGAAACGTCGAGGTAATGAAGAATGCTCAAGCATAGCACGGGCCATCTCCATAATGGTCCTATTCTTCCTCTCGGCAACTCCATTCTGAGATGGAGTATATGCTGTAGTAAGCTGTCTCCGAATGCCATGTGTCTTGCAATATTGCTGAAACTCCTGGGATGTAAACTCACCCCCTCCATCGGTCCTGAGAGCCTTGACCGAGTGACCGGTCTCTTTTTCCACCTCGGCTTTCCAATCACAGAAGTGATGAAAAGTCTCATCCTTGGTCTTCAGAAAGAAAACCCAAGTATATCTGGTAAAATCATCCACCATCACGAGCATGTACAACGCCTTACTCAAAGACGCGGTACTCATAGGACCACATAAGTCTGCATGAATGAGAGCAAGTGATGTCGAAGATCTGTGTGTCGCCTCCTTCGGAAAGGCGGCTCGGTGCTGCTTCCCCTGTAAACAAGAGGAACAAGGAGAAGACGGAGCCTTGATGGTTGGTAATCCATCAACCAACCCATCCTTCGAAGCTCGCTGCAGAAGCTCATAGCTCAAATGGCCAAACCGAGCATGCCAAAGAGCAAAAGAAGCACCAGAAGAAAGCAGAGCGGTCAGTTTGTAGAGACCACTATCTTGGACTCCCTGAGCCAAGATGCTACCAGTCGCTTTATCACAAATGGTAATCTCATAACGAGAAAAGATCACCTCCGCACCCTGAGCTGTAAGAGCACTCACTGACAAAAGGTTAAAAGCCAAATCTGGAATATACAGAACGTCAGAGAAGTACCTCTTGTCCTCTTCAGAACGGAAGATGGGGATAGTGCCATGACCATGCACTGGCACAGAAGAAGAATCACCCAGAGTGATCTCGCCTAATCTGGCAGTGAAGTCCTCGAACCAATCTCGATGGGGTGTCATATGAGCAGTAGCACCGCTATCAACAATCCAAGACCGTGACTGAGAAGTCACAAGAGCAAGTATACGCCGAGTACCTGCTAAGAGAAGAATTCCATCATCCTTCTTGGGTTGAGACACCGCCGTTGAGGAAGAGTTCTTTGCTGCTTCATCACGCTTCTTCTTGTGACATTGGGGTGACTTGTGACCCTTCTTGCCACAATAATGACATTCAATGTCCTTATTCTTTGAAGATTTGTTGTCTTTATCCTTATCGGAATCCTTGGAGTTCTTGTCAGAACCCCCTTTACCTTTCTTTTGTTGAGACTTCCCTTTATCTCGTGCTGCCAAAGCTCCATCAGGGCCACCGGAGGTGCCAGTCCGCTCCTCAAAGCGAGACTCTATCTGCATAATGGAGGGGAGAACTTCCTCCCAAGTAACTGGAACAAGACGAGGAGAAGAAACCAGAGACTGAAAGTATGCATCAAACCTCTCTGGAAGTTTGGAGAGCAGCCGAATAGCCATATCCTCTGTGGAGATGTCCTTGCCACAAACAGCAAGCTCGTCCCGGAGATCTTTCATCTTTGAGATGAAAGCAGATAACGATGGAAACGCAGAAACTGATAAGTTCATAAGTTGCTTTTCCAATGCCAAAATCCGACCCGGAGACTTAATCTCATAGAGATCTGCAAAAGCCTTCCAAACTTCATGTGCAGCATCTGCTGTACGCACATGAGAGAGAACAGCATCCTGACAGTTCAACATCAGGAAGGAGAAAACACGTCGATCATTCGACTGCCAAATATCAATCTGTGCCTGAGTCACACCACCAGAAGCAAGGGTGGGAGAGGTGGCATTGGCTGGTGTAACAAGCCAATCCCAGAGATCCACGCCACGCAAGGCCGATTTCACCTTCACCTTCCATAGGGTGTAGTTGGAACCATCCAACTTGGCAGACTCAGCAAACATATGAAGAGAAGTGGGAGCAGCCATCACAAGAGCTTGGGCTCAATCTCAAGAAATGCACAATCTCTGAAGAAAAGGTGTCCTCCACAGGTACCAAGAGTGCCACCAAAGCCTGCAACACCACAAGCCCCCTCTGCAAAGGGAAAGGACCACTGGAGAGGAAAACGCAGCAATGAACAAGTGCTGTACTGTAGAAAACAGGCCGCCTGCAGTCCAATCTCCAAGTGGGCAATGAAACGCTGATCTCCAAGAGCCAGACGGCTGAATCGGTGAAGCCAATCTGAAAAAAAAACTGACCAGCAGAGTGCTGTCTAGAAAACGCAGCAGCAAAAAGCTATGGATCTGGAAGAAAACGCAGAGGAGAAGGTGCTGAAAACAGGGCTGAATCTGGGGCAACAGAAAGGTTGCTAAACCTAGAGCAATGATACCATGAAAGAGTGCACAGAGCGGAAGCAGAGTGGCACTAGAATGTGCTGAACAGAGAGTGCAAGAGAGAGAGAGATATGGAGCAAACTATGCTGAATATACTGAACCAAAGCAGTCCCAAGCAAGAGACAGTGATAGTCTCATAAGTGAGGGAGCAAATAAGTACAAGACTCTATGAAAAATGAGAGGCCAGCACCCACTATTTATAGTGGGGAAGAGCTGGCCGACTGGAGCATGAAAACAGGCCGACTGGAGCTGTTGGACATGGCTCCCTAGAAAAATGCCAGAATGGCTAGGAAAAATCCCAGAAAAATACTAAAAAAGGGATGGCCAGCCCAAAAGCAAGGGCCATGCAAAAGGGGACCAAATGGGCACCATACAGAGCAGAAACGGGGGATGAAAGTGCTAACAGCAAACCTGCAATTGAGGACAATTGCAAACTCAAGCAAGAGGGATGTTATGAGAATATATTTTAAGTCCTCTTTAAGAATATTATTTTTTTCCTCTTGAGTAATTTGGGGACGCCTAGGTTACTCTTGCTTCATGCCGGCTAGGTTAATATCGTGGGTGACACCACTATAAATATTAATACGTGCGGTATATGACGTATGCTTGGGACCGTCTATGATTATTTCAGTTAGGTTTGTATTGGCAGGGTGATCCCTGGAAGTACTTACGCCTGATAGTCATGAGTTGGTTATGGTTTGTGCCTGTTTAATATTTGTGGGATTAATTTAATTATTAATTGGGCTTATATTTTCAGGTCAAGAAGATTACGAGGATTGATAAATAATGTTGAGGAGAATGTTTCTTATGTGCCTCACATTTATTTTTACAAGCATAGCTTGTAACCTTAGTAGTTGATTTTTCCATTTTGAACTTTAGGAAAGATACATTTATAATGTGGAATTTATTAAAGCCTAAAGGCTTTACCCTAGCCCCAATTTTTAGGACACTCTATTTTTATTGTGGAAGAGTGTCGTGCTCTCTAAAAGCACACTTTGTATATTTTTGGGAGCTATGGCCTATTTTTTATGAAAGCTAATAAAAATACTCTTGTGTGGGAGAAGCCACGCACAAGGGGGGGGGAGGGGAGATTGCACCCAGCATGGTGTTGATGGTGATGTTTTTCTTTCTCTTGCCTTATGTTT
Organism: Cibotium barometz; assembly: GCF_041138505.1. Taxonomy (NCBI): domain Eukaryota; kingdom Viridiplantae; phylum Streptophyta; class Polypodiopsida; order Cyatheales; family Cibotiaceae; genus Cibotium; species Cibotium barometz. The sequence continues at coordinate 5,943,568 of NC_141103.1, read as the reverse complement.
TGTCATATGCTTTAATGTTCAATTTAATTCAAGTAGTTGTTTTAATATTTGATGTATTTTTATGAGTTTTTGATTATTCCCTTCAAGAAGATTAAAGGGTCCCGTTACAGGGTTCCATTCCAGTCGTCCGAGGTCGGGTGTGCATTGTCCTGCACATGAAACAGTGCCAGTCCACATTGTGAGTCTCCCTTTGGAATGATGTCAGTGGTTTTGGGTATCTGGTATGATACTGGATGCCAGAACACTGTGTAGACAGTTAGGGTTTGCATATAGGAAAGAGGCCAGCCCATAGGGCTACCCCAAGGACACATGTGGGTATGGGGAAAGTGTAAGACAACCCCCATAAGGGCCAGGAAGGCCCTGGCTGTACCCACCAGCCATGGGATGGCCATAGGAGGGCTATAGACAGCCCTGGGGCTCTTGGACAGGTGGCCGACTAGTCACACAGCCCCCAAGGGACTATAATCCAGATGTGGGGCAGCCCACACAGGCTACCTAGCAGCCATGCTTGAGACATCTGGTGGCCAGCATTTATTGTATGCATGCGCAACATTTTCCAGCATTTTTTGAGCATTGAAATTATCGACCTTCCCCGAAGCTTCCGCATGTTACAATGGTATCAGAGCCTACTTCAAGTGTAAAGATTTAGCAAGAAACCAGAATTTTTTCTCGCTTGTGTGGTTGGTTTTCAGACTCCGGTGGACTACTCCTTTCGGAGTGACTCCTGTCCCTCGAAGGACGGTTGGTTTTCAGCCTCCGGAAGCCTCTGAAAATCTCCCCCACACATAGTGGATGGTTAGATTGCGCTCTGAAAAGGAAGTGCGTTTTCCTCCTATTGCGAGCTTTGACGACGACGAGAGACCAAGAATCTTGGTAGCCCAGCTAGGGCAACAGGCTTGAGTGTTACAGAGATGTTCCAACAGATGATGCAAGCAATCGCAGACCAGACGACCAAGTTGTAAGAGCAAAAGGCGCAGATCTTGGCTCTGGAAGAGCGTGTTGGGGTAAAGGCACTATGCCCACCCTTATAGTGTGTACAAGCCCATAAGTTATAGTACATAGTACACTTAGTACTTTTAATGTACTAAGTGCACTATGTGTACTAGTGCAATATACATGTGTGATAGGGGAGTCACACACTCATGCCTCATGAGTTGACTTATCCCCACAACTCTCTCTCTCTCTCTCTCTCTTGCTTCTCTGTTTATGTCTCCCACATTAACCTAACCCTAATTCTGTTTGTCCCACACAACTGGTATCAGAGCAGGTGTCCTTCGAATCTCTGACGCAGGCAGGCAGCAGCTCGACTCTCCATTAGCCTGTGTGTGAAGAGGCCAGAAGCGAACTACTGGACAGCACTTCAGTACGCAATTCCCCAGGATTTTGAGCAATGGCTGCCAACGCCACAATCTGTTCCGTCATGTTCGTTGCTGCCTTGTACTCATTCAAGACCAGCCCAAGTCGCGTGTAGCGCCAGCGCTAGGCGGCAGCAAGAATTCCAAGCGAAACCAGACGTCGAGCGAGGAGCGAAGAGCAGGCGGCGCACAGAGGCGGGTTCTGTGCAACAAATAGCGCCGACGCACTGAACTCCCAGCAGTGGCTGCAAAGCGCATTAGCACTGGGCGTTAGACAACTGGTGTCGAGCGAGGAGCGAAGAGCAGGCGACGCTCAAGTTAAGTGACGTGGAGTTCTAGCGCTGAGCATTGGCGAACAAACGCCAAGCGAAGGCGACGCCGGTGACGAGTTGGGTTTTCTGCCCTTCTGTAGCCCGCGTTCAAATACATGAAAGCCCCTTGATTTACAGGCACATTGAGTGCTTGTAAGGCATCAACACATTATCCACAGCATCAAATGCGATTGCCTGCATGCAAATCAACCAAATCGGCACAAAAGCCCCTTGATTTGCACTGCAATTTGCTGCAATTTTGCCCAAATGTGCAATTTTTCACATCATACAGCATGTATGAGTGCTTAATTGCACAATTACATCAAAAGCCCCAAATTTCGACATCCAATTTGCTGCAAATTGATCTTGATTGTGACCAATTTCTTGCAAATTGATCCTGATTGTGACCAATGTCACCCAATTTTGCCAATTTTGCTCAAAATTTGAGCAATTCGGCGCCTGTATCTGCTCAATTAATGATTGCACCTGCTCAATTGCAAATCCCAAAAAAAAAATTTGAGGAAAATACCTTGTAATTTCCCGATTTTTCTCTGATTTGCAGGCGGGTTTTGTTGCAGGAAAAGAGGGGTTGATGATTGCTAATGATTGCTGCTTCTATTCTGTGCAGGTGAGGGGGGTGAAAATTGCTGATGTTGATGATGTTTGACGTAGAGAGTATATGTGGCCAGGGGGAAGCATCGCGAAGACTTTGGATGCCTTCATGTGCGTCAATGTACCATGTATGATCAGAAATTGATCTTAAATCAAGGGGCTTTTCAAGTTCGTATGCTTGTTGAGATTGGCAAAGCAGCAGGCAAGACATTTATGCCTTGAATCCTCAAAAATCAGCTTGCAGTCAAGGGGCTTTTGCCCAATTTCTGTTCGGGACTGTTTTATGCAGTGTTCGGGACTGTAAAAGTCTGATTTTTACTCATTTGGACAGCCAAGAGAGCATTTATTGCTACTATACCTGCTGGTACAGATTTGGCACAGCTTTGTGCAAGTTTTGGCATGGCTGTACACTGTTTTGAGTGACCAAAAGGCTCAATTTCAGCTGCTGTACTTGCCGGTACAGGTTTGGTACATCATTGGTGAGCACTTGGTACTGCTGTACAGTACTTTGGAAGGGCAACAGAGCACATTTAAGGTGCTGTCCTAAATCTGCAGCAACCAGATTTTGGTGATTTCATCACATAAAGTGGGAGAAAAGTTGCATTCTTGCTTCTGCAGTGGGAGATAAAGCTTGGGAGAACAACTGTGAGCACTTTGTGTGCTTTTGGTGCAGTGTTTGCACATTTTGCAGGGAGTCAGGCATTGACAGGTTGCATATTGCTATGGCAACCACAGGTGAGAGCTCTTCATTGCTTCACATCAAGAAGCTTGAAGGCTCGCATAATTATGATATTTGGCAAACCCAGTGCTACAATGTGTTGCTCCAGAAAAAGCAGCACAAGCCTATCAAAGAAAGGGGTGTAATGCCCGCTTCTCTTACTGCTGAAGAGTGGGAAGATATGGATGAGCTGGCAAGATCTACTATCATGTTGTCTGTGTCAGACTCATTACTTTTCAGCATTCGTGAAGAGAAGACAGCTTGGGGAATGTGGCAGAGATTGCAGGACTTGTATGCCCAACAAAGTGCCTCAAGCAAAGTGTATTGGTTGAAGAAACTCATAGGTCTTCAGATGAAGGAAGGGGCGTCTATGACAGCCCATCTAAATGAGTTTAATGGTATTGTCAGCCAGGTCATTAATCAAAAGTTGGCAATGGACGATGAGTTCAAAGCCACTTTTCTGTTATGCACTTTGCCAGAGAGTTGGAACACATTCAGGACAGCCACTAGCAATTCGCATGCTATGCTGTCATATGCAGATGTTGAGGGTGCTCTTCTTCAAGAAGAGATGAACAGGAAAAACAACTCTGTTGGAAAGTCCAATGCAATGAATGCACGTGGGAGATCCCAGCAAAGGGAAAAAAGCCAAGAACGGGGAAGGAGCAAGTCTCGCTCCAAAAAGGATTTGGAATGCCATTATTGTGCCAAGAAGGGACACATTAAAAAGCAATGCTACAAATGGAAAAATGATCAAAAAGAAAAGGAAAAAGGCAAAGACAAAGAGAAAGATGAAGCCAAAGATGTAAAGCCAAAGGGCAAAAGTGGAGTCAAGATTGAAGAAATCAATGTGTCACATGCAGGTGGCAGTGAGGATGAGGTCCTCTTTACGTCTTCACTTGATGCCCATTCACTTCTTACAGGTGGTCATGGTATGCACTCATGGATCATTGATTCAGGTGCCTCCTTTCATGTCACAGGTTGCAGAGACTTGTTTGTCAGGTATACTGCTAGGAATGAAGGAGTGGTTTATTTGGGTGATAACCATGCATGCAAGATTCTTGGCAGAGGTGATGTGAGGCTTGTGTTTTCAGATGGCTCACAGCTTATGCTCCATGATGTCAGGCATGTGCCTGAGATCAAGAAGAATCTGCTTTCTACTGGACAGCTTGATGATGCTGATTATGTTACCACATTTGGTTGTGGAAAGTGGAAAATTAGTAAGGGCTCACTGGTTGTTGCCAGAGGCTCTAAGGTGGACACTCTTTACTTCATGCATGCAGGTGTTTGTCACCATGCTAATGTAAATGCAACCGAGCTGCCGGAAATCTCTATGTGGCATAGCCAGTTGGGACACATGAGTGTCAAAGGAATGGAGCAATTGTCTCGTTTGGGTTACTTGCCTTCTCTAAAGTTTTCAAGTTTTCACTTTTGTGAGCATTGTATATATGGTAGGCAACTACAGTGCCCCCACAAGAAAGCTCTTGGACAGAAAGATGCTCAGTTAGAGCTTGTGCATACAGATGTATGTGAGATGCCTCAGCTTTCTTTGGGAGGGGCAAAATACTTTGTATCTTTTATAGATGATGCCACACGCAAGGTGTGGGTTTATCCTCTTCGCTTGAAGAGTGATACATTCTCAGTGTTTGAGAAGTTTGTTGCTCTTGTTGAGAATCAAACTGGCAAAACACTGAAGGCTTTGCGTTCCGACAATGGTGGAGAGTATATGTCCAAACAGTTTCAGGACTTTTGTGATGCTAAAGGCATCAAGAGGGAGCTCTCTACTCCTTATGATCCTCCACAAAACGGGACAGCAGAGAGGATGAACAGGACCATTCAGGAGAAGGTCCGTTCTATGTTGTCACATGCTGCATTACCTCATGGTTTTTGGGCTGAAGCTGTTATGACAGCCGTTCACCTTATAAACAGGTCACCTAACACGAGGCTTGGTGGGAAAGTGCCAGAGGAAGTATGGACAGGGAAGCCTCCGTCATACAAGCACTTGAGAGTATTTGGTTGTGTTGCGTACGTGCACATACGCAGGGAAATGCGCACCAAACTTGATCCTAAGTCTCACAAATGCATATTCCTAGGATATGGTGACAGAGGTGAAATGGGGTATAGACTTTGGGATCCCATAAATAGAAAGATTATACGCAACAATGATGTCATTTTTGATGAAACATGCATGTATAAGGAGCCTGCAAGGCAACAGGAGCCTGGCAGAGTCATCTTTGATGATGATGGACATCATGGACAACAACCAAGGGCTGTAAATCAGCCATTACAGCAGGAAAACCAGCCCTTAAATGGTGCTGAAAATGGTCCAAATGGACAGCCAGAGATGGCAGAAGATATCCCTATGGATATACCACAGATAGAGGAAATAGCGGGCATGATTTTTCAGCCCTATGGCATGGAACAAGAGCCACCAATGGGTGATATGCAGGCTGGACAGCAACCTGCAAATGATGGTCATTGGGTACGGAGGTCCACTAGACCCTCCAGACCCCTGACAGGTTTGTTCCAGGGGTTGACTATTTGATGCTTACTGACTGTGGGGAGCCCTCATGTTATAAGGAGGCTTTACAGAGGGCAGACAAGGCTCTTTGGGAGCGTGCCATGAAGTCAGAGATGGATTCTCTGCATAAAAATGGAACTTGGAAGTTGGTGCATTTGCCTGCAGGCAAGAAGGTTTTGCCATGCAAGTGGGTTTACAAGCTCAAAGTTTGTCATGTGCATCAGCAATGCCATGGACCTTCTCAAGGCTAGATCCAGAAGAGGCAGACAGATAAAAGACTAGGAACCAGATAGAGTCAGACTGTGGAGCACAAGATGCAGTAGTGGACAGGTTGGACTTGGAGAAGCACCAGGGAGCAGTCGGCTGAGGACAGAAGCTGTCGGCTGAACCAGGAAGAAGGCGCATGAAGTCGGCTGATTTAATAAGCATTTAATGCTTTTAGAACTGGCCGACCAGCAGTCGGCCAGTTTCCAGCAGTTCCCACATTGTCCAAGACACATATAAAAGGGGCTCAAGTGCTCATGAATTATTGATTCACTCCCACTAGGGGTGTGGGTCACCAGGAGGTCCCATAGGGGACAGATTTAGGAGTTAACAACCTTTTATGAAGGCAGCCCATGGCTGAACAGATTTGTACCTTTTTTGTACATAGTATATACTGAAATTCCAGCACTTCTCACTCTCTCTCTCTACTCTCTCTCTACCTGCGTTTTTGCATCATGGTGCGTTTTTGCATCAGGAGGTCTTCAAGAGTGTTTAGGGCTGAAAGAAGACTACCCAGAGCTTCCGCGCGTTACATTGGTATCAGAGCATCAGGCTCAGCAAAGCTAATCACTGATTCAGTCCCATATGATGGTGTACAGGTCCAAGGTACAGGAAAGTACACGGATTCGAAGCCCAAGGCGGGAACACAGATCGGGAAGAACTCCCAGGAGGTTTGTTGGTGGTGTTCCACAGTGCCAGATGGGGATGGCAGTTCCGTGAGCCAGATGGGTTCTAAGGGAACGGTCCCAAGGGAGGTTGATCCTCCAAGGGTGATGTGAGAGTGCCAGACTCAGTTCCAGGAACGAAGACCAAGACGGTGTTCAGAGTCAGGGCAAGGAAAGGATTGTGGACTAGAGGAAGACCAGATGCATAGATCTTCATCAGAGACAGAGTGGTTTGGAGAACAGATCGGATTTTCAGAGAAAAAGTTTGCCAGGGATGGATGATGACAGAGGGACTTCGGAACAGGATTGGGATGATGACAGTCATCCAAGAGCAGGTTGGATTCCCGTCATCAAGTTTAGCAGAGGGGGATGTCATGTGCATCACAGATGCCATGGACATTTCTAGGGCTAGATCCAGAAGAGGCAAGCAGATAAAGAAAGAGGGCAGCCAAGTGCTGTACAGATTTGTACCTTTTTTGTACATAGTATATACTGAAATTCCAGCACTTCTCACTCTCTCTCTCTCTCTCTCTCTCTCTCTCTCTACCTGCGTTTTTGCATCATGGTGCGTTTTGCATCAGGAGGTCTTCAAGAGTGTTTAGGGCTGAAAGAAGACTACCCAGAGCTTCCGCGCGTTACATTGGTATCAGAGCATCAGGCTCAGCAAAGCTAAACACTGATTCAGTCCCATATGATGGTGTACAGGTCCAAGGTACAGGAAAGTACACGGATTCGAAGCCCAGGGCGGGAACACAGATCGGGAAGAACTCCCAGGAGGTTTGTTGGTGGTGTTCCACAGTGCCAGATGGGGATGGCAGTTCCGTGAGCCAGATGGGTTCTAAGGGAACGGTCCCAAGGGAGGTTGATCCTCCAAGGGTGATGTGAGAGTGCCAGACTCAGTTCCAGGAACGAAGACCAAGACGGTGTTCAGAGTCAGGGCAGGAATGGATTGTGGACTAGAGGAAGACCCGATGCATAGATCTTCATCAGAGACTGAGTGGTTTGGAGAACAGAACGGATTTTCAGAGAAAAAAGGTTTGCCAGGGATGGAAGATGACAGAGGGACTTCGGAACAAGATTGGGATGATGACAGTCATCCAAGAGCAGGTTGGATTCCCGTCATCAAGTTTAGCAGAGGGGGATGTCATGTGCATCAGCAATGCCATGGACCTTCTCAAGGCTAGATCCAGAAGAGGCAGACAGATAAAAGACTAGGAACCAGATAGAGTCAGACTGTGGAGCACAAGATGCAGTAGTGGACAGGTTGGACTTGGAGAAGCACCAGGGAGCAGTCGGCTGAGGACAGAAGCTGTCGGCTGAACCAGGAAGAAGGCGCATGAAGTCGGCTGATTTAATAAGCATTTAATGCTTTTAGAACTGGCCGACCAGCAGTCGGCCAGTTTCCAGCAGTTCCCACATTGTCCAAGACACATATAAAAGGGGCTCAAGTGCTCATGAATTATTGATTCACTCCCACTAGGGGTGTGGGTCACCAGGAGGTCCCATAGGGGACAGATTTAGGAGTTAACAACCTTTTATGAAGGCAGCCCATGGCTGAACAGATTTGTACCTTTTTTGTACATAGTATATACTGAAATTCCAGCACTTCTCACTCTCTCTCTCTACTCTCTCTCTACCTGCGTTTTTGCATCATGGTGCGTTTTTGCATCAGGAGGTCTTCAAGAGTGTTTAGGGCTGAAAGATGACTACCCAGAGCTTCCGCGCGTTACAAAGTTGCACCAGATGCAAAGCCAAGATACAAAGCCAGGTTAGTGGCTAAGGGCTTCAAGCAGGAATATGGTGTGGACTTTGATGAGATCTTCTCTCCAGTGGTCAAAATGACCACACTTAGAGCTGTGTTGGCTTTGGTTGCGCATGATGATCTGGACTTGATTCAGATGGATGTGAAGATTGCTTTTCTTCACGGTGATCTCCATGAGGAGATATATATAAAAAAGCCAGAGGGTTATGCAGTAAGTGGAAAGGAGAAGCTTGTATGCAAGCTGAAAAAGAGTCTTTATGGGCTCAAACAGGCACCAAGGGAATGGTATCATAAATTTGATACATTCATGAAATCCCAGAAATTCAGGAGAAGTGACATAGATCACTGCTTGTACACCAAGAAAGCTTTGGATGGCAGTCTATTGATCCTCATCTTGTATGTTGATGATATGTTGATTGCCGGGAAATCTCGTAAGGAGATGGATACCTTGAAGCAGAGGCTGCATCAAACCTTTGATATGAAGGATTTGGGTGATGCAAATCACATCTTGGGTATGCGGATACTTCGGGACAGAAATCAGCATGTGTTGTATTTGTCTCAGAAGGAATACATTGGCAAAGTTTTGCAGAGGTTCAATATGGATGGGGGGAAGAAGACTAGTACTCCTTTGCCTCCATATGTGAAACTCAGTGCTATGGACAGCCCACAGTCAGATAGAGACAGGGCTGATATGGCCAAGATTCCGTATGCTTCAGCTTGTGGCAGTCTCATGTATGCCATGGTTGCTACTAGGCCGGACATTGCATTTGCAGTGGGAGTGGTTTCTAGATACATGGCCAACCCTGGCAAGAAGCATTGGGAAGCAGTGAAAGGTGTCATGAGATACCTGAAGGGCACACAGGATATGTGCATTTGCTTTGGCAAACAGGATGCATTAGTGCATGGTTACACGGACTCGGATTATGCCGGTCATCCAGATAACCGGAAGTCTACTACCGGTTATGTGTTTACATTCACAGGAGGTGCTGTGTCATGGATATCCAGGATGCAGAAGTGTACTGCCTTATCTACTAGAGAGGCCGAGTATATTGCAGCCACAGAGGCTTGCAAGGAGGCATTATGGCTATCTCGGTTAGTGGTTGATTTGGGCTATACAAGGGATATTCCATTGTTGCATTGTGATAGTCAGAGTGCCATCCAGTTGGCAAAGAACCCTGTCTTTCATGCAAAGACGAAGCATGTGGATGTGAAGTATCACTTCATCAGAGAGGTGATAGAGAACAAGCAAATTCAGCTTGTTAAGATTCATACGGATGACAACCCGGCTGATCTGTTGACAAAGAGTTTGCCTCCGGAGCGGTTTGCTCATTGCAGACACTTGATGGGCATTGGATGAGGCCATTTTCAGCCTTGATATGGTCTTGTATATTATCATGTACATGCTGATTTTTTCTTCTCCTTCATTTAAGGGCACTTTGCCTTTAAGTGGGAGGTTGTTGGGGTAAAGGCACTATGCCCACCCTTATAGTGTGTACAAGCCCATAAGTTATAGTACATAGTACACTTAGTACTTTTAATGTACTAAGTGCACTATGTGTACTAGTGCAATATACATGTGTGATAGGGGAGTCACACACTCATGCCTCATGAGTTGACTTATCCCACAACTCTCTCTCTCTCTCTCTCTTGCTTCTCTGTTTATGTCTCCCACATTAACCTAACCCTAATTCTGTTTGTCCCACACAGAGCGCACCCGTTCTCCAGGGCCGCGTTTTCCATCTCCTTCTTCCTCTCCTTCAGTATCCCAGATTCCAAATCCTCTACAAAGGGACCCTCTCACAGGGTCACGACCGCAACGAAGTTCTTTGCTCGAGTTGCAGATGCGTGCATTGGAGATTCGACAACGGAAAGATGAAGCCATGCGATGCGTGGAACATGAGCGTTACCTTGCAGCTTTGAACGCCAGATTGACACCAACGGCGCCCTCGAATCATTTTCCCAAGAAAATGAACTTCAGTAAGTATAATGGTAAACTCGACCCCACAACTCTTTATTCATGGTTGCATCAGTTTGAAGCTTACTTTGCCGCAGTTAGAAAGACAGATACTGACAAAGTAATCTTAGTCAGTTGGTACTTGGAAGGTGAGGCCATTCCTTGGTGGACCCAATGGGCTCATGCCCACACCAGATTAGGTATGGCAACTTATGTGTGGGATGAGTTTGTCCGCGACCTTAAGCAGCGGTTTCTACCGCCCCATTACCTTGAGTGACTCAAAGACGAGTTCAAGGGAGCGCTTCAGAACGCGCTGGCAAAGTGCCTATGACAGAATGTCTACTAGTTGGGATATTTTTAGAGGTAAAGATTATGGAAGAACCCATCTCTTAGATTGGGACATGTGGCAAGAAAGTGGATCAAAGTGAGACAAGTGGCCTCACACTTGTCACTCCAGCTATTGTGTGGCTCCCCACTTGTCATCATAGCCTTCTCTTTCCATTTTCACTCATGGGAGCCCCAAATCTATAAATTGGAGCCCTCTCTCTTCATTAATAGAGGCTCTCTTGTTGCACACTAGCCTCTACCACTGTTAGAGGTTGCCCTAATGATGGCTACTCTCTTTCTCTCTCTCTTGAAGACTACCCATGAAGAATACCGACTGTTGGGGACTGTTTTGGAGGCTTCCATCGCGAAGAAATACTGAAGGCAAGGGTATTTAATCATTTATTATGATTTCTAGCCATTGTACTTGTTGTACCAACCATTGTAGCTGCTATACCAGCCACTGTACTAGTTGTACCAGCCATTGTACTTGTACTTCTTGTACCAACCATTGTACTTGTACTTGTTGTACCAGCCATTGTATCGATTGTACCAGCCACTTGTACTTGTACCGGTTGAATGGAGAGTTGTATTTACTGTACCAGCTCTATTGCATGAAGACCTATGGTTTTTGGGGAAGAATCAGTACCCACACGGAGATATATGGATTATGATATCTAGACTTTTGAGACTGTTTTGTCTCACCCATTTATTTGGAACATGGATTTATTTATTTATTAAGCCATATTAGAATCACTATCTCCCCATACAAAGGCCAAGAGGTTCACTGTTCATCTCACCATGCATGTGGATTCATGTTGGGATTGTGAGAGGGCAATTCAATGAACACTCCACCATACACGTGGATTTGTGTTGCGATTGTGGAGTGAGTGTTTCATTGTTTCCACACCATGCTTGTTGATCAGAGTTGGGATTGTATGGGAGAACATGGGAACTGTTGGGATTGGGAGAAAGGATTGCCAGAACTATGGAGAACTAGCTTTTCTGTCACCATGGTTTGTGCTCTTGAATGACACTAGTTTGTGTGCATAGCACATGTTTCTGTGCGAGGCACTAGTTTCTTGTGCATGGCACTTATTTAAGTGTCTTAGCACCTGGTTGGTGATTTTCATTGGCATTGATATTAGTGATTGAGACACAATTGGCTCTTGTGCCTGTGTCTAGCATATCTTCCATGGAATTCTCGCCCATTTATTTTGGGACATGCTTTTGATATTGGTATTATGGAGACTTATTTAGTCTCACCCATTTCTTTGGGACATGGATTCTTCCGTTATATTGGATTTTTGAGATTGTCTCATCTCGCCCACTTGATGGGACATGATTATATCGACATATGGCTTCAAGCTTAAAGTTGCGGACAACTTTTAAGAAGCTGGGGAGGATGTCACCAACTTGGACATTTCCCAGTATGAAAGGGGTTTGGTGGACTCCAGGATGTCTAAATATTTGGAAAGTACAAGGTTTGGGAATGAGGGATTATCCTGGAATACAAAGGACCACACTCCTAAAATTTAGGAGCGTTGCTATTTTTGGCCCCACTCCGATGGAGATTCTGTTCGCGTCATTACATCTATCTCTTAGATTGGGACATGTGGCAAGAAAGTGGATCAAAGTGAGACAAGTGGCCTCACACTTGTTAGAAAGGGGATCAAAGTGAGACAAGTGGTCTCACACTTGTCACTCTAGCTATTGTGTGTCTCTCCACTTGTCATCATAGCCTTCTCTTTCCATTTTCACTCATGGGAGCCCCAAATCTATAAATTGGAGCCCTCTCTTCATTAATAGAGGCTCTCTTGCTGCACACTAGCCTCTACCACCGTTGCAGGCTGCCCTAATGATGGCTACTCTCTTTCTCTCTCTCTCTCTTGAAGGCTGCTCATGAAGAATATTGGCTGTTGGGGACTGTTTTGGAGGCTTCCATCGTGAAGAAATACTGAAGGCAAGGATATTTAATCATTTATTATGATTTCTAGCCATTGTATTTGTTGTACCAATCCTTGTACCTGTTGTACCACCCACTATATTGGCTGTACCAATCCTTGTACTTGTTGTACCAACCATTGTACCGGTTGTACCAACCATTGTACCTGTTGTACCAACCACTGTACTTGTTGTACCGGTTGAATGGAGAGTTGTATTTGATGTACCAGCTCTATTGCATGAAGACCCGTGGTTTTTGGGGAAGAATCAGTACCCACACGGAGGTATATGGATTATATTGTTGGCTCAGCATTTCTACAACCTGTGTTCCGGCTTGGTAGCCTCGTGTTGGGCTGTGTTATGGCATTTGTATATGGATAATCCGGCATCTCCCCTAGGGAGAGTAAGGCCCGCAAAGCATGTACATGATATTATTCTCCTTGGGTAATAAAATACTCCAAGGGGGGGGGGGGGGGGGTCAGCCCATTCCGGCCTCTATGCGGTGTCACATGTGCAAGCTCCATTTTTAGCATTTGTGGATGTTTTGTCCAGCTTTTATGTTTTATGCAAAGTGATGATGGATATGTATTAAGGTTGTGGCCATGTTTAAATGTTTTAATATGCATTGATGGTATCAACAAGTGTGTCAAAGGCCCTAGTCCCCCGGGCACCCGCGAGTTACAGACTTTGTCACGAATTTGCCTCCCAGTCCGGGTAAGCGTAATACTCAGTGCTTAACTATAGTTGATAGATTTAGCAAATTTGTTATGATTATTCCATGCAAGGCCAATGTGACCGTCGAGGATGTTGCCCAGTTGTTCATTCGGCATTGGTACCTGATTGGTGGGATTCCTAGGACTATAGTGTCAGAATGAGATGCCAAGTTTACCAATCATTTTTTAAGGACATTGTTTGATAACTTTGGTACTAAATTGAATTTTTCCAATGCATATCACCCACAGACAGATGGCCACACGAAAATCTACAACTAATTGGTCTTTGATGTACTGAAGTGTTATGTCCACAATCAGCAAGGTAAGTGGGAATCATATTTGCCTTTAGTTCAAGCTGTTTTAATGATTCTTTTTCTTCAACTATTGGCAGGACTCCATATGAGGCAGCGTTTGGAAGACTATTCCAGTCGCTATTGACGGGGACCTCGTCTTTAGTACCTGAAGCAAACAGAGTGACAGAGCCTTACCGAGAGATTTTAGAGTCAGTAAAAGACAGGTTGGCTAAAGCGCAAGAGGCCTACACTTGACAGGCCAATAAAGACGGAAGGAATATAAAGTTTTCGGAAGGGGATTGGGTTTATCTTCGGATTATGAAGCAAAGGTTGAAACATGTGGGCAAGCGATGCCCAAAGTTGTCTTTCAGGAGCTTCGGACCTTTTTCCATCCAGAGAAAGATTAACGAGGTTTCAATGAAGTTGAAGCTACCTCCGAGTTGGACTATGCACGATGTGTTTCACGTCAGTTGGTTAAAGCCATATGCAGGTCCGATCCCTTCAGAAGTTAAAGACGAGGCAGAACCAGATATTATTGATGAAGCTGAAGTTATGGTTCCAGAATAGATCCTTTTGCACCGTTTCAAGCATGGCTCAGGCTGAAGGCAAAGACAGTTCCTCACGAAGTATCAAGACCGAGGGACCCACGAAGCGGTATGGCTTGACAAAGTTTTTTGACGACTATCCGGCGTTATTGACGGATTATTATTGGCGTTATTGACAGATTATCCAAAGGTGCGGGACCTGGGATGGAAAACTGGTCCCATGTGAGCCCAGTCCGGGATGAGTCAGCCAGGGTTCCATTCCAGTCATTCGAGGTCAGGTGTGCATTGTCTTGCACATGAGTCCAAGGTCAGGTGTGCATTGTCCTGCACATGAAATAGTGCCAGTCCGCGCTGTGAGTCCCCCTCTGGAATGATGTCAATGGTTTTGGGTATCTGGTATGATACTGGATTCTAGAACAATGTGTAGATAGTTAGGGTTTGCATATAGGAAAGGGGCCAGCCCATAGGGCTACCCCAAGGATACATGTGGGCATGGGGAAAGTGTAAGACAACCCCCATAAGGGCCAGAAAGGCCCTGGCTGTACCCACTAGCCATGGGATAGCCATAGGAGTGATATAGACAGCCCTAGGGCTCTTGGACAGGTGGCCGACTAGTCACACAGCCCCCAAGGGACTATAATCCAAATGTGGGGCAGCCCAACAGCCAGGCTTGAGACATCTGGTGGCCAGCATTTATTGTAGGCATGCGCATTATTTTCTGAGCATTGAAGTTACTGATCCTCCCCGAAGCTTCCGCATGTTACAAGATGTCACCATCCACGAACAAAGTGATATTGTATCTCTATGTGCTTGGTCCGAGCATGGAAGACCGAGTTCCGAGCAATAGCGATACAGCTCTGGTTATCTCCCTGGATGACCGTGAGCTCCTTCTATGGAAACCAAATCTCGCCAAGCAACCTCCTTAGCCACTCAACCTCGCAAGCAGCACCACAAGTGGCCCGGTACTCTGCCTCTGTCTCTTGCTGCTCCATGAAACAGCTCTTGAGCCGAGGGTAAAACTGTAGCTTGATGTAGATTGTATGCAGCAAACTGTCTTGTGGTAAAAGCACAGTTTATGACCAACTATTCCCCTTTCTTTATGGTGCAGCTGATTCAGTCCACCAGTGGGGGAGAGAGAGAGAGAGAGAGAGAGAGAGAGAGAGAATCCCCTTCGCTTCAGTCCACTGGGTGGGAAAGAGAAAGAGAGAGACGATCTCTTCGCTTAAATTCATCAATGAGATAGAGAGAAAGCATCACTTCGCTTCAATCCTTTGGATGAGAGAGAGATAGGAATCAGGATCCCTTCGCTTCAGTTCACCTATGAGAAAGAGAAAGAGAACGTCGAATGCTTCTGGCTACCTGTGAGAGAAAAAGAACTTCGAAGGTCTCGAGCCACCTGTGAGAAAGCATTGCTCGTTTTTGGCCACCTGTGAGAGAAAAAAGAACTTCGAATGCTTCGGCCCACCTACGTATGAGAGGGATTCGCTTTTGCTTGGTCTACCAAAAGAGAGCAAGAGCCCGAGTCTAAAGCGAGCCGGCTGTCCTTCCCCCACGTCGACCACCATGCTGTAAGCATGCAATAGCTCCAGAAGTTACCCACATGGCCATCGAAGCCCTTCATTTATTTTATTTTAAATACCACAAGCCCTCATACATGATATTGTGTCCATCAAGTCCTCTTACAAATGACTTAAATGTTTGTGTGCCCATTGGGGTGTTCACACCCATTTTTAATGTGGGTGTGAACACTCCATTTTATAAAACTTAACTAAGTTTTAAACATGGGTTTTGGGACTTTCAATGGCCAATTTCGACACCTACAAAAAGCCAATTCACTAATCAACAAGCAAAGGCATCCACACAGCCTCGTAGCTAGTAATTTTGGGCGCCCCAGCGCCACGAGACCGGACATAAGCAAGCATGAAAACAAGTCATAAATCTAATAAATCTTTTATTTCCGCATACACATAAAATGAAATGCATATGCAAACATCTTTGGAAATCCCCCGTTCTCAAGCCATGTATCTCACCTAGGAATCTAGTCATACTAGATGACCTCGAGAACCAGTGTTCCTAGTCATACTGGTCACACCTCCACACTGCACTGCAAGAAGTGCTACTGATCATATCAACAAAGTTCCCATCCTTTTGGAAAAACGAGTCCATTGTTAGAAGTCATCTCCTGTCTAGTTTTATACACCAGGGCCTTTGTTGTGGGTGTGCCCGCCCTTATGAGGTGTTTTCCCATTTTTCCCCACACTCCGTATTTTTCCCCTATTTTTTCCCATTTTTCTGAGGCTTGGGAGGGCTGCCAGGTGATGCCAGGAGCACTCTGAAGCTGGCCGACTGCATCTGTAGCAGTCGTGGGCTGTCAGAGTGCTGGCCGACTGGATTTGATCAGTCGTGGGCACCAGATGCTGGCCGACTGCTGTTTTTCAGCAGTCGTGGGTTTTGTCCAGTCGTGGGCCTCTTCCAGTGCTGGCCGACTGCCCTCTAGGGGAGTATATATAGCTCCTCAGCCCCCATACCTCATTTGTATCATATTCGGGATCTTCTTGTGTATATCAGAGCAGAGTTACACGCCTACATCTCTCCCTTTTTGTGCTGTTTTTTCTGCCTGCGTTTTTGCTCTTGTGTTCCCAGATTTGGTCATCATCTCCACTGCATATTCTGACATGGTATCAGAGCCTAGGCTCTAGATAGGTCTTGGGATTTGTGTGAGCAAGAGGGGGCTGTTTTGTGGCTGATTGGTGGACTGTTTTGGACTGTTCGGGAAGAGGAGAAGCAAGAGGAAGGCGGGCTGATTTGCTGGACAGCCACTTGCAGGTATCAGTTCTTCTTTGTTCCCACCCACCCACCCTTTTCAGAGTACATCCCCGCTATGGCAGATCTGTTTGAGATGGCCGAGAGACATGTGAAGATCCCGACACTCCCCACGTTCCCGGTGGACCGTCAGTTGGACGGGAGCAACTACGGCATATGGAAGGTGATGATGGAATCCGTTCTGGAGTCCTACGATCTCGCCGATTTCGTCGTTGTTGGTGTTCCACGGCCGGAAGTAGAGGAAGGGGAGTTACCGTCAAACCGAAAGGACCGGGAGGCCCAGACGCAGATGTGGGATCGCGTCAACGCCAGGGTCCGTTCGTTTATTTTCCTCAATTGCACACCACAGGTAATTAATCATGTAAAGCACATGACGCTGGCCAGAGGTATATGGCAGCACTTGGCTTCTCTGTACAACAGGGTATCGCCCATGAAGAGGATTTCTTTGGAAGTACAGATGCGGGTTATGAGCCCTGCAAAGTCGTCGACGATGCGGGAGCATATTAACAAGCTGCAGGCTCTTCAGCAGGAAGTTCTCCAGGCTGGGAAGGAGATATCATCAGAGGACATGGCCATCACGTTGCTGTCACATTTGCCCTCTTCGTACTCAGCATTCTACTCGTCGTTGATTACCAGTGGCAGGCTCAGCACCATCACGTGGGAGGAGCTTGTGCCCATGGTCTTGGACCAAGAGGAACGATTCACGAACCCTCCTCAGGGTGGAGGTTCGGAGGCCTTTACTGGCCAACGGTCGAAAGGCCGTAACTCGGGCAAGGGGAAGGCTTCATCGGAGAAGTCTTCTGAGAAGATGTCCGACGCTGACCGCGAGAAACTGAAGGCAGAGAGGACCTGTAATGATTGTGGCGAGAAAGGCCACTACTGGAGGCAGTGTCCCAAGCGGAAGACCGAGAAGGGTGAAGACTCCTCAACAATCACGAAGACTCCGGCTTTTGTGCACCTGGAGGTGATGGACACCGATGCTTCATTTTCTTCAGGCAGGGAGGAGATTGGAGGACTCTCCGCAATGGATACTCGGGAGTGGATTCTCGATAGTGGTGCTTCCAGGCACATGACTCCTTCCCGTTCCGGTTTACAGGATCTCTGCATGGTTTCTGGTCATATTCTTACTGGGGATACGTCCACTATCCCAGTTCACAGTGAGGGCAGGATGGAGATAGTTCCCGATGGCAGAGGGGGGAAGCATTCCTCCCAGGTGTTGTATGTTCCGGCACTTGGTTTTCATCTGTTGTCAGTGCATCAGGTTTGCAAGACTGGCATACGGGTGGAGTTTGATGAGCATTTTGTTGCTCTCCGGGACAAAGCAACAGGCCAAGTGGTTTGGGAAGGTGGAGTGGAGAATGGAGTTTACAGGCTTTCAGCACTCTCTCTCCCAGGTCCTCAGGATTGTGATGAGTGGCAGTTTAGTAATGGCTACTCAAGTGTGGATACGCTGCAGGTACGGGCTTTCCGAGACCAGGTGGTGGATAGCTTACCAGTAGATGGCAGCAGTTGGCAGGAACTTTCCAGTACTGAGGTTGGTAGTTCTTGTGTTCGTGAGTCAGAGGAAGCTGAACAGGTCACTTATGCTCTGATGTCTCGTCGTGTTCGGGACATAGAACTTCCAGTAGTTGAGGATGTTCTTTCCACGGGAACCTTTCGGAAAGCTAGGCAGGTGACAGGTGACTACTTGCAGAAGGAGGTGGTTTCTCCAGGCTTTGTGGTTCCGGATTCAGAGGGGGTGGTTGACAGGTTTCAGAAGGCCTTGCGTGGTCTTCAGAAGGTTTCCAGGACCTGCTTGTGCACCGTAACAGGTGTTGATCCTTGTGAGCAGTGTGATGTCTCTGTGATTCAGAAGCTGTATGGTTCATGGATCTGGTTGATGGACACCGGATTGGACGGGAGCTTCCTGATGAGGCAGCTGAGCTCTTGGTTGCAGATGTCTCTTTGTGAGGCAGGATTGCGTTTCCTGTGGTTTCTGCGGCATGCGAAGGATCATGGACTCTTGTACACAGGAGGGGGATTGTTGGATGGAGTCCGACTCCACGGTTGGAGTGACTCGGTTTGGGGAGGAGATCCGGACACGAGGAGATCTACTTATGCCCGAGGAGCAGTTTTACGGAGCATGAGGAGGTTACATTGCAGGTTTGGGCTTCCACTGAAGGAACCCTTGGTCATCCAGAGGCACTTTGTTCGTGAACAGATTGTTGCTGATGACATCTTGCTGGAGTTCTGTTCGACGGAGGACAGTACGGTGGACCTCTTCACGAAGTCGCTCTCAGGATTTGCTCAGGCGGCACCCCAGCTCCCAGTGGTTGGTTACACAGCCAGGAGCTGAGAGGGGGTGTTAGAAGTCATCTCCTGCCTAGTTTTATACACCAGGGCCTTTGTTGTGGGTGTGCCCGCCCTTATGAGGTGTTTTCCCATTTTTCCCCACACTCCGTATTTTTTTCCTATTTTTTCCCATTTTTCTGAGGCTTGGGAGGGCTGCCAGGTGATGCCAGGAGCACTCTGAAGCTGGCCGACTGCATCTGTAGCAGTCGTGGGCTGTCAGAGTGCTGGCCGACTGGATTTGATCAGTCGTGGGCACCAGATGCTGGCCGACTGCTGTTTTTCAGCAGTCGTGGGTTTTGTCCAATCGTGGGCCTCTTCCAGTGCTGGCCGACTGCCCTCTAGGGGAGTATATATAGCTCCTCAGCCCCCATACCTCATTTGTATCATATTCGGGATCTTCTTGTGTATATCAGAGCAGAGTTACACGCCTACATCTCTCTCTTTTTGTGCTGTTTTTTCTGCCTGCGTTTTTGCTCTTGTGTTCCCAGATTTGGTCATCATCTCCGCTGCATATTCTGACATCCATGTCACGGGACTACTGATCGTATCAACAAAGCCCAAATACTAGACATTCCGAGGGTGATTCACCAGTCAAACCGGTGTCCAAATGCATAGAAAGATCCAGTGAGAATCCATCTTTGCATTTATTTAAGGATACCTAGTTGTTCAGGGAGCCAAATGGTGACACTTCTCGTCTCGGAGACCCCTTCACTTACAACTAAGGTGTGTTTTCCTCCTGGCTGCTGGTCGTCATGGTTCGTGACAACATTGAGGTCCACTAAGAGGAGATGGAGATCCGCTGCTGAAAGAGATCAACTAAGGGTGGTGTAACTATTTGGCCCTCCTAGGTCTATTTCACATGATAGACCCTTGCCCGGACACCAGACAGGTGGAAGAAGGTATGGGGACAGGGTCCATAAGGTTTGCTCAAGAAAAAGCACCAATCTTTGTCAAAAAGCAAGAAAAAACAAAAAGTCAAAAAAGGTTGACCGCGAGCCAAGGGCAGCACTAGCAAGAGAAGACTGAGCCGGACCAAAAAGCTAAAAGCTGTGTTTTCAAAAAGCACCTCCACGACCGAAAAGCAAGGCCATGAAGTTAGAAAAGCAAAGTTAAAGAACTTTGACAAGAGTGAGTATTATAAAGTGGAAAGCAAACGGAAAAAGGCAAAATCAAAAGCTTGGTTAAGCTTTTGGTAAAAAGTAGATCCCTCTTCAGATATAAAAAGACTTGAACCTCTCTTGTGGCATCATGAAAGAGATCGTCGAGTGTGTGTGAACATCATTATGATCATGGAGAACTTCTTCGCCATCAACACCTTCTCCAACTTGCTTTTCAGATGTACAATTAGCCCTAGACTTGTATGGGCATATGCATGGGCGATACGGACACATGTATGGAGCTGTACGGACATGTGCGAAGCTATACGGGCTGAAGATTTCAAAAACCCTAAAACTGATCCAAAAATTTCTTTTTGGAGGTTTTTATCACTCGAAAACCATTAAAACAAGTTTTATATCAGTTCCTTGCCAGAAAGAGCTTTTCCATGGTTTTCTTCATCGACAAGGCTCTAGGAGTTATGGAGATTACTCATGGGATGAGCAAGTGATTCTTGGACTTGGACTTGGACTTGGACTTGGACTTGGACTTGGACTTGGACTTGGACTTGGACTTGGACTTGGACTTGGACTTGGACTTGGACTTGGACTTGGACTTGGACTTGGACTTGGACTTGGACTTGGACTTGGACTTGGACTTGGACTTGGACTTGGACTTGGACTTGGACTTGGACTTGGACTTGGACTTGGACTTGGACTTGGACTTGGACTTGGACTTGGACTTGGACTTGGACTTGGACTTGGACTTGGACTTGGACTTGGACTTGGACTTGGACTTGGACTTGGACTTGGACTTGGACTTGGACTTGGACTTGGACTTGGACTTGGACTTGGACTTGGACTTGGACTTGGACTTGGACTTGGACTTGGACTTGGACTTGGACTTGGACTTGGACTTGGACTTGGACTTGGACTTGGACTTGGACTTGGACTTGGACTTGGACTTGGACTTGGACTTGGACTTGGACTTGGACTTGGACTTGGACTTGGACTTGGACTTGGACTTGGACTTGGACTTGGACTTGGACTTGGA
The DNA here is from genome assembly GCF_041138505.1 of Cibotium barometz. Taxonomy (NCBI): domain Eukaryota; kingdom Viridiplantae; phylum Streptophyta; class Polypodiopsida; order Cyatheales; family Cibotiaceae; genus Cibotium; species Cibotium barometz. Next base: position 5,922,288 of record NC_141103.1, on the reverse strand, counting down.
CTTGGACTTGGACTTGGACTTGGACTTGGACTTGGACTTGGACTTGGACTTGGACTTGGACTTGGACTTGGACTTGGACTTGGACTTGGACTTGGACTTGGACTTGGACTTGGACTTGGACTTGGACTTGGACTTGGACTTGGACTTGGACTTGGACTTGGACTTGGACTTGGACTTGGACTTGGACTTGGACTTGGACTTGGACTTGGACTTGGACTTGGACTTGGACTTGGACTTGGACTTGGACTTGGACTTGGACTTGGACTTGGACTTGGACTTGGACTTGGACTTGGACTTGGACTTGGACTTGGACTTGGACTTGGACTTGGACTTGGACTTGGACTTGGACTTGGACTTGGACTTGGACTTGGACTTGGACTTGGACTTGGACTTGGACTTGGACTTGGACTTGGACTTGGACTTGGACTTGGACTTGGACTTGGACTTGGATATTGGATCTGGTACTAGCCCGGTGAGAGATTCTTGTGGGTCATCCCCGTGGTGTGCTCGGCATCAGAGATCTCATGCCTCAACACCAACTTCGATCGACTAAGGAATTCTACATCAGCATATTTGTTTGCTTTTGTATTCATTGTTGTATTGATCCTGGCCAATGTGCCTGTGGATTGTTCCTAAATAAATTCCTAAAAGGAGGCGGGGCATATTCCCCGCTCAGTGTGGTGTACTGTAGTCTAGTCTGTGCAAGATCCCTATTCCCTTCTCTCCCTTCTCTCTCTCTATCATTATATCTTGGACACGTGGTTGAATCTATCACGGCACGCCCCGCTAGGCTTACATCTAGGCGTGAAGGGGAACCAGATGCAGTCAAAAGCCCAAGAAAACACATCGTCAAAAAGAGAGGAAGTGAAAGGGAAGCACTTCGGAGGGGATAAGATCTCGGTGGCCACAGGCTGGTCTCGACATCTTGTGGCCTGAAAGGGGCAACACAACCAATGGAGACCACAGCAGAGAGTGGCTTGAGGCAGATGCAAGGGGTGAATGGAAAGGTCCCAGCTGATCCAAGGAAGCAAGGCTCAAAGGCCGGAACAAAATACGGCTATGCAATTGCCAAAGAGTCACCAGTTTCAAACTAACTGCATCCTCACAATGGTGGATATGTTGAGCAAGAAGACACCCCTCATTAGCAACAGACACCCATCATATTCCATATTGACAGCACAGTACTGGTTAGAGATTGCTCAAATGGTTTTTTCTAGATCTTAAAGAATTCAGCTGTTAAGAAAACCGGATCAGTTTACAAAATTTCTCCTCCATTTAGTGGGCCTTACCTCAAAATGTAACCTAGAAACTAAATTTAGCACCAAGGGTGAGGATTCATCCTATCTTTCATGTTAGTACACTGAAAGAGGTGTTGGGGGCTGGTAATAGTCTTGTTTTGAATGATGAAATTGTTCGATTAAAGATCTAACTCAATATGTTCCAAAAGAGCCAGAATTGATTCTGGACTATCATGGGAGGGCACTCAGGAACAGGAGTGTTCCAGAAATGCTAATCAAGTGGAAGGATTGTACGAAAGATGATAGTTCTTGGGAGACTCTGGAGTCCTTTAATAAGCAGTTCCCGGACTTTCTTTCGAGTACCTTCTCCATTAAATGACTATAGCGTCTAGTTTAAAGAAGGGAGTAAGTTATGGCCTCAAAGACCATAACATAATTGAAAATATAACCAAGACAAGGCTTACACTGATGGTTGGCCCTAGAAAGGGGCACTGATTTATGGACACATGGTGTGGGATAGTGTAAACGATCTATTTATTAACAGTTGTGCTTTAATTCCAGCCAAATCATGTACGATGGAGTCATTAGCTCATAAGTTGGCATCCCAGACAGGGACTTCCTAGGGATCAGACCCAAGCAAGGCCTTGACCTTGGCTTTAGCCAAACACTTGGACAGTGGGCTCTGGTGGTGGTATGGGACACCGGTAGTTGGGGGATGACCTGTCCATCACTTTACCAATTGGTTTGTGTGTGTGAGTTTGTCTTGCAAGAGCTTCTTGGAGTAAGAAACTAGACATAAACCTAGGGTGTCATCGCACAGAGTAGTCTCTAGTCACGATGGTATTATCAATCTCTATATTTGAGCCTTAAACCAACTTACCTGGTCATCCAATAACTGATGCTATACTTAGCCTAATGCCTCTATTAACCACTACCTAGGTTAAGTAGCCCCAAGCTAGTCGTCTCAACCTAAACCACGCTAAAGATGTAACGTTCCTATTGACAAAGGAAAACTGGACACAAAAAGACTTCAACTCCCGCTGGACATAAAAAGACTTCTGGTGGTCGGATGTATTGAAGAGGGATTCAAAATTGATCGCACACTATTCATTGAAGCAAGCAAATACGGTTGAGAATCAATGCTCCCTCTTCATACCGACCATTTGCTAGCTCATATTTGTAAGGCCTCCCATTATAGGGAGAAGAAGCCATATTTAACCACACTCCTAATTCATCAAAATAGATGCCCACTCCCTCCACTTCCTTAAGAAGGTAGCAGAGTGGCTGTTTTGCATAAGAGAAAGCACTCTGCTCACATCAACCTCAACAGAGGAAACCTTTCCATAAAGCCAGCCACTTCTATCTTTTACAAGCTAGAGACGGAGTGCACAAGCATGCATAAAAATCCACCTTTATGGACCGGAGATCCTAGAGTAAAACTCAAGAATAGAATCCAAGCTCTTTAAAAATGGAGTGCAGACATTGACAATGATTAAAAGAAAAAAGTGACAATTTCAAAGCACCCGCTCTTGTACCTTCCTGAATGTCAGAAAGAGTCCAATAGCTAGACAAGAAACTGCTTCCAGTTCTGGTTCTGTGATAATGATCAAAGAAGCAAAAAATGTGCGTAATTACCCAAATGGATCCTGAGAAAGTGCAAGAGAATTAGTAGCAATTTCAGCAACCAGGTGTTGTTGCTGCACCCCTGAGGCAAAATCCACACAACGCTGCAGTACACAGCATCCATGCCGATGTGAAGCGATCTCCACACAATGAGATGCAGCCGCATCAAATATAAACTGCTCAGTCAATCACCAAACAGAATCACTTGTTATCAAAAGAGACCTTAATGCCCAACATAAAGGTCAGCAACAATCAAAGTTAAACATGAAAGGAAAAAACAAGAAGAGACCACTCATGCCTTAATTAAGTACATAGAAGTCATCTTTATTACCTGCCTGTCCTCATTACTGAGCCGTTGCAAACATCTCTGCACCACGTGGTTTCCATTTAAATCCTTAATCAGGGTCACAACACCTCCCTTCAGAGATGAGATCACCATAGATATTTGCTCAGGAGTCTGCAATGTCTCGATTAGCTTTTGAACAGCTCGAGTGCTGGCAAAAACACAAAACAAGCATAGAGTAACAATTTCAACTCCATTACGGAGTACAAATCAAAGTATTGGGATTTACCTGCGAATTTCTTGACATTTTCAAAGCATGATTTACACTCACCCGTGCATATTCAATGAGATGTCTACAAGATCATCATTCTTGGTTACAGCCTCAAGAATGGCAGTACGATGATCTTCACTGCAAGCATCTAAAAGTTTCTGCACAAGATAGTTTCCAAAAGGATCTGTCATTAGCTCCACTATGTGGTTCTTAATCTCCTGAAATATCTTTTCCACATCCTCTGGTTTTGCTTCATCGAACTTCCTTTGCAAAAAGCGGCAGCCGTGTTGGTCTTTGGCTATATTTAATATCCTGCCCTCAAGGTCATCCAGATTTGTTAACTTCATAAGCTGCTGCGAAGACTGTGTTCCATCATCATCTAGAACCAAGAGACCATTGAAATTGGCTCTCTCCCCTCCAGGTAAAATAGCGTCAGCATTGGCTACACTATGGCCCACCTTCAGAGCATCCTTGTTCCTCCTTCCAGCTGACGTAGCAGCCAAACCTTCATAACTCCCGTTGCTCTGCACCCTCCGTCGCTGTAGAATTTGATTTGGTGAAAATGTACCAAGCCTCTCGTCTGGCCCTGCCCCTGCCAAGGCCTCCTTTAGAGAAGACATGGCAGTGCCACTTTCTTGATAATTTCGTGGATGCAAGAAGGGACAGGTATTTCCCCGACTACAATGTCCTTGAGTATAAAACTTACAGTAATTGCCATACCCTGTCAAGGCATTCTGAAAGGCCGGAAACATGGCACCAGCTTGATATTGAGCGTCTCCGGAAGCAGCGCATGTTGAATATTTTATTGATCTAAGAGGGACTTCAACCTGATTATGCAGGCTTGCATTCAAAGCAGAGTGCAGACGTAACTTCTCCTCCATAGCTTGCCGTGCAAGCTCCAACTTCTGCTGTTGTATGTAAGCCACCAGCTGACCATCATATTGCAGCTCTTGTGGACCCGCAATGAAGCCATTTCCATAAAGGTCCATGCCGCGTACACTTCTGCAAGCAGACTGCCTTGATGGTGCTAAAGGCAATACAGGGGAATCTCCAAATTCAACAATAGGAGCATGCTGAGGCACAAAATAAGGCAAATCTGAACTATTTGTATGCGAAGAGGGATTCCAATCAAAGCCCTGCTGTCTTACTTTTTCTGCTCTAGAGGCTAATGTTTGCATATCGGGGCCTTGCTGTCTCGCTAGATTTTCAGCTCTAAAGGCTAATGTCTGCTCATCACCAGGAAAAGGGGTTCCATTACAGAAAATGTTACTGCTAGGAGACGCGTTCATCCTAGGGGATGCAGAATGATTCAATAGCAATGCTTGGGAAGACGCCACACAAGGATTCAGCAGTGATGCTTCCGGAAAAGAAACAGAATGATGCAACATTGATGATTGAGGGGAAGAAACAGAGGGATTATTCACCATGGATGCAACAGAGGGACTTCTCACCATAGATGCATTAGAGCGATTATTCATCACGGAAGCAACATAGGGATTCAACATTGAGAAATCTTGAAGCATGTTGCCAGCGCTGTTATTGTATGCATTTCGTTTATCAAGCAACGAGTGCAAAGAATTGGAATCGGTTTGGTGCAAGCTCAAGTTAGCCAGGGCAGTGCGTACCATGGATTCATCATCACCGTGGAAGCGGTTGCCCTGGACAGCTTGGAAGTGCTGTTGTTTCTGCTGCTGGGGTAGGGCCTGGGGTATGCGAGGGAGCATGCTAGGGCTGCGACTAGGGTTAGGGTTAGGGTTAGGGTTAGAGATAGGGTCAGGATTAAAGTTAGGGATCTCTGATGAAGCGGAAACATGGAGGTTTGGGACGCAGGAATCGGAGAAACTAGTGGGGAGCTTCTTGACGGAAGAGGCATCAGAAAAATCAACTTGGCCGGGCATCGATCCCTGCACAGCTCCCTGGAAGCTGTCGAAATGCGGGGGCGCAGAGGTAGCGCGGGGGATTTCGCCAAGCAGCATCTCGATCTCTTCATCAGGGTCCATGGCCAAAAAAAAAAAGCAATAAAAGCAAAAGCAGAAGCAGAGGAAGAAGAAGAAAGCTAAAACAGCACAGAAGAGAAGAAGATGAAAAAAGCCCTACGCCATAGCCGGGAAGCTTGTTTCACCTCCACATCTACCTAGAGAAATATCTGCGGCCATCTCTTGAAGGATCTGCTAGCCAGGAGGAACAAAACCCGCCAGTTTAGTGCCGCCGCCATCGCCAGGGAAGCTAGGCAGACGCCGACTGCATGCCGCGGCGTTTTTCCTCCCTTCTTGCTACTTTTTCTGCTGTTTTTTTTTTTGCCTCTTGCTTTTCTTCTTCAGCTCACAGGAAGACAAAGGAAGCTCTTCAAAAACTGTTCACAGCTGATGCATTTTCTTCATCTTTCTGCAAAGCTTTTTCTTCTGTTTTCTGCTTGAAGACGGCGATGGAGGAGACAGAGGCCAGAGCTCATGAGAGAGTAAGCAGAAAGAGGAGAGGAGGCTGGGTTGGCGAGACCCCTTCCTCTAAACTGTTGTTGTTGTTGTGTGTATTGCTCCTCTCCTAAGTAGGTAAATGAATGAAAAAAGAGACTTCCCCTTGGTACTCCTATTCCCCTTGGTTCTCTGTTTTTCCCCAAATTTAATACCCCCCTAAAACCCCATGTCTTGAAATAGCCTTTGCTTATCGTGGAGCTTACGTTTTTACATGTGTGCATTTCAATTAAATTTGGAATTTACGTTGCATTTCAATCTAAATGGGAAAGATAAGACTATACATAATCACATCTAATCTAATAGGATTTAAATGAAAACTCAAAGATGACGGTTGATCATAATGAGCACAAGCGATCTAATCACACAATAGAGCTCATTGGTCGCTAAGGCTTGTTTAGAACCACGATGAACTTACCCCAAGCTATGAACCTCCAACCACAATGGACTTACCCCAAGTTATTCATTCAATCACAACAAAGAGGCTAGCAATTTTCTCTTATGTGTACGTTCATGTGACTAAATCAATACGAAGTATCAACCACCAAACATTTGGTTTAAGCAGTATTGTCATCAAAACTACATACGCTACTTGATGTATGTGTGTTCGTATTATTAACCAATCAATCGTCGACTAGCAAGGTTTCTCTTATGTGTGCATTTAATAAATTATATGTGCTAGTACATAGCATGCAATTACCACTTCATTTTATATGATCTGTTAGCATCAATGGTTGTCAAAAGACTTCATGAACTCACATATGTTGCTAGGGTAAGGATAGCTCTCGTTGCTCTTTTGAAAAATTCAATGAAATAACTAGGAAGTTCTAGCTTTAGAGTGAGAAAGAAACATGAGTTTATTTTAACCAAAACAGTTTAGTTTTTCCTAAGCAAGCCAACCATTAAGAAATGAAGGCATTGTTGTGTGTACGTGTGTGTACATGACCAAAATATACTTAGTAATAACCAATGAGAATTCACACATCCTAGAATCCCCCTCACAAAATATTTTAGCAATCTTCACTTGTATTATTGGTGCAAAGTAAAGCAATTCTCTTGATCACATTGATTTATTTCAAAATTTGATATGACCCATCTTTTGTTGCATCTTTGTCTTCTTTCACGCATCCCATTGCATTTCTTGTAATTTGTGTACTTAAATCCCCTTTAATTCTTATGTGGTCCCTAAGCAAGTGGTAGGTTTTCACCATGAAGTCTGAAGTCCAAACTATGTGGAGTGCATACTTGAAGACCTTCCCATAAGTACATTGTATATAAAATATCTTACATGGTAAAACTTCTTACATTTCCTATATTTACTAATCATAGCATAGACTTCCTTAATTCCACACTCTATTGCAATGATGAAAAATTGTGTGTGTGTGTGTGTGTGTGTGTGTGTGTGTGTGCGCGCGCGCGTGTGAGAGAGAGAAAGGAATGTACACTATACATATACATCTATAAGTTATTCCTTCTAAAATATATGTTCTCACCCTTCGCAACCACCATCCCTTTCTCCTCCTAACACTCCCCTCTACACCCACCTTCCTTTTTCACATAGTATTGACACACAATTCCCTGCTTTCAATGAATGCACTATAAGAGCAATGCAATACCTAAATAAACATTTGCATGGTCCCTGATACTCTCAGGTTGGCTCTTATATTTGTCATTCTTTGTGTCTTTTATGATGATGTTTCTCAAATTTTTTAAAAATAATATTCCCATCGTTATTGAATCAAATGACACATCTTAATGTTAATAATAAAAGATCTTATAACTCCCACTAAATAACTAGTAAGACCTCAAAACAAGTTCGAAAGAGTTTAATATGATTTTCCATCATTCAATGCTTTCACAACTTCCATTAATCTCTCTTCATTTTGGCATCCAGGAGATTGAAACAAATATCCATCGTTCATCTTAGACCTAGCAGTCTGTATAAGTAAAACCATCACAATAACAATTTATGGAAATGCTTGTTCACCATGATTCTCTAGCTAAATACATAAGAAGTATGGCTTTTAAAAATCTTTCCAAGTTTTCTTTGTTGTAGTTTTGCTCTAAAAAATACAAGCATGTTCGTATGTTCATAATTGTCCTTAGTATCTTCCAAATGTTTTCAACCCAAAAAAAAAAACATCTCTTTCAAAAAAGAGTTTGTATGTAATTGGATATTCCAAAAACACCAAGAGACAAGTTAAGTGTTAAAACATTTGAGTTTTTACATGTGTGCGTGCTTGTGCACATGTGCGTGTAAACGCGCACGTGTGTGTGTGTGAGAGAGAGAGAGAGATAGAGAGATAGAGAGAGATCATGTGTGCATGCATACGTGAATGTGAATGTGTATGTGTGTGCATACATACATATGCGTGTGTGCGTGCGTGCATAAATGCATGTGGAGTGTGTGTGTGTGTGTGTGTGTGTGTGAGAGAGAGAGAGAGAGAGATTTAATGCATGTGCAAGGCTAAATTATACAACTTATGCAACCAATAAATGCACAGGGCTTGGAGGCCATATATTTAACACCTTAACAATCAAAACTAATTACTCTTTTGTGCTCGTGCATGCATGTTGGCGGCTAAGGTTGCTTTAACATATAAAGGCTTATGAGAGTTTCTTTATGAGTTTCACAATGATTTTAGTATAGTCCGCTTACTTGTTTTTAGAACTACTATGATCTTGTCTAATGTTACTCTTGGTTGTTCAAACACATGGATCTAGGCATGGCTATGGTGGATTATGGTGTGTAGAAGTGGATTAGCATCAACATCTTGACATAAAAGAAATGCAAGAAAAGAGGTTAAGATTAATGACAAAGTTAATGACAAACTAGAGCATGATGACAAGAGGTTTAGCAAAAAACTCACACGATAATCAATTAAATAGATTGCCTTTTTATAGGCTTTAGTACATATCCATTAGCCATTAATCATGGCCCATAAGCTTGATTAGGTTGCCCCTAATCTTTCCTAGATTTAAGCACCATCTCCCTTGAAATGAGCACCTACTTGGCCTTTTTCTCACCTTCTTCTAGGTGCCTACTTTTGGCCTCCACGAGGGCTGGCCATATTCCTTCATATTTGGGTTCCCCTTAAACATTTGACTCATAGTCTATGACTTATGCAACTCGTACAAATGTTTGAGGGTCGAATACCACCCCCCCTTGCTCCTAACTTTTACCCAACATCACTTGTTATTTCAACACTGGTGTGGATGTGAGCTTCTTAACTTATTATCCATGCTTTTGTCCTCTTTGGATATCTTTATTGCTCCATAGTGACAACACTTATTTCTCTCGTGTAGAATGCAAATATTGAAATGGTCCGTAACCAGGGCAAAAATTTATCATTGGCCACAACAATGTATTTGTCAAAAATGTATCCAGCCATTCGATAGTCCTTCACCATTCGTCCTTCAACCACAATTTGCAAAAAACTATAAACATATGCACGTGCATGCACACACGTATGTGTGTGCCTAATATATATGATACGCATATACACACGTGTATGTGTGTGTAAAGAGAGAGATATGCATGCATACATACATATATACATATCTATTTTAGACATATACATCTATATATATGGAGAAACCTTAAACAACGATGAAATCACCATCATTACGCTTCAAAAAATTTGTATAAAATCCTATGGACTTAGAGAAAGAGTGCTTCAATAAAGCACCTTTTGCTATTAATTAATCAAAAAGAAATCTTTGGACCTTAGGCTCTTTAAGGTTTTAACCTTTGACACACAAGATTTGGTATATTCATGTCATGATGGAGGGGGTTGATGAAGGTGAAATTTTTGAAAAAAAAGGTATGGGCTGCATGGTGTACACGTGCCCCTCTCCCTCTCCCTATCTGCGTATAGAAGCCTCTCTCTCTCTCTCAGGTCTCTACACGGCAACCTCTCTTCTGCAAAGGTGGCAGGGCACACTGCACAGATGCAAAGGTGGGAGGGCACAGACGACAGCCAAGCGGGGAGGGCGGTCGGGCATTAATTAGACCATGATTGTTAGGTTTAAAAACATTTGTTTACTAAGCTTCAATCTTAGTATGGCTAGCGCGCATTAGTTAATTAATGACAAAAAAAGCTAATAAATTTTTTTTTCAAAAAAAGGCGAAATTTATATTAATGAAAAAACTAATAATTTAGGTACCCCTCAAAAGCTATGTATTGAGGTTTCAACTGTCTTTAGACACCATAATTAATTACTAGTCGTATTGCTGACTAGCTAGTAACTAGGGGCTAATAATTACCATAGTTAATTTGTAATAAACCTCTTTAGGAAATTCGGATTCGGGAATCTGGGAAAAGAAGGCTGCGGCGACGCGATCAAGCGAAACGTGGCAGGACCAGTTCAATTATACACACACCGTTCCAGAAAATGCGAGACCCGAGAAAAAAGGAAATGCCACATCACTGCACCGCGCGACCTTTTCTGGTATCCACCTGCAATCCTCTGCCACTTGGCGTCTTCTGACGGTACAATCCCCCATCCCCAGCCTCTTAACGAGCGTTCAACCGTGGGTTACGGAACTCCACATTGCCACGTTTGCATTTCGCCCATCCCTTCAAATTTCTTTCAATTGTGTCTTGGCTGGTTACACACGGGCCCGCCCATCAAGCACCCTCGGGCAGGCTGCAACTTAGGATTTTGTTGAATTTTGTGAGTGAAGTATGGGTGCTTTACAGAATTGGAAATGCCATGTGCCTTGAAGCAAACTCTAGACAAGCAAGATTGCTTGGAAAGGCACAATGTGTGGAGAAGATGCATTTATGACAACAGGCCCCAGAGGAGGGCCTAGTCTGTAAAGCCCCTATGTGTGCTTACAAGCCATTTTTCTAGTACACATGAGGTTCTCTGACCATTCGATCCATTAGAAACCGCCTCATTTGAAACTGTTTTTACATCTATGTTTTGAGATTTGACTCATTACACACAAGTGTGCCATCAAAAGCACACTAGTGCATCAACCATAGGCATCCACTAGTAAATCAACCATAGGCACTAAAAGCATAGGCTTTATACAAATCATGCAATTTTCAGCCCATCTTTGTGTAAACACGAGGTGCCTACCCATTTTATGTTCACAACACTCAGTGAGTGCCCAATCTTCAAATAAGAAGAGTTGTTCGATTTACCACATGATTTGAAATTGTGTACATGTGTTGCTCTTGCCTAGAGTTTGGCAAACCCTTGTCAGTAGCTACATCATGCCCAATTTTTCAAACTTCATTACCAAGGGAGGTTGGTTGGAAACAATACTTTTCTTATAAGAACGTCGTTTTTTAGCTCTTCAAATTCTAACATGCTCATAAATTGGGCATGTGGAGTGTGTAAACCTCTGCTAGATTGGGTGGTTATCAAAGCAAGTTCCCTCAGCCCGCAAAATGTGCAAAGCCCCTTGATAGCCAATCATACCAGCTTTCTTGGGTTGTTGACTCGGCATAGTAGTTGGAGGAGCACCTACTACCCACTCAAGTTGATTGCTACCATCCTCACATTTTTTTGAGGGCCATCACCATCCTTAATTTAAGACCTTCTAAGACTTGGAAACTTTTTGTTTTCCCCTCTTTAGGCTAACAAATGCTTTGATGTGTCACTTTAATCGGCTTAACTCTTGGTTGTAAATTGGTTCCTTTTGTGCTTTGAATGCCCCCCTTTACATCACCAAATTTTGATAGTCACTAACATCGTCCATTACTTTTCAAGGCTAAAAATAATCATTTTTTTCTTGTGATGAAGATAGATTGAAAACATATAAGAAATCCAACAAAAAGTTGGTTTCACCGTGGCATGTAACACACATTTTCTTAGCTATGCATCAAGTGGGTCCTTTACCCTAGCCCTCTCCTAATCAAAACTTGCCACATCTAATGATGGGCCATGTCCCTCCCTCCCCCTCCCCCCCCCAAAAAAAACAAACCATTGCTTAGCGGCATGCATAAACCATTGGTAAGTAATTAGCTATTTTATGTGTAAATGTAGACCAATAGAATTTACATTCTCGATGTAAATTCTATTGGTAAGTAATTAGCCATTTTATGTGTAAATGTAGACCAATAGAATTTACATTCTCGATGTATTTTGTAATGACTAATCTAGTAAAATATCTTTTTGATCTCACATGGAGGCACTTAAAACTTAAAATAAAAATGATCAATACTAGTAATTCTTCTAATAATAATGAGAAAAAATATTCAAATATGGTGATGATGTTTATCATGTGTGTGTGTGGCTCATTGGTCAAGGACATAGATTTACGATATGCCACTCATCTGTTGGTTTGTTTTTCCAAGTTCCTTACATAGAGGCAAGTGCCTAAAACATATAAAGTTATAAATCTTCATGAATGCTAATTTATTACCAAAGTACATTCATCCCTCCCTAAATATAGATTTAGACATAGGGAAAAAGGAACCTCCAACTAAAGAAAGTGCACAGGAGAATCTTATTTTTCCTGATTATGGGTGTAGCAAATACTTGTACATTGAGAGTTTCCAGCATCCACAATTAAAAAATGCATCGATCCATGGCATCATACTATCTAAAATTAAACGCTCAAGTTTTCAAGGCATCTAAGTGACAAAATCGATAAAGCCCTAAGAACTCATCATTATAATGCATAATTAACCATCAATAACACCTCTTTATCCTACTTCATGAAAAAAAACTCGTAACCACAAAGGTGAATGCTAAGTCTTTGGTAATTTCAATGTGCTAAAGCACCATAAGTTTTACAATTAATGCTTAACTCTAGGACCAATGATCTCACTCCAAAAGATAGGAAAATATATATTTTTTGTTTAATGAATATGAAACAATAATGAGACACTATTTGATATATAGTGGCTAGAACCTATCACCATATTCTTCCCTTTGGAAATGAGAAAGTGAAAGCTACACATAATTGTACACAACAAATGGACAAAAATGTGTGAGAAGAAGACTATACAAGCATGGAGCTAAGATCCAATATAGACAATGAACAAATTACACAAGTACTTTAACATCTATGAAAAATTGAAATAATAAACCATAATGAACTATTAGCTACATTAGTGTATACATGCATGGAGCTAAGATCCAATAATTCATAAGTACTTTTACCTACATTAAAATTTGAAATAATCAACCATAATGAACTATTAGCTACATAATTGTATCTTCACATATTAAAACCCTCAGGTATAAGTAGCTTGTTGTGAAGGGTCCTATTTGGCATGTCCCAAACTTGGACTTAGATTGCCCTAAAATAGCACTCAAGTTAACCCGACAAAATGATGATAAACTCGCTATTATCTTGCATGAGTCGCTTCCAAGTTGACATTCACCTTCCTTGACTTGGAGAAAACAAGTCCAAGGGCAGCTTGGTCGTTTCTCAATCACAAGGTTGCCTTGGCAACCAACCTACGGATGTTAAGTGCAAAGGTATTACTCAAAATCATTAGTTGTGACTCAAGAATTGAGTATTTTGAATACAGCTACATATACATGAATTAGAGTTGAAATATTAAGTTTATTAGTATTATATCCATGATGTGTACTCTCGAGTAGTATTAAAATCCTACATTCATCTAGATTCTTTTATGTTTGTCTCCTTTGATGTCAACTTTGATCGTGCATTAAGCTTCCTTCTAGCGCCTTAGTCTTTAGATGTCGATTATGATGGCTTCATCTCGTCAAGCTTCTCTCTTGCACCTTCTCTAAAGTAATGATCTAACATGTAGTCGGGTCTTTAGAGTAGTCCTTGGGGTTTTGTTAGGTGATTAATTACTAGGATTAACACCTCATTTTCTTATAAAGAAACCTTCAGGATCTCTACCATGCTTGACACCAATTCTTCTACATACTTTAGAGCTTGGCACTAATTCTTCTACATACAGAGCTTCATCACAATCCTTGGGTTTTTGTAGTGCTACCAATTCTTTCCCCTTTTACAGCTAATGTTATTCAATTTCTTTGTAGAACATGTAAATTTGACTCAAATCTTGACCTTACTTGGAATTGGCTTCTTGTGAATAAGCTTATAATCTTATCTAACATGGCAAACTTTGCCTTTTCTACAAGTTATGGAGTAGCGCATATTCATAAGCTTTCCTAAAGCTATTATGTAGGCATTTAACCTATTAGATTGTAGAAAAAAATCAACTATAGACCTTTTTATAGGGCTCCTCCTTTGGGCTAAAATTAGACCTATATGTGAAAGATTTATGTATTTTAGGGCTAATAGTTTTTCAAGAAGGACATGAAAATTAGATTTTTCCTATTGGAGTGGAGATCAAGGTAGAAATCCCCACACAGATGCAGTAAGCAAGGAGAGATAGATAGAAGAACAACACTCAATGTATATTGATGAGAATAAGTGAAGTGACATGATAAGGTCACTTACACATTCATAAGAGTGTGTACATACGCTCAGGGGAAAAAACCTCTTAAAGAGGAAAAAAGTAACCCAAACCATTATCAGCACATCACTAGTATATAAATGGCTACAAATTGTTAGAGTGGAGATCAAGTTAGCAACCCACACATAGATACAGCAAGCAAGGAGAGATAGACAAAAGCACAACACTCAAAGTAGATTGATGATAATGAGTGAAGTACAAGTGAAGTGACATGATAAGGTCACTTACACACTCATAAGAGTGTGTACATACGCTCAGGGGAAAAAACCTCCTAAAGAGGAAAAACGTACCATAGCCCATTATTAGCCTACGTCCACACATCCCTACCATATAAATGGCTACATGGATCATGTGGCTGATCAATCCCCAAATGAAAATAAGCCCAAAGCTTTGCAAAAAGCTTCAAACTTCTCACGTGAGAGAGCTTTCCTAAACATATTTTCCACATTGTTGTGTGTAGAGACATAGGCCATGCTAATCTCTTCTGCAAAAACGAGCATGTCCCTTACATAATGATAATGTGCCTCAATGTGCTCTGTGCGAGCTCGAAACACTAGGCTCCTTGTAAACAGTTAATAGCAAGCAAGATTCAATAGCATGCAAGCAAGAAACAAGAGGGAAGAATGGGAGCTCACAAGAAAACTATTGCAAGATTGGGTCTTGCTTATTGTCAAAAATGATACATATACAAATGACTAGTTTTCATACTAGGCCAGCCAGTTAAAAATGGTCCAGCCTCTATTAGTAGCCTTAAGCAACTATGTACGCTAAGTCTATAGACTTTTCCTATTTGACATTAAGCATATGGTAAGTCTTATTTATATGTTCTAATGCCATCTTACAAAAGTTAAGTGCTCGTTCATGTAGGTAAAATGGCAAAACAGCTTACGGTAGGTCGGGCAAGCGAAACCATGTTAACCAACAAAGTGGTTAATATGTGATCGAGAGAAAAATGATGGTTATAAGTATTGTATCTTCTTATGCCTTTGTTGTTGTTGCCGTGAAGAACACGTACCTTGCTTTGATGCTTATTGATGATACACTTGAGACAAGCCTGTTGCATGAAGACTCTTGAGAAGCTTTAAATTGGTTGCCTAGTAGATTTTCAAATGTTGGGAGACTGTGTAGAGTTGTTTGGTGCAAATGTGCCCCAATAACGCATGTGTACTTACCTTTTTCTTAATGAACCAGATGTTGTGACCTTGATTGCTTAATTTAATGTATTGAGGATTTGGTGATGTTGGAGAAGAAGCTCTACGCTCTTGTTATCCATAGCCACAAAGTAAGTCACTGCGTAAAGAAAATGACAGTGCCATCTTCTTTTATAGTGTTAATCAAAGAATACCTTGGAATCCAAGCAATGGCTAAAGGATTTGTGAAGATGAAACAGGTAAGATCAGCTCACTAATTATGTAGAATTAGCAAAAAAATTAGTGAACGATTACTAAAAATTCAACCTAGAATTGGAAAGATAAGCCCAGAAATTAAACATATAATTGGAAAGGTAAGCCCAGAAATTGGACCTACAATTGGAAAGGTAAGCCTAATCCTAGGAGACCTAAACAATGATACCAAATTAAATTATCTAAAACTAGCTAGGATCAAAGAGATATATTAAGCATCATTAAGAAGGTAGTCAGCACTACTAAGAGAATGCATCAGAGTAAACATGTAGCTTTCAAGAAAAGGCTTCTTTTTTATTATTAAAATTCCAAGGAGGTTACAAGCTTTCATGGTCTTTTCATGTTTCGACACATGTCACTTACTTTCACTCCTTTTTAACACATACAATGCATGACTCATCACTAGAGCCTTTTTTACATGTAGAGGCACGACTTGTTTTTTACACTTGCCATATTTCCCTAGACTTTTGCACCTTTGGAATCTTGACAAAGCCCTTTCAATACAAGACTTATGCTCAACCTTAGGCTATGATATCAATTACATCTTCAAGTGTAGCACAAACCTCATCAAAGGTTGGTTCTCCTTAAATAACACCCCTTTGATATAATGACGTCTATATGCATACAAGCTATGTCACTTTATTCAAGGATGTAGCACAAACCTCTCCCAAGGTTGGTTCTCTTTGAAAAACACCCCTTTGATATAATCAAGTCTATCTGTATGAGTTACATCATTTTATTCATCATGAATTTTCACAACCACCTCGTGATATGTGTATACAAGTTTGGCATCCCACCATAGTAAAAGTTGAATGAAGATGATGAATAATGGAAATAAAGAGAGGCTAATATTTGCCCAATGGTTGGGCAAATACATGGCTTTTGTTTGCCATGTATAAAATTGCTCGCCACCACCATTAAATTTAGCTATCTCTTGTGTCGTGCTCATGATGATGTGAAGAGGGTCTTACCTCGATCCAATTCAAGATTCAAGGGCAGTGTCTACCCTTTTACAACTCAATCTCGTGTTTAGGTGATGATTACAATAGATTTATCAGTATAAATTCACAAAAAATTACATAAAGCCAAGGGTAACAAATCTGTACTGAATGGTTGGAGTACCAAACCATCTTCGAATTGTAATTTGAAGTGATAGGGATCTGTATCAGATACCCAATGGTAAATTTGAACCCTCAATTGCACCAAAATACAGTGATTAGTGCTAATTAATCATTGATTAGCAAAATAATCCCTTGTTTTGTGTGCAAAAAACAGAGTGTGCGGGGAGGCTAGATCTGGGGCCTTAGAGTTCAAATAAGCTCAACTCCTTTCAAAGGCATTAATAGCAGTTAGTCTAGTAGAGGATCAAGCCAAGAAACAAAAGATTTGACCAAACATTGAATGCTTAATCTCTATTTTACCAAAGTCACTTGCAGATTTGATGCAGAGTTTGATGCCACTTCTTCTTGAGGAATTTCACAAATCTGACATAACCATCATGTAGAGCACCCTTGAAAACCCCTAGGGCCGAGAGGAATTAGACCAATTGCTTCTGTGGTGGAGGAGTAGATCTAAGTTTTGCTTTAGAAAGAAGGTGCCTGTAAATTTGCGAAAAACTGGAGCAGCCGGCGGCGGTTTAACGTTTTGATTTGATGGGCTGGCGGTGCGTGGGCAGCTTGGCTAGGTGGGGCTAGAAGCTTGAAGCCTATTGTTAAGGCTGGAGGGAGAGGGAGCTTCTCCACTAGCTGGGGGTGCAAAGAACGAAATTGACTAAAAAATTGATTATCTCTTAATCCTAATTAATAGGATGATTAGCAATATAATAAGCTCATAAATTGGATGGATTCTAAGCTAGGCTCTGATACCATGTTAAAATGCAAGCAAAGTGATGAGCTATGGCAGATCAAATGCAAGAATCAACATCATTAACAAAGTGATTAGATGATGA
Source organism: Cibotium barometz (assembly GCF_041138505.1). NCBI lineage: Eukaryota > Viridiplantae > Streptophyta > Polypodiopsida > Cyatheales > Cibotiaceae > Cibotium > Cibotium barometz. Next base: position 5,904,631 of record NC_141103.1, on the reverse strand, counting down.
TTAAGATGGAATTAGTGAGCAATTAACCGATATCTTAATGTAGGCATGGATACTCAAAACCCAGCAAATTTTGATTAGGCGAATGCCTCAATTTATAGAGTTTACATCCACAAGATGCCAAGCATCTAATCCCACTGATCTCTCCTTGATTCACTCCACCTCTTTTGCTTGATTCTCTCCACCTCTTCACTTTTCCTAGAATATCTCCACACATCCTAAATCTTCTCATGCTACCCTTTATTCTCTCCCAGTAGATACCTCTCACCTTTTCACTGCTTCTCACTCATTTACAGATTCTCTTTTACAGCCTCTTGCTAAGGGCTTGTTCCCACACACATCCATTCACTTGTATATTTCAACAATATTTACCATGAAGAGGCCTCATCTCTCAAAATCATGATGTGACATCAAGTGATACTCCCTTGTTTTGCCATGAAGGTCTGGACTACCATCTCCCCACGTAGATGATTCCATGGTGGTCCTAACACTCATTCCGCCAATTATAGGGTGCGGACTGCTTTTATCAAGGGTCCACACTACTTCCACAATTAACGGAGGCATAACATGAAGAATCCCTACATCTCACCTATCACTTTCTTTAATTGTGTTTATTGAGAATTTGAAGAGCTTCGCAATGTCTCAGTTGTCATGTGCAGATTTTTCATCCTTTATATGGCCAAGTATTACCTTGGCAAACCTTCTAGATATTTCATCTTCAATTCTAACTATTCCATGTCCCACAACCAATGGGAACACATCCATTGGTTGCGGGACATCACATGGAACATGGGATTTTTGGTCGTTGATATGGATCATATTTGGGTGACTGCAAGAGGCAAGGAAGACAACATGAAACAATTTAGAGCATGGTGATGAACTTGCAAATAAAGACATGAATGGGAGTGTAGCGAGATTTGGGAGGCCACCTTAGAAATAGAGTTCAAAGAAGATGAATTTGCTATCTCTAATAAGGCACTATGCTAGATGCCACTCACCATATCACTAATCAGATCAACTAGGGAATGAGCCTGACATGGCCATCAAATTTACTATGAGCTATGAATTATGCCGCTCTATCAAGAATGTAAGATGAACCATCTTCTCAAAGATTAGAGAAGGTCAAAGTGCCACAATGTCCTGAATGTTGTTTATAACACCATAGAGAGTAGTGAGTCTATGTTTGTATTTTTTTATTTTGATGTAATTGGCCAAAGCCGTGTCTTACGATGGTTGCCTCGTATATACATCTTTTCTCTTATTTCTTAAAGCAATATAGCTAAATTATTTTTCAACAAAAAAAAATGTTGGTCTATGATGGTTGGGTATGTAGATGTTCATGAGCTTGGATTATAACAAATGGGGTTTTAAGAGATGTGGTAGTAACATTCTTACTATTAACGAGAATGCTTCCACCTGAGTGATTAAGAGTTGGTATGGTACTATTAGAGTGCATTTTGATTTAGAGGAGCCATTTGAAGATAACCCTTTTATAGCCTTTGTGGTCCTTCTCTCTATCATCTACTACAATAATGCAAGACACATAGAGATCGTTGTCCAAATTTTAACTTGGAGTCTCCAAGGCCTCTAAGGTGTCTCACAAAATATGTGTCAATTTGCCAGTTTTGAATACAAACAAACGTTGTTCAAAACACTCTCAAAACCTAGAAATCCTTGACCACCCCCAATGAGGATTTAAATACCAAAAATTGTTTGAAACTACAAGTGTCTAAATCTATTCTAGCACAGGAAATTCCTCCTCTTCATGACTAACTTCTTCATCAGTTTGCTCGCATCCTACAATGAGTGGTGTTGACTCCGTAGGAGGAATATCAATATCCACAGTATGTGAATCTTCATAAGGCTCAAGATCTACAAACTGTATTTCATCACATCAAGTCCAAAGGGAGGTTGAGGTTCTCCAGACACATCCACCACTCTTGGGTTTCCTGCCATGTTTTTCATTCCAACCTCTTGAAACTCATGTTGCAGTGACTCGTTGTTGAATAAAACGAACTTGAACTGGATCTAGCTCAATAGCAACAACGTTCCTTCCTTTTTTAAGAGCACTAATAGTGGTTGTTCCTAAGAAAAAAAGAATCAACATGGTAAAGCTCACTTAAATGAGCAATATAAAATATGTAAAAAGTTCAAGTTGCATGATTACATGTCCCCACAAAAAGATCCATGATCCACTCTCCTTTTAAAGATAGAAGCTCAATTAAATCCATCATTAAAAGTTGTGGTTTTTGATTAGGATTCATGATCTCATTTGAATCACCAGAAAGATCCCTAAGCTTTTGACAGACGCTTGGTCTATCAAAAATATTTGTTCGGTTAGGTTTCGAAGCAAAATTAAAATTTCCTTCACTGTTCAAACCCGCAGAAGACCAAAAACCAATGGTAGCAAACTCGGCAGCAAAAGAAAGTCTGTCAAGCTTATAGCCTTTGATGTTAGGCTTTGTCCTACAAAAGAAAAAGTTAGGCTTTAACTTAAGCTTTTATAACTTGCAAAAGAATCCTTGAAATTTAACATACCATATGCATAGCTGATGGACCATTTGATTGTTAACGAATGCTTTCTTTGCAGCAGAGATTTGATCATGAGCATGAAAAATTACCAGTGCCCATGATTCAGCCATTGTGACCTTGAAAGCATCAATGACTCTTTTATATGCACTTACACCGTACTTTACTTCGTCGTGTATTGAGTGTGGTGCCTTAAATCCATACGGAGCATCAGCAATGGCTAAAGTAAAATATTGTGCAGTCACAAACGATTCCATGTTCTCTACTTTGCCTTCATGAACAAAATATTGAACTGGTTCTGCAGACACATCATCAGAAATGAAAATATTTGCCTCTTAAATGGTCTCCAAAGTTTGCGCCTCTTCTAATCTCTTCTGCTCTGTCCTTGCACGACTCAAATGTTGCTCAAACTCTTGAGGAATGCTCTTTATGGCAGTACGAGGTGCTCGAGACTTGTTATAATGAAAATAAGTAAACATTAAATGTATTCAAGAATACACATTGACTGGATTACAAAAATCAAAATCAATTTTTTGAAATATTTTATCTAAATTTTTACAAAACCTTCAAAAACACTCAAATAAAACAAAATCTATTCAAATATGTAGTTTACTTACCGCATTTTTGAAAAGATAAATAAAACGCTCTAAGGAGCTTGGCTGACTAGTGATGGGATAAAACATTTGAACCTCATTTCAATCCTTGCAATTAAGTTTTTCAATCATGATTCTTTGCATGTACAAGAAAGTCTTTTGCCTATTTCAAAAAAACACAAAATGAAAAAACAACTTTAGATGAAATAAAATAAGTAGATTTAAAAAGAAGAATTAGCAACGTACTGTTCTAATTCCTTTGCCATTTCATCGAGTGTCAAAGAACCTCCTTTCACTTGTGCTAAGATGGGTATGATAATATTTTTCTCGCGTATTCCTTGCATTGCTCACCAATTTGTGATACGCATTTCTTCAGGAATTGGCTTCAAAGTGTCCTCATTCCCTGTTCCTTTGCTCTTTTGACTTCCACGTGGGAGCTTTACTTTTTGCCCTTTGATTTTACCTTCCTTTCCAAAGCTTGAAAATGTCTTCTTGTAGATCCCATATCTCTCCATCACGAAAGGCCAACTGAAAGAAATTTTCATGACTTCGAACATTTGTTTTTCGAGAGTGTCCAGCTTTGCTTGACTTCTTTGTGACAAGGCCAACTTGCTCACAAAGCTTGATTTTGAAAGCTTCATCAACTTTATGACCTTGTTGAATATGATTGATCCACTCGTTGTGAAAAAATCTTATCTTTTGTAAGAAAGACATGGATAGTCGCATCTCGAAATCAATGTTGTGATCAAGGGCAAGTAGCTTTGCATCATCATCACTTAACCCAGCATAGACCCATGCTAGGACTGTCTTATAGCTCTCTACATGAGGATACTTAGCACATAACTCTTTTTTAGCAATGAGAGAGTGAGTTTCCCCCAAGACAAAGTATTTGTATTGATTGATTTTTGATCTCTCAAAACTCTCTTTGTTAACACAAGAAGACTTATCCACAAGAACAAGAAGGGGTAAAACATTTGTTGTTGGTTTCTCCTTCATAATTACTTTAAGATTATTCACATGTCCAGGGACAATGGTTCGAACTTCTAGTGGTCTCTTATTTGAAACAGGATCCAATGGAGGACGTTCTATGTTAGACACTAGTAAAATTAAGGGTCTCTCATCAACCATATGAAACCTTTTGGCTTTATTTCTTATGGTATTAAGACCAAAAGATTCTGAAGGATCATACTTTGGAGCTCTAGGTCCATAAAGCAGAGTATCACTCACATCTTGAGACTTTGACCCAGAAGTCTCTTCAAGAACTTCAACATCTTCCTCTGAGTCATCTATGTCTATACCTTCATTCTCTTCATAATCAGAATCATCAGTGGAGTGGTTGGTATTGTACAAATTGTCATGATGCTCTTGAAATGCTTCAGAAAAAGACCACATAAAAAAAAAAATCATTCTAAGTAGAAGAGGATTTGAAGACTTGATAGAGTGAACTTAAAAGTAAGAACCAAAGCGTAACTTATGCAAAAGTAAGAATACTATAACCACATCTCTGTATACTAGAATACATGGTAAACTCATTAAACCAGACATAAAAAGTAAGCCAAACTGCCTTCTTGCTAAAATTCATTCAAACTAAACAAGACAAACTTCTTGTATACTAGAATGCATTCTAGCATATGCTAGAGCAGACAAACTTCTTGTATACTAGAATACATGCAAACTAGACTTGACTAGACCTCTAAGTGTTTTAAGATATGAGCTAGAAAGACAAGAATTAAATAGACTAAAAAACAAAGAATAGTTCTCAACGTATTCTAGAATACACAAAGACAAGAAGTTTTATGAACTATGTGTACACTAGAATACATACAAACGAGACTAGACAAACTTCATGTATATTAGAATACATGCAAACTAGAGTTGACTAGACCTCTACATATTCCAATATATGAGCTGGAAAGACATGACTCAAACAAACTTGAAAAAGAATAACAGTTCTTACATATTCCAGAATACACAAAGATAAGAAATTTTTTTAACACTAATGAAAAAAAGGTAAAGAGAAAGACATCCATACCCGTTTGTGACCGAGTAATCATTGCATCTTTAAACTCTTGCTAGTGGGTAGAAACAGGATTCATCTCTTCAAGCCGAAAATCTATAGAGAAAACTCTAACTGCAAGAAACTTCCCTTTGTTGTTGTCTACCAGATGATGAATGATCCCACGAGATATACTTTCTTTGACTTCAACAATGCGACCATAAGTTAAATACTTTGTATTTTCAGAGTAGTCTCCTTTTTCTTCAGCAATAGAAAGGAAAGGTGTGTTTGGCTCAACGATTGTCTTGTGCTTACCTACCATGCTAAAGTGAATTGTCCAAGCAAATCCTTCTCGTGCTTTACCTCTTGCACTACTCGAAAGAGTTGTAGCTTCGATGCTTGAAGACTTTTTCTGCTAATGTTAAGTTAAAGGTGTGCTTCCTTGAGATGATGAAGGAAGTCCATGAGTAGCAAAAACCATTCTGCTTGATGGTGGTTGATCTTGTAACTCTGGAAACTTGTGAGCTGCTAAAAGTTGTCTTCTTGGCTCACTTGGACGCCTATCAGGGTTTGGAAGAGTCGCAGTCACTCGAGGTGTCTAAAAGTGAGGACTAATTGGAGCAGGTTGAGATCGAGAAGGTGTCAAGACTCTTGAATGTCCTGAGCCACCCACAGGGACAGATGCAGTTGCTTGATTACTTTTCTTTTACTTCTTAGAAGTTCGAGCATCACGTATTGGTGAGGCTATCTTAATCCTAAACAAGACAATAAAAAATCATTATCTTATTGCTAAGATAAACAACAGAGACAAAATTATATTTCTCATGAAAAAATATGATTTGTTAAGTGAAACAACATTTAAGAGTAGCAAACATGTATGTAGGGCAAACAAACGAGAAAGACAAAAAGTGAAAGAGAACAAATAGACATAGAGAGAAAGAGAGAGAGAGAGAGAGAGTTAATGTGTAAGCAAACATGAGATAGGAATGTAAGAGAGAGAGCTCCTCAGCACACTAGAGATAAAGAGGGAGAGAGAGAGCTCCTCAGTACACTAGAGATAAAGAGGGAGAGAGAGATGTATTCTAGAATACAACAGGTTGTTTTCCTCCAAAGATGTGTTTTGTAATTGAATTTCAACAAATGACTTTCTAGAGCTGTGTATTACAGAATACAACTCACAAGAAGCTTCAAAACACAATATAGAGATATAAAAGAGAGGAGAAAGCACTAAGAGATGAATAGATCAAACCCAAAATAATTAGGACCCTTTTTATCACACCAAAGTACTTATAGAACCTCTTTCTTGAACATAATTTGAGAAAAATTTACCCCCAAAATCTATCTTCTGCTACGTTGCTCTGATGGAGATTTTGATCGTGCTTCGTTGGCTTCAAAAGGGGAGTAAAACCCCAGGACACTTGCTCCAAATACTCTCGGGTCGCTCCTCCTCCGTTTTTTTATGTTAAAACTACAGTTTGCTATTTTTTAGTCGCGCGTGTGCGCGATGCGAACTCGAGAGCTTTTGCTTTCTTTGCATGTCTTCTAAAATTAGATAAAAAGCAAATCCTTTTTGCATGAAGGTCTATTCTAATGGTTTACATTGAGTTTTGGGTTACACAGCTTGTCGAAGCCGTGTATTCTGGAATACAACTCTGTTGCCATATACATAGGCAGTGATGTGTGTGAACACACTTAGGACCGTCGGGGCACTTTTTTCCTCTTTAGGAGGTTTTTCCCCCCGGCTTGTATATACGCCCATCATTCTAGGGCTAACTTATCTTTTGTACATTGACACAATCTAATACATTGTGTGTTGTGTGCATTCTTGCTTCTTCTTCTCCAAGCTTTGTGTGCTTTCCTGCAACCCTAATTCCAACAATTGGTATCAGAGCAGGCATCGGCTCCCAAGGCTATGCCGCCAGCACCCTCCGACTCACGTTCTCCGATTGAGGTAAGCTTTCACGAGCGCTTCCAGGTCCCTATACTCTGCAAATTAACCTGTAGGGCTCTGCGTTCTCAGAAATCGCATCTGAGGTCGTTTCGGGCTCCGTTTTTGCATTTCAAGTTCTGCACAGGTGTTTTCGTCATTTTTTGCAGAAATTTCGACAGTGCAGTTTTCTGCAAAATAGGCATATGTACTCTATTGTGGACCGTGCTACATAGCACGAGTTGTTTTCTGTTCAATATTTGCTTCATTACAGGTAGCTTTTGCATCAGTTTCAGTCAGTGGCCATGGCTGATAACAACAATGATGTATTTCGCATGTTATCTGCTGATGACAAATTGGATGGAGACAGCAAACTACCCACTTTGGGCATACATGATGCAGCATGTTTTGGTTGCAAAAGGAGTGTGGAACATTATGCAGGGTATGGATGTACATCCAGGTTCTGTGGATGTAGGATCTGTTGAGGATGTTGCAGGTTCTAGCAGCTCTACTGTTGCTGCTGTTTTACCCACTGCTGAACAAGCTCATTGGGATGGTAAAGATGCGCAGGCTCATGCCTTGATTGCACTTTCTATCAAACGTAACATCACCCCACATATTCGTTCAGCTAAAACAGCAAAACAGGCTTGGGATATTCTAGCTGGTTTGTATGCAGGTCGTAACGAGGCAAAAATCGCTTACCTGCGTAAAGAGCTAGAATTGAAGATTATGCAAGAAGATAATGACATGAATGTTTTTCTTGCTGAGATTAAAGATCTCAAAGAACAATTGATTTTTGTAGGTGAGATTATTCTTGATCATTCTCTTGTGTAGACTGTTCTTGATGCTTTACCTGAGACATATCAGACTTTTGCTTCCACGTGGAGACTTCTTAATGAGGACAGACCTGATGCTGTCAAGTATGATACTTTAGTCAACAAGCTCTTGCAAGAAGTGCAATCTAGGCAAAACAGGGCCAGGCAGCGTGCACTTGATCAAGCATTTATTGCTGCCCAGCAGTAGAGAAGAAGTGGTAAGGCAGCCCCTTCCACTGTTTCTTCTCCTATTAGTAGGTCTGCAACTTCTTCTCCTTCCACAGGTAACAACAATAAGTCTGAGAAGGCTCTTGATAAAGGCAAGAAAAAGACCAGGTGCAACTATTGTAAGGCAAATGATCATGTCATTAAGAATTACCCTAAGCTAAAGGCTAAAGAGGCAAAGAAGAAAGAGTTAAATGCAGCCACAATAGCGGATGCTTCTACAAATGCAGATTCTGTAAATGTTGTGCAGGATACAGAATGGGCGTTTAGCGTGTATTGCCAGTATGACTCATCTGTACATGATGCATGTTTGGCAGTTTCTGTTGACTCTAATGTATGGTATTTTGACAGTGGTGCTACAAAGCACATTACCTCACATCATGATATGTTCACTTGTCTTGAGGCTGTCTCTAATGGGAATACTGTCACATGTGCCAATAATGCTTCTTACCCAGTGAAGGGCGTTGGTAAAATTATGCTTACTGCTGCAAATGGCAGCGCTTTCACACTTTCAGATGCTTTGTATGTGCCAGGGATAAAGAAGAATCTATTGTCTGTCTCTCCGCTTGCTAGACTTGGACTTGTAGTCAAATTTGTGGATGACAGATGTACTGTTCATGATTTGACTTCTGGTGATACGATTATTGCATTAAGCACCTTGTTTCGTGGGCTATATAGGCTCAATTCTTATGACAAGTGTGTGGAAGATTCAGCAAATGCAGTTTTTGATGAAAAGGCAGTTTCAGATGCAAAACTATGGCATGCTCGTTTTGGTCATCTGAACTTTGCTAGTTTGCTGCGTTTGTAGAAATTTGATATGGTTGCTTCATTGCCCCCTCTTGAGGCACCATTGAAACATGTTTGTGAAGGCTGTATTTTGGGCAAAATGCAGCGTTCTGCGTTTCCAAAGGATGGTTCTGTGCGAGCCAATCGCAAATTGCAACTTGTACATAGTGATGTATGTGGGCCTATGCAAACTCCGTCATTTGGTAAACACTTGTACTTCGTGACTTTCATTGATGATTACTCAAGGCATGCATGGGTATATCCACTGAAGGTAAAGTCTGAAGTGTTTTTGTGCTTCAAACAGTTTTTGCTTATGGTTGAAAATGTATCCAATTGTAATGTGGGCACCCTCCGTTCTGATCGAGGGGGGGAGTACATGTCTAAAGAGTTTGATGCATTTCAGGCTAGTCGTGGGATAAAACACCAATGTACAGTGCCGTATACCCCTCAGCAAAATGGTGTTGCTAAGAGGAAAAACAGGTCACTTATGGAGATGGCACGATGTATGGTCAAGAGCCAAGCTTTGCCACATGCGTTTTGGCTTGAGGCTGTCATGTGTGCTGCATATGTACTCAACAGGTGTCCCACTAAGGCCTTGCAGTCTATTACTCCATATGAAGCTTGGCATAGCAGGAAGCCTTCTATTGTTCACTTGCGTGTCTTTGGTTGCTTGGCCTATGCTTTAGTGCCTGTGCAACAACGCAGAAAATTAGATGATAAGGCTGTCAAATGCATTTTTGTTGGTTACAGTGCTGAGAGCAAGGGTTACAGATTGTATCATCCACAGTCAAAGTGTATCTTGATTAGTCGAGATGTTGTTTTTATGGAAGATGCTGTGCAACCTTTGTTATCATGTACCAAAGAGACAGGTGTGAGCTCACGGGATGTATTTGATACGTTGTTGCCTCTATTTACAGGTGGGAATTTAAATGTAAGTCCTAATGAGGCAAATATTCAGCCTATGCAGATTTCAAACGACATCATAGATCAGCCTATTTCTAATGCAGATTTACAGGATGTAATTCATGAGGATAGGGCTGAAAATGAGCAGGCTAGAGGTATGCCAAAATGTAGTAAGATTGATGCACCTATGAGTAGTCGTACTCGTTCAGGTTTTCAACATGCCTCTTATACATCAGATTGTTATGCTTTGGCTGTGTCTAGTATGTGTGAAGAGGAAGAACCTCTTTCATTTGATGAGGCACAAAATTCAGAAAATTGGTTGGCTGCAATGCAAAGTGAATATGATGCTATAATGAAGAATGGTACATGGTCTTTGTGTGATTTGCCTATTGGTAAAAAGGCCATTGGATGTAAGTGGGTTTTTAAGTTGAAACAAAAGCCAGATGGCAGTGTTGATCGTTATAAGGCTAGGCTTGTTGCAAAGGGTTATGCTCAAGAAAAGGGCATTGATTTTGATGAGACCTTTGCTCCCACTTGTCGTATGACTACCATTCGTAGCATTTGTGCATTGGCAGCTCATAATGGTTGGAATGTACATCAGTTGGATATAAAGACTGCGTTCTTGAATGGAGTATTGCATGAGGAGGTGTATGTATCGTAGCCTCGTGGTTTTGTTCAAAGAGGGCAGGAAAACAAAGTGTGCAGGTTGAAAAAGGCTTTATATGGTTTAAAGCAAGCTCCACGAGCTTGGTATGAAAAGATACATGCATATTTGACTGCACATGGTTTTCAGAATAGTCTAACAGAAAGCACTTTGTATGTTAAACGTGTGGATGATGTATATCTAATCATTGCTCTCTATGTCGATGACATGTTGCTCACAAGACCAAATGAGAGTCATATTGCTGATTTTAAGGCTGATTTGAATGCCTCTTTTGAGATGTCAGATTTAGGACATTTGCATCATTATTTGGGGATACAATTTAAGCAGTGTGATGGAGGTATTGCTTTGTGTCAGACAAAGTATATTGAGACATGATTGCGGAGATTTGGCCTTGAAGACTGCAAGCTTATTGCTACTCCAATGGAGACAGGTTTGAAGTTGAGTCTTCATGATGCTGGAGATCACTTTGATGTCACACTCTATCAGACAGCTGTTGGTTGCCTCATTTATGTATGCATTACAAGGCCGGACATTCAGTTTGCAGTCTCACAGGTGAGCAGGTTTATGCATAGCCCAGGGTCTCAGCATTGGAAGGCAGTTAAACGCATCTTTCGCTACTTGAGTGGCACCATACATCTTGGGTTGTTTTATCCCAAGGGGGGATCATTGCCGCCAGATTTACATGCCTTTTCGGACTAAGATTGGGCTGGTTGCTATGACACAAGAGTGTCCACAAGTGGTTTTTATTTCATGCTCGGTAGCTCATGCATATCTTGGTTAAGCAAGAAGCAACCTACTGTGGCCACTTCTAGTTGTGAAGCTGAGTACAGGGCAGCTTTCACAGCTACGGTTGAGTGTGTGTGGCTCAGACGGCTTATGGCTGATTTGGGTGTTGGACAGGAGTCTGCCACCTCTATCTACACTGACAGTCAGAGCGCATTGGCAGTTGCGAGAAACCCAGTTTTTCATGCTCGCACAAAGCACATTGAGGTGCATTATCACTATGTCAGGGAGAGACTCTCAGCAGGAGAGATCAACTTGGCCTATGTGCCAACACAGGACAACCTCGCCGATCTTTTCACAAAGGCGCTTCCTCATGAGAAGTTCGAAGCTTTCCGCAAAGCTTTGGGCTTGCTCCCCTTTGTGGATTGATCTACTTCGGGCATGGCACTCCCCTATACATGAGTGCCAGCTCTCGTTCACACCATCACTCCCAGGGGGGATTTGTTGCCATATACATAGGCAGTGATGTGTGTGAACACACTTAGGACCGTCGGGGCACTTTTTCCCTCTTTAGGAGGTTTTTTCCCCCGGCTTGTATATACGCCCATCATTCTAGGGCTAACTTATCTTTTGTACATTGACACAATCTAATACATTGTGTGTTGTGTGCATTCTTGCTTCTTCTTCTCCAAGCTTTGTGTGCTTTCCTGCAACCCTAATTCCAACAAACTCAAGTGTAGAGAGAAGTTGTATTCCAGAATACAACTTGATGAAGCTGTGTATTCTGGAATACAACTCAAGTGTGGAAAGAAGTTGTATTCCAGAATATAGCTTATTGAAGCTCTGTATTCTAGAATACAACTCAAGTGTAGAGAGAAGTTGTATCCCAGTATACAGCTTACTGAAGCTGTGTATTCTGGAATACAACTCAAGTGCAACTCAAGTGCACAGAGAGAAGTTGTATTCTAGAATATAGCTTGTTGAAGCTCTGTATTCTGGAATACAATCTCAAGTATAGAGAAAAATTGTATTTTTGTAATACAGCTTGTTAAAGCTTCATATTCTGGAATACAACTCAAGTGTTGAGAGAAGTTGTATTCCAAAATACAACTTATACAAGCAATGGATTCTGGAATACAACCTCAAAGTGCATGTGTTAAATTTTTAAAAATGTGACTTCAAGCTTTGTATTCTAGAATACAAACTACTTAATATACAAGAAACATGGCAACTTATCGATTTTTGTATTGTATTCCAGAATACAACACAAGAATTAGCTTTTAAAAAAATGAAGTCATTATAATTTTTAAAAATTATTGATTAAATCTTTATTTTATAAAATATTATTTTTTAATCTCTTTTTTTCTTAATTTACATATGAAATCTTCTTTTTGGTATTTTTGTGTATTTAAAAGACAAACAATTCTTTCAAAAAAATATCTTTTAAAAAAAGTCTATTTTTGAAATCACTTACCTCCTTAGATAATGTTTTTGTTTTTCTTCCTAGCCATAATTTCCTCGTAGCAAACTTTGAACCAAATGATAATGAAAGAAAAATTCAAAATTGTAGCAAATAACAAAGTAATCAAGAAAATACATACCTTACAAAATTAAACTCAAGAAAAATGCTCCAAATTAAAAAAAAACACTCTTGTGGCTCTCTTAGTGACAAACCCTTGGAATGTGTATCTAAAAAGGACTTCCTCTCATCTTTTAAGTCTCATTTTTTATAATAATTAATATTATTATTTTTGAATCTAACCATTAAAAGTAAGTTATTTGGATTTGAGATTACACTCCACTTTGTAGCTTAGACCATTGTTTTTTAGAGAAACTTAGAGGTTTGAAGTTCCTAGTCATGGTGGTAGGGCAACAAAATTCTCTCTCAAGCTCGTTTTGCTCTTTTCAAGTGCCTGTATCCATACTCACTCCTAAAAGTCTGACCCAATCTATCAGTGATGATGATGTTACAAGCTCACTATTTGTTATTTTATCAAATTTTGATACCGATGTTCCAGTTTCTCCATCATTAGTTTAGCCTATTTGTGTGGAGACAACCGCTCCCTTGAGAAGAAAAGACAAGTTTTTGCATTGTAATGTATTGAGAGAGGCATGTAGGGTGTATTGTTGTAAAAAAAACAATTCGAGGACACTTGGATTCAGAAAAATTAAGCAAGAACATGAAAACTTCTTTGCTTTAAAACGTGCTCAACAGAATACAACATTACATGATTTTTTATTAAGGTCTGGAGAGAAGATAAAATATACAGTTTTCGGCACGCTTGTGTGTCGAAAGTGTTTTCTTCAAGTGTTTTGTTTAAGCAATTAGTAGATGCAAAAGATCTTAAAGCGATTGCAATGGGTAGAATAAGACGCTACTCATTTAGTACACGTGACACTCCTCAGCTGTGTTTTCTCAAGAGCTGGATGGAACGATTTGTCACTTACAATGGTGAGTGCATGTTTACAAACTCTACGTGTGGAAACGTTGAAAGGAAGGAACATGTCATTTCTTTCATTAACTTCATTTCTTAGAGTTTGGAGACAATATTTTGCTGATGTGAAAATTCCCAAGAAAACTAGAATGGGGGGTTTGTCAAATTTGTGTAGAGCTCAAAGCCAAAAGAGATGTTGCAAAGACATTTGAAGAAAAAGGTATGTTTGATTTGTGTTTTTTGTATGTTTTAATTTATGAATGAGAATTCCAAGTGGTATAATTTAAACTAGCTTTACATTGTTTTGAGTTTTTTCACGTCCTATTCTACAAGCACTTAAAGCTCATCGAGAACAACACAGTACAGAGTGTCAAAAGCTAGCAAAGCATCGAAAGAAGTGCCTTGAGCAGAAAGAAATGTATTTGGGATTAGTCATAGATGGAATGGATCAAAAGAAGACGTTGATACCCCATTTTATGCATGCTCCAAAGAATTTGAAGGAAGAGAATTTCATACAACTACACGTTGTTGGAGCCCTCATCTTTAACGGCATCATGACGTCGAAAGTTTTTATAAACTTTCCAAATTTACACAACGACCCTAACTTGACCATCACCATAATTCAGAAAATAGTAAGTGAATGGCAAGGAGAATTACCTGGCACACTTTATGTGCAGCTAGATAATACGGCAAGGGAAAACAAAAATCAAATAATGCTTGCTTATTTGAGTATGTTGGTGTAGCAGAAAGTTTTCAAAAAGGTCAAACTTGGATTTTTGTTGGTGGGTCACACTCATGATCAAATTGATCAGATGTTTAGCAGGTTTTCAGTCAAACTTGCTAAGAAAAGTGCATTTACAATTCTTAAAGAAGCTTATGATCCTGTGCCAGAAATTCATGTTTTGAAAGGTACCTATGATTTTAGAGAGTTTGCCAATAGGTGGAGATTTTGCAAGCCCTACATTCGCTCAGCTTAACAACATTAATTCAAAATAAAAGAAAAAGAAGCTGAAACACGTTTGTGGTGTAAGAAGTACTCTAACTCAGAGGCATGGCATCCTCAGGATGGTTTGAAGTTTTTACTCAGTGTCCCATAACGACAAATTCTTCAGGCAACAAAAATGCTTTTGGCATCAAGCATTGAAGTAGCAAAAGCTAAAAAAGAAAAGCGAGCCATCAATTATCAGCAATGTTTTGATAGAAATTAAAGAGACCATACAATCAGCACATGTGTATTTTCCAGCTTGCTCACTTGGATGGTGGAATACATTTTTTCATGAGCAAGAAATCTTGATTGAGGAAGTTCAAAGCAATTCAAGATCACTGATGAATCTAGAGCCCTTTCTATGGAGGGTACAAGAACTTGAAGACCGTGATGATAATATTCAAATGCCAAATCAACGAGCAGAATTGCCTGAAGAATTGCAAACATTGGTGCATGGGGAGACTCGTGAAGCGTATGTTGGTGCTAGAAGGACTAGTCAATGCGAACGATGGCTGCAAGAGAAGGAAATGTGGGAAGGAAATATTGAGGAGCTCACTGTAAGTGCAATGATTGTAGTGTTAGCAACAGATGATGAAAGCGGATGTCTTTTTTGGTTGGCAAAGGTACTTAAAGTCCTTGAGGAAAATGGAAAAGTAAGCTCAATTGAGGTCCACTGGTACAAGGTCAATGGAGATGATGCATTATCAGGAAAATATTATCCAGAGATGATTCGAGTAAATAAAAAGGGAAAGAAAGTAAATCGTAGTCAACGTCGCATGGATAGCCTAAGCATGAAGGATGTGGAAGTTCTTGTTTATGGTTTTACCTTGAAAAAGTTGGGTCATCTACGAGAACAAACCAAAAAAATTCTTTTGGAGAAAGTCAAAGGTTTAACACGAGAGGCATAAGACCTCTCATTGTAACCAATTTTGTGGACATTATTATTTTATTGCAAATTGAGTATTTTTTTTCTAAAAAAATGTGTGATTTTATGAGCAACTCTATCATCTTTCAAAGTATTGAAGTGTAAAACTTGCACTTTTTAACAGTTTTTTTGAGCTTTTTAGGAGCTCGTGCTCTTTTTGGTTTAAAAAATATTATTTTTTGAGATATTTTAGCATTTTAAAAAATGGATTGTATTTTTGATGGTTTAGTTGTACTTTTAAATGGCTGGATGTTTTAGCAATAATGAGAATGAAAGCAAGTTCTCATAACAACAATGAGAATGGATTGTTGATGCTTATTGATATGGTGCAAACTTTGGTTTGCATCAGTCCCATAACAAGATTCCTTTTTAACAATAATGAAAATGGCAAGTTCTTCTGTTGTGAACCAAAAATTGTTCCATGAAATTAATAGATTGTCCAATTAAGAACTCCTTATACTAGTGTTTTTGTTGTAGATATGACACTAACCTTATGCTATTGTGTTTGATGTAGATGTGATATAACCAAAATTTCATTGTAGATTGACACTAACCTTATGCTACTATGTTTGTTGTGTAGATGTTACACTAACCAAAATTTCAATTGCATTTAGTTGAGCTACTTGTGAATAAGTTCAAAATAGGTAGGGAAAAATTAAGTACATTATTCTTTGTTTTATGTCTCTATAACAATTTGTTCTTCTCCATTTTTAGCAATCAAAGTGTTGTATCCTCCACTTTCATTAATAAAAGTGCTTATCTAAATGGGGGAAAGACACATTACTCATTATCATGACCCTAATCAATTGATTGATAATTTTGTAAGGATAAAGAGGAGCAAGGCCAATAATTTGATGCTTTGACCAGAGATTAGTGGATCAAGGCTAATAATTTGATGCTTTGACCAGAGATTAGTGGATCAAGGCTATTGTACTTAGGAGTCCAAAGAAAAGCAATGTGGTTGAGGATGGGAAGTGCGAATGAGAACAACATCAATGTGGGCATGAAACAATGTGTGTACCATCACGTTTGTCATAGGTGTGTTGTCATAAATGTGAATGTTGGTTTGAGGCTAGAGGCCAAAGGAAGGTTGGAAGTACAAATGAGAACAACACCCATAGTAACTTGAGATAGTGTATACCATCATGTTGGTCATAGGTGTGTTACCATAGTTGTGAATGACATTGGTGTTTAAGGCTGGAGGCCAAAGGAAGATTAGGTTCATATGCTAAGACGAGCAGACAAGTTGGTATGTACAAACAAGGGACCAATCAAGTGGAAAAGGATAGTGTGTGGACTCAACTGTTCACATACAAGGTTCCATATATAATGGTTGGGCTTCATGCCATGCTACTTTCCTTTCAATAGTGTTCTTTACATGAACATTTGCTATTGGAAGATTAGGTTCATATGCTAACACGAGCAGGCAAGTTGGTATGTACAAACAAGGGACCAATCAAGTGGAAAAGGATAGTGTGTGGACTCAACTGTTCACATACAAGGTGCCATATATAATGGTTGGGCTTCATGCCATGCTACTTTCCTTTCAATAGTGTTCTTTACATGAACATTTGCTATTTTTTAGGTTGTTCTTCTCCAAGCATTGCATGTTGAGGACTAGGGTTAGGGTTACTTCAAGGAGGGCTTGACATTTTGAATTAGAGCCTAGCACAAGGTTATGGAGGCTTGTAGGCATTGAAGTTGAGAAAGGAAGATAGCTTTTGTGTTCAAGGAGGGCTTAACATTTTGAATTAGAGCCTAGCACAAGGTTATGGAGGCTTGTAGGCATTGAAGTTGAGAAATGGAAGGTAGCTTTTGTGTATACATAATTCTTATTACTAGGGGGGAAGATGAGCCAGGCTATGTTGCTCCAAAAGTGGTCATGTGGGTAGACTTAGGGTGCCCTCAAGTGTAAGAACTTGGGTAGCCTTAGGGTGCACCTTAAGTGCGAGACTCAGTGCCTAGTCAGCTGTACACAACGGAGGATCTGTAGACGATTGAGATGGAGCTCTAGCCTCCAGCACACACATCAACGATGTTTGAGCTCTCTTTAACGCATATGGAGGTAGCTTGAGAGTCTTCCACACATATACATATATCATTGCCTCCTTTTATGGGTCGGTGTAGCAACATGCAAACACAACAAGTAGATGAGCAATGTCCTATGGAGGGGGTTAGTGGATTATTGATTTACACAGGCTGGCTATGGATCTTTTAGCATGATAAATAGAGTTGTTTCTCCTTCTCTTTAATTTATATGGCATGTGTTAGTTGAATTAATATCTAGTCATAGTTGTTGTAAGGCATGTTATTTTGATCGCAAACTATAGCTTATTGATGTGACCTACTCTATAGTTATTGTTGTTGTGTTAAAGTATGATAAGAGCTTTGTTGAGTATTGCCTTTAACCAAAAAAGTTGGGCATTGATATGACCATCACATTAGATTGACAATGCTAAATTTTTTAAGATTAGATGTCTACCACCATGGCTAGGCTTGATAAATTGGGAGTAAATTGGACAGCTAGGCTAGCAAATGCAATTGGAAAAAACTTAGGATATTCAATTGTATTCCCAAAAGTTGACAATAGTATCAAGAAAATATTATTAGTCTTCAACCATAAATTTCTTTATCTTAAATATCAATGAAATCAATTTGAGAGGAGACATAGAGAAACCATACCTAGTCATCTGACTCACAAGTAATGGAAGTCTATCTCTCTATCTCAACCACTTGTAAAGTTATATGAGAGAGACACAAAGAGCAAAAAAAAGAAAGAAAAACATTGTTAATTTTTCTCAAGGACTCATAATTGTGAGAAAAAGGTAGCTTTGCAATTTTCCAATATAAGATTTTTTTAAATTATAAACTCATCAGTAATGGATTTGTTTATTGAAGTTCTTATTGAACATGAGAACCTATATCACATGACATAAAATCTTTAAGCACATTTGCCTAATTTTGTGCAACTCTAGAAAGTTAAGAACTTTAAGCATGAAGTGAGACATTGTGTGAGAACTTGGTGTTATTGTGTTCAAGCAGTTGCTTTGAGGATAGAGACTCAATAAGAGGATACGATATCTAAAGTGACATGAATGTGGAATATCAAGATGGTTAGGTTGTGGACATAGATAATGAGTAAATAGCTCAAGTTTGACAAAAATTGAGACCAAGATTGGCAATTGTTATTGGTTGGTTTTGTGTCAAGTGGACATGACATTGACATTAACACTTTTATATGCCAAGTTGATAAATGAGATGCATGGCTCAAGAATGGTTAAGGGCAAGTGGCTCTTTTCTTTAGTATTATCAGCCTTTTTAAAAGGGATGGAGAATGCAATCGATTGTAACAACAATGATATGATACATTAATGTATCCTATTTTAAAAACTTTGCCAAGGATCAAGTTGATCATGGTTGGGTTGTGGTTCAAGAAGCACGTGGCTCAAGGAACCATTTTAAAAAAAAGCTTATGAGTTAGACCTGGTGATAAGAGTGGTGTAGCTATTGATGCATTATGTAGGATAGTATATTAATGAGCTTCAATTTTATAAAAGTCAAGCGTTGCAACCGATGCATGATGGAGCTCAGAGTAGATGAGTATGCCCAAGTTATGTGGTTAGAGTAGCCGCGATAATTATGATCATTTGTAGTGATAGGGTAGCTCTGACTGACATATCATTTGAACCACATAATTTCTTTGAAGTTTGTGATAGGCACAAGGTGTCTTAGAAAGGAAATGCTAAGGGCATGTTCCTATAGGTTAAGTGGGCTAGTTTTGATATGTGTCCTTGTGTTGGGACCATTGAAATGAATAAGGCCTAAGACTGTACAATAGTAATCTTAAATACTTTGGTAGATCAAGAAGACATCAGATAAGACCTAAGATAACTTTTTGAAGGTCAAGATGACCTATGTATCCATTAAAGTTCAAAGCCTTAGAGCGAGTGTACCACAGGAAGGGCCTAGAGGGGTCACAAGTTTGTATTTGGTAGTGGCAATATTGCTAGGCCAAACTAGATCTTACTTCATTCCTTTATTGGATAAGTTGCTTACCTAGAGGCATGCTAGAACAAGTTGCAAGAAGTAATAAGGTCATATCTAGAAGGATTCTTGCACTATAATGTTTCTTTGTGTGATAGGGGGTTAGATGCATAAATGTATATGTGACAAGATTTCCAAATAGGCATAAATGGTTAAATTGGAGGGGAATTATAAGAGTTTTATTCCTAGTAGTGGAAGAGGAGAATTTAATTCCTAATAGTGGGAAAGGAGTATGAGTTTCATTTCTAATAGTGGAGGAGGAGTATAAGAGTTGCTATGTACAACACAATCGTGAAAAAGTTGATGCCTAGTGGCACATGTTATGACTTGAAAGTAATGTGTGTTGCTTGAACAAAGAGAATTTTTTGGACAAGAAATTAAGTTTCTCCACAACTAGTGGCTCAATCACCTAAGGTCTCATTGACTTTTATATTTATCATTTGTAGGCTAAAGTCAACATCTTGAGACTACCATGATCATTGTGTAGAATTCACTTAAAATTTTCTTAATCTATTGCAAGGATCTTTTATAATATTGTGCGATCAAGTATATCGTTTTCTTATAGCTTCACCTTTTTTACACCCACTTTTCTAGTTTACAACATGGGATTTTAGCGATGAAAAGGGGACCCAAGACTAAGACTTGTGTAAGATTGGAAACCTAGCATGCCAAAGTGTGCCTCATTCTATCACATAAATAGAACAAGATGTGAGCATTGAACCTAAATATTTCCCCCTCCAAAGTGCATATAACAAACACTACATTACCAAGGAAGAGATCCTTGATTGTCCATTTACCATCACCAAAATAAGAACACAACTTTGCTGGTCCAAGGTAGGCATAGATATTAAGTTCTTTTGGAAACGCGACATATCAAATGTTCTTTGAGTGTTAACACTCTCATTGAGATCTTTTTAAGGAATAAAACCCTTAACCTAAGTTGCCATATCAACATGCCTTCTATTTGGTACATGCTTATACTAAAAGATTCCCCTTTATGTGGAGTCATATGCTTGGGAGCACTGCTATTCACATATCACGTTCTTCACTACATGGGTTGAATCATGTGCCATGTGCCAGATTCACTATCCTTCACTACATTGGTTGAATCATGTGCCACATGTGTTGGATTCATTATCATGTGCTGAGAACTTCCTGTTGAAATGTAAACATCATGGTCATCACGAAGGGCATTACTTGCATTTTGCAAAATACCACAATCCAAATTTGATTATCCATAAGTGACACTAGTAAAGTCTTCCACTTAGAGGAATGCCCACTAATTTATTATATTTGCATGTAAATCATTATCATCTTTCTCTCCACAAGGTGACTACTATGCTTCTCTTCTCTATAGCAATGTGCTTCTTACATTCATCATTGATGTAGTGTCCATAATTTTTACAATAATGGAACTTACCTTTCTTGACAAGCTGATTTACAACATTTTGAACTTATTTTTCCTTGGTGTTTTTCTCTTTACTAGAGTTGATGCATCATGCTTCTTGCTATGCCATGACTTCTTTCATTTTGACATAACCAACCTTTGTGTCATTAAAGTTACTTGCTCTTCTTTCTTCCTATAAAAGAAAGCTAATAGGCTGAAATTTAAAAAATCCATTAAAATTGTAAATTTTCATTGGATTTGAGAATTGTCGGGCGGAATTGGAAATTTCGTGAACGATGGGATTCTCAGAAAAAAATAGGAAATTTTTAGAAATTATTTTTAGAAAATCCAGAAATTGGTTATTTTAAAATATCAATGGTATTTTGGCAAATCTAATTGCTAAAAATTTTCTGGAAAATTATAGGTTTGGAATGCCATAAGATAGGTTTGGTGGAATTCAAAATTATCATATTTTGAGGCCCTTAAAAATTAGAAAAAAATCATGATAATTCTTTTTCTCGAGAATTTATTATTTTCGAGGTTATTTAATGTTGAAGTACGTTTTCTCATGCTAACATTAGATAGATGTGGGTTATTCGCATATTATTAATACGATTATACCTTGTATTAGTAGATATTTCTGTTTAGATTAATTTTAAACGATGTTTGCATGATTTTTTACCATTGTTTAGCCATTCTTTTTGGACATGTTCCTTAATTTCTTCAATGTGATGGCTAGAACCTGTGTTCAAAGTATGTTTCACCTTTGACACTTTTCCATGATAATTTATTTGCACTTATTTAAGTGTGGTCTGTGCTTAATTTCTTAAGCCTAAGACAAGTTCTATCATGGGTTAGTTGATCTGTTTGTTTTGGTGGATTTTATTGGATGTTTTTCAAGTTTTATATGACTCATCCGGTTTTACCTAGATCACTTGTGTCTAGGGGTTTTTTATTGAGTATTACACACATGTGTTTCACTTGCTTAGTTTGGAGTTTAGTTTGAACAACACCATGTTCATATACTCCGGATTGATGAGTTGGCCACCAATTTTAATGCCTCTTTTGGCATGATTAATGTCCATTAGATGGCATGCATTGATTTTTATGATCAACTATGGAATTCATGGATTCAAGGAGCTTCTATGCTTTTATCCATGGTTTTATAAGGATCTTTTGATCTGTTGGATAATATCAT
Organism: Cibotium barometz; assembly: GCF_041138505.1. Lineage (NCBI taxonomy): Eukaryota > Viridiplantae > Streptophyta > Polypodiopsida > Cyatheales > Cibotiaceae > Cibotium > Cibotium barometz. Next base: position 5,882,499 of record NC_141103.1, on the reverse strand, counting down.
GTGCTTTGAAGGTAACATTTGCCTTCGTTTTTTGTACTTAATTTTGGACTATGTTCCTTGTACTTTTGTACAAATTCCAACTTAAATACCTAGTTGCTTATATATCTAGGTGAATTGTTATTTTTCTATCCTAACTTTATTGAGTTTATTGGGTAGTTATCATTAGAAAGGCGCCAATAATTCAAAATTCTTTTCTAATGATGTACTCGGAAAGAGTTATTCCTTGATGTGGTCTCACGAATATAGAGATAGGTTTTAGTATGTGAAAGTCTGGGATAAGGCCATCTTATTCCTTTTATACAGGATTTTATTCATATTTCCTAGATGGCGTACTAGGGAGTTTCAAATTAATAAGGTATGTATGGGTGGTATCATGGTGGTATGGGGCGCTAGTGATCCCTCACATATATTACCTAATGGGATAATTTGGGCTCAAGATTGTTGCTTTGCTTACATCACTTAGCATGTTGACCTCAACATTCAGACAATCTCATTTTTTGAATTCATTAGAAGTTATAGTGTAGGCATTCTCTCTAGATAAACTTATTTTATTTATAGCCTGCATATATTGATGAGTGTAATCTTGTCGGCATTTTCACTTATTGAAATCTCTTTCTTTAAAGTTCAACGAGTTTATTTTGTTGTGTTCGGATTAAGAAATTTTAGATTTTTTCTTTATTGGCATTTCTTTCTCTAGTTTCGTACTTTAGGTGATTTATACAATCGACCTGATGGTTTACGGATGGACATATGTGACTCATCGAGACGTTGATGACTCTCTATGTTGATATAGGTAACTCGGGACGCGGATAATTCCATGTGCAGATGTGGGTACGTCGGGGCGCCGATGAATCCCTGGTTCTTACTGTTATAATGCCATGTTTTCCTACTTTATTCCGAATGGTTTACAATGAGGAAATTACTTTGAGTATGAATTCCTATGATCATCCGCAGTCTGATGGGAAAATAGAGCAACGTATGAATCAAATTGTAGAGGATATGCTTCGTGCATATGTCTCTGGAAAAGCATCAAATTGGAAAAAATATCTTCCAATGATGGAATTTGCCTATAACAGTTTTAAACATATGACTATTGGTTTTAGTCCGTTCATGCTTATGTATGGGTATCAACCTAGGGCACCTATTGATGTTGGTCTTAAGGACATAGAGCTTGATACATCGAGTGATTTCTTGCGTAATATGCAGGAAATGCTGAGACCGAAGCTCGGGATTCTATCAGGAGTGCTCAGGATAGGGCACGGTTCTATGCTGATAGAGGACGCTCAATTTGGTCTTTTGAACCAGGAGCATTGGTTTATTTAAAAGTTCCTAAAGATTTTCAGACTTTGTCAAGAGAAAAATGATCAAATTTATCTCCTAGATATTGTGGTCCATTTCGATTTATACATCAGGTTGGCACGGTTGCGTATGAACTTAAACTACCTCCACATGTTAGAGTTCATCCAGTCTTTCATATCAATAGATTGAAAGCGAAATTGGGAGGTGAGGATAACACACTGACTCCTCAAGAACTCGTTGAAGTCAAAGAATTATCCTATGTTCCACATGAACCTGATAAGGTACTTGAATTTAGGGAAATGAAACTTTGTAGTTGACTAATCCTTGAGGTTAAAATTAGGTGGAAAGATAGGGAAATAGAGGATTTGACTTGGGAGTTGGTTGATATTGTTCAATGTAGTTCTCCTTCTTTTCATTGCAAGAGTGCAATGTTTTGAGAGAGGGGAAGTATATTATATGCACATTATGTGTGCATATACTAGGAGGCTAACCCACATTAGGCTTGTGAGCATGGGAGCATGGGAACAAGCTCTAGGATTCAGGTTAGGGTCAGGCATCCAAGGGTCACACATGGGAGATAGAGAGTCAAGAGTCACTTGAGGGCCCTCCAATATAATAGGGACATGGGGCACACTCAAAGGGGGCTTAAGCTATGGTCTCTTGATGTTATCTTGAGGTTAGGTTATGTTATGTTGTCTTGTGTAGAGGATCATGACTACTCACCTACCATTTCATACTATAGCTACATGCTGCTGGATTGGAGTTATACCTCTTGATGGTATGGGACATCAAGGTAAAGGTATGATGTACTTCATTATAATTCATGTGTGCATCCCTTGGGCTCGGGGGTAGTCAAGTGGATGAGTTTATACTTGATTTATGCATGTTTATGCATAACAATTATCTAGAGAGATCTTAGGGTTTTAACACATAGAGTCTCCCATACACATGAACAATAACCTCCAGTACACATGAACAATAACCTCCCATAAACTATCTCATACATAACAACTCCTTGCAATGCACTATAGCCAAAGGTGATAACGTTAGCATTGGCTTCTCTATTTTCTCTTTACTAATTCTATTATAGATTCATAGTATGTTAAAAGATGTTATTAAGAGGGACCCTTATTGTGCCTAGGTGGCAAAAGGTTGTTAATATTCATAGTATGTTGTTAAGAGGGACCCTTACAGATTTATAGTATGTTAAAAGAAGTTGTTAAGAGGGGCCCTTTATTGTGCCTAGGTGGCAAAAGGTGGTGTGCTAGCCCTTAAAGCTTTTAGGTTTATTAGGCTTAGGAACTAAGTATTTTATATAGACTTTGAAACTACTAAGGCTTATAAACCTTAGTTTTGTTAATGTTTAAATAAGCCTAGAAAAAAAGGATTAATAAGTCTTGATTAAGGCTTATTAACCACTCAAAAATTATGTCTTGAGCTAAAAAATAAAAAAACAGTGAGAGGCTAACTAGCCTTGTTAAAATACATTAAAAACAAAACTCTTATCAAAATTAAAAATGTACCGTGATGCGGGAAAACATTGTGTAGCTTTTAATAAATTTTTAATTTTAATAAATTTGGTTTAATGCCCCTTTGTATGTTCTAAACCCTCTCTCTATTGTAGCTCATAAATTGGGTTCCAAATTGAATGGAGATACAATGTGCAAAGACCTTATCTCAAGGGTGAATACAAATATAGCTTCTTGAGGGGTTCTTCTCATCACTAAACAAATTTAATTCTTTCAATATTACCCACATGAAACTATTATTATGAGACTTCATGAAAGAGAAGTACTTGAGTACCTTCACTTAAATGATAACGAGACTTGAAAGAGAAGTACTTGAATACCTTCACTTGAAAGAGAAGTACTTGAATGATAACGAGACTTGAAAGAGAAGTACTTGAATGATAACGAGACTTTACTATATTGTATAAAGATATTTGTAGACCTAAAATCGAGCAACAAAAATATTAGCATTGATGATGGTAAATTCAAGTGGCCAAAAACAAAGTAGCTTAGTTTTCGTTACTTAGATTTCGCTCAATTTCAGTCGCCCAGTGTTTTGACTACCTTCCACCAAGGTCTGTTCATTTGGACTTTGCCTTGAAAGCAAGTGAGTGGTTTAGGTCTCTAAACCCACTTGAAAAGGCCAGCTCTACAAGATCTTAAGGCACACTTTCATAGTGTGATTCTCACCTAGTGGAGCAAGATGGAGTCCAATTGCATAGCTCAAGTAGGAGGAGGGAGAAATGACGCGAGATTATATTACTAGGACCAAGTATCTCCAAATGAGATGCATAGATTGGATGACTTATCACTCATTAATTGATAAGATGATCAGTCTTAAGAGCAAGGGACTTCATGACCATCTCTTTAGGTCTAGGAGTGTTACAGAGTGAGGTAGCAAAATAAACCCAGTAGACAACTTGCAAGATAAGGATGTAGAAGGCATCCACTCGAACCAAGCCTACAATCAAACCTATCCAAACAAGCATATATCAAGCAAGTAAGAACATAATGACATGCAATAAAGCAAGAAAAGGAAAGGAGAAAACTATTATAAGGGAATGATTATGTATTGCTTATTATAAAAAATGACTTATATACAAATAACTAGCTTTTACACTAGGCCGGCTAAACTTGAAAATGGTATAGTCTCTATTACTAGTCTTAAGCAAGTATGTATACCAAGTCCATAGACTTTCCCTATTTGATATTAAGCTCAGAATATGGCCACTTTATATATTCCAATGCTATCTTACAAAAGATAAGTGCATGTTTGTGCGAGCAAGATGGCAAAGTGCCTTACAGTAGGTTGAGTGGGTGAAACCATGTTAACCAACAGAGTGGTTAACAAAGGCCTTTGCAAATCTCCCTCACATGCTTTTTTTTGGTTTTATAAAAGGTACAGAAAGCTAAACATGAAAACATCATATCCATTGATTTAATATCAAAAGATCTAATGGGCACAATTCAAATAGAAAAAAAATATAAACGTGACAAAACATGTCCTTATAAACCATTGAATCTTACAAGCTATAAAAAATATAGTCCCACTCTATCTTTCTTCATTTTCTCTCTTTCTCTCTCTCTCTCTCTCTCTCTCTCTCTACACACACACACACACACACACACACACACACACACACACATATATATATAGAGAGAGAGAGAGCAAACACACACACACATAAATATATATATATATATATATATATATATATATATTTGTGTGTGTGTGTTCTCTCTCTCTCTCTCTCTTTCCACACACACACACACACAAATATATATATATTTGTGTGTGTGTGTGTGTGGAAAGAGAGAGAGAGAGAGAGAGAGAGAGAGAGAGAGAGAGAGAGAGAGAGAGAATTTCACACATTTTTTAAATGTGGATGGATGGGTGTATGGTTGGTGGGCTAGAGTCATGTGGCTTTACTAAATGCATCATGAGAATCCACATGGTGTCTCACCATTTTCAACACCAACTCCACATTTTTCAAAAATTTAAAATAACCTTTGTCTAATTTTTCGCTAATTTACAAGATTTTTTTAAAAAAATTAATTAACCCCGAACGCATTAGAATACGAAGAACGGTCAAAAAATTTCAGAATTCCAATGTTTTCCCCGGAATACGGAAAGCCAACAGTTTCGTGAAAATGAAAAGACAAAAAAAAATCAAAATGTGAAAGGTCAAAAGTTTCCAGAATCTGAAAGGTCAAAAGATTTTTTGGAATTCGGAAAGCCAAGAGGTTTTAAGAGAAAAAAATTCAAATATTTTTAGAGATTTTTTTTTTCTCAAAATTCATATTTTCTCCCCCCCTTTTTTTTTAAAGCTTTGAAAAGTTTTTTTTGAAATTAAAAAACACCTTTTTTAAACATATTTTTTAAAAATAAAGCTTTATTGAAAAGCCTTCAAATTTTTTTTTCTAAGGAGGGGGGGGGGCAATTTTCGCCCGGTGGGCTGTAGCGCAGCCCCCCCCCCCCCGCCGCGACGATGAAAAATCATGGAGAGGGAGAGGTTCCTCCCCTCTCCACTCCTCCCCTTCTTCTCATTCAATCCTACTCTCACACCACCCCATCCTTCTCTCTTTTCTGTTAACAGAGAGGATTAAGCCTTAATTAAAAAAATTAATCATAATTAATTATTAATTATGATTAATGTTTAAGCAAATTATGCCATCAGAGAGGTGTTTACATGGGTGTGAGAGAGAAATAGAAAGAATCTCCAGATTTTGGGGGAGGAAAAGAACTTTACACGCATGAGAGAGCACTCCATGCATCAACATGCTACCCCCTACTGCATTTCAGCAGAAAATCGACAGAAATTTGATAGCATACCCGTAGAAAAACATGCAAAAATGTTTTAAAAAATACATTTTAAACCATAAAAAGCTCTAAATTTTTATAAAAAATTAGGAAAAAATTCTTAAAAATTGTAGAAATTCAGGGAATCCATTCTACCAAAAATATCCATAGTAAAATTTGTGGTATTTTGGTAAAAATTTCCATTAAGGCTTATTTTAAACCACAAAAAATAGAAAAAAATAGCATTAAACTCACAGAATTCCCCCGTAATGTCGATTCGTCCATTGAACCGTAGTAACACACATTCCAACTACCATATCGACGATCCACGTGCAAATCATCAACACAAATTAATAAAATAATATTTTTATTTAGTAAATATTAAAATTTACTTCAAAAAATGCCAAAATTGTAATAAGAGAAGAAAAAATAACAACAATTAACTAGAGATTACTCTGATACCACTGTTAAAACCCTAAGATCTCTCTAGATAATTGTAATGCATAAACATGCTACATAAACATGCATAAATCAGGCATAAACTCATCCACCCGACCACCCCCGAGCCTAAGGGATGCACACATGAATTATAATGAAGTACATCATACCTTTACCTTGATGTCCCATACCATCAAGAGGTATAACTCCAATCCACTAGCATGTAGTTATAGTGTGAAATGGTAGGTGAGTAGTTATGATCCTCTACACAAGAGAACTTAACATATTCTAATCTCAAGATAACATCAAGAGACCATAGCCTAAGCCCCCTTTGAGTGTGCCCCATGCCCCTATTATATAGGAGGGCCCTCAAGTGACTCTTGACTCTCCATCTCCCATGTGTGACCCTTGGATGCCTCACCCTAACCTTAACCCTTAAGGTTAGTCCTAACCCATGCTCCACTAGAGCTTGTTCCCATGCTCCCATGCTCACAACCCTAATGTGCGTTAGCCTCCTAGTATATGCACACATAATGTGCATATAACACTATGGAAGCCTAAAAATTTTTCTACCCTATTTATGAGGTTATTGTGTGTGCACGCGTGCAACGATTCCTCCTCCTCCTCCTCCTCCTCTCTCTCTCTCTCTCTCTCTCTCTCTCTCTCTCACACACACACACACACACACACACACACACACACACAAAACAAAGAAGTTAGGAGAAATCCTAGCATTAATGATGGTAAATTCAAATGGCCAAAAAAGTAGCTCAGTGTATGTCACTCGATTTAGGTCTTGCTTGGTTTTGATCGCTCGGTGTTTTGACTACCTCAAATTTGGTCAATCATCCTTAAGATGTGGATTGGCTTGGTTTAATTTGTCCAACTCTGAGCCTCTAGGTGTGCTATGTTGGTTGCAACCCCCCTTCCTATTTTGAACACCATCCTAAGCATGTATTTAGCATATTTATGTACATAAGGAGGTAGTTGCGTAAGACCCTATGCTTTAGCATACATGATCTCTTACCTTATAGGGTTAGCTTGCACGTGGTTTTCCAATGGCACTTCTCCTCCATCGGTCTCGCCCTTGAGGCTACAGGCTCACTTGATGACATGTTCTATAAATTCCGTTATGGTTCCCTTTGTGAGGAGGTTGTGAGGAGGTAGTCCTTGAAATTGGCTTCTTACTCTTTCCCACGTTCCCTGTTCCTTGTCCAAACAAAGAAGAAATTAGTTCTGTGGCATAGGCACTTCTATAGTAGCTCATTTCTTCCTAAAGCTCCTCTCTTTGAGGTGGATCTGGAGAAGTCTAGCCTTCTTAACTAGAGAGCATGTGGTGGTGGGATGTAAGGAGGTAGTTGCATAAGACCCTCTGCTTTAGCATACATGATCTCTTACCTTATGGGGTTAGCTTGCATGTGGTTTTACAATGGCACTTCCGTTGGTCTTGCCTTAAGGCTATAGGCTCACTTGACGACACGTTCTGTAAATGCCGTTATGGTCCCCTTTGTGAGGAGGTAGTCCTTGACATTGGTTTCTTACCCTTTCCCACGTTCCTTGTTCCTTGTCCAAATAGAGAAGAAATTAGTTCCGTGGCATAGGCACTTCTATAGTGGCTCATTTCTTCCTACAGCTTTTCTCTTTGAGGTGGATCTGGAGAAGTCTAGCCTTCTTAACTAGGGAGCACTTTGCTGAGTGCTAGTTTTGTTATTGGGACTGACGGCTTGGTGGGTTTGAGGAGGTGTGGTTTGATGCATTGCAATTAACTATATTATCATTTCTAACAATAAGTCTAGATCGGTTTCACATCATCAACGGTCCTCGATGTTTCTGGATCAGGTCTAAGAATTATTTTTGACAAGTTTTTTTAAAGTTGATTTTTTAAGGGGCTACTAGGCTCATGTGTCCAAGTTCATGCCTCTAGATTCATGTCTCTAGGCTCATGTCTGTAGGCTCACGTCTGTACGTTCATATGTCTAGGCTCACATCTCTAGAATCTTGGCTCACGACTATTTAGGCTCACGTCTCTTAGCTCACATATGTAGATTCACGTGTCCAAGTTCACATCTCTAGGCTCACATCTCTGAGTCTACACCTCGTAGCTCACATATGCACATTCACATATGTCTGGGCTCACTTATGTAGGTTCACGTCTCTAGACTCCGGGCTCACTTCTCTTAGCTCACGTATGTAGATTCACGTGTCCAAGTTCACATCTCTAGGCTCACGTCTTTGAGTCTACACCTCTTAGCTCACGTATACAAGTTCACGTTCATGTATGCAAGCTCATGCCTTTTTTGTATGAACTTGACTTACATGGTTCCCTGGTGATATAGGCCTTTCTGGGGCACGAAAGATTTATTTTAGACAAGATTTTTTTTAAAAGTTTATTTTTTAAGGTGGCTACTAGGCTTACGTATGTAGGTTCACGTCTCTAAACTCTTGGCTCACGACTATCTGGGCTCATGTCTCTTAGCTCACATATGTAGATTCACGTGTCACATCTCTAGGCTCACGTCTTTGAGTCTACACCTCTTTGCTCATGTACGTAGGTTCACGTTCACGTATGCAGGCTCATGCTTTTTTTGTTTGAACTTGTTTCATGTGCTTCCCTGGTGTGACATAGGGCCTTTTTGGGGCATGAAAATCTAGGAATAGGGTCTGTGTGATAGGGTTGGTGTACACTTATTAGTGGGTAATATGTGTACTTAATTCTCTAATAATTATGAAGGACAAGAATTTTCCTTAGAATTTGTACCTGGTACAGATTGTATGACAAGAATATCTTCCAAGGACATGGGTAGAAGGTGTGTCCATGTACGGGTCTTTATGGCTGTAATAATTGGTCCATATGATATTAGGTATATCTACCTTGAGGCTCACGTCAGAGGTTCATGTGTCCAGGCTCACAGCTCACATGTCCAGACTCATGGCTCATGTCTCTAAGCTCACGCCTCTCACGTGTCTAAATTAACGTCTTTTGTGTGAGACAAGGCTCACGTCCCCTACTCAAGAGTTGGTTTGGCCTAGTTTTTATGATTTTTTGGACTTGACGGGGTGCGTTTCGTGTTCTTAATTCTAATTAAATATTGTGATATAACTAATTAATTATTTTAGAAGTTAAAGAGCCAAAGGTGTAAGTCCCAACGGCTACAGTAGCCCCTTAAAAGACCAATAAACCAAAACTAAAGGTCCAAAAGAAGAAGACCTCAAAGAGCAAGTATAAATGCAATACATGATCAGTTGTCAAGGGTAATAGTCATAACCATCAACGAAAGTGATTCGAATGAGAGCTCTGAGGCTACCTCCCTTGAGGAGATAGTTAGTGATCTCCTACTCATAGAATATGAAAACCTTCTAAAGAAACTCAAGGAGTACCCCAACCCAGTGTTAAAGAGATAATGAAATAAACCTAAGAGCTTATGAGGAAGGTATGGCACCAATGTTAGAGTAAGTGGTTGAGTAAAAAACACTAACCATGCCTAAGTATATCCTAGACCCTATCCCAAAGCTAATTATAGAACCAAAACCTTGTACTTTGCCCAAGACCTCAGAGATAGACCTATATCCATTCTTAAGAGGCCATAACAAAACCAGTTCTGAAGCCTCTGTCCTTGGAACCAATCTAACCAAGCCCCACATTGCTAGATGTAGTAGTGATTAGAAGGACTCAGTGGGAGGTGAAAGTTGGCCTTCCATGGGTCACCATAATCAACAAAACATCTTTTTCTGAGGTGATTGACGACGGATTTATCTCTTCCCTTTCAGAGGCACCGCCTCCTAGGAAAGGATCATTTCATTTACGGCTTTATCTCGTTTGTGGTAGAAATGATAAACCTTACACATAAACCCTATTATATGTCTAGGAAAACATTTGGGATGGTGAAAGCTACAAAGGAAGGCACACGGGTGGCATGGGCAGAGGTTCTCTACCACAACCTCAAAGTGCAAATGGGAAAGCTCACTAGGGTGAACACCAAAACCAAAATCGGACCATATCTCGATGCATGTTCAAAGGTAGAGTTCAACCAAGAGCAAAGAGGGAAACGAAGGAAGGCACAACGGACCATGCCACTGGAAAACCTCAAATCTCTAAGCCTTCCAGAAAGACCCAGGAACCAGCCACCATAGGTAAAGGAAAAAAGAGATCCCCTTGCCCTAGAACCCAATGAGTTAAAACCAATGGCTTGAAAGGCACTCTCTGAAAACATGTGGCTAAGCACACAAACCTGCAATTTGTAAGATCTCTTGGAAATCAGGCTGGTAACATACCCACACAAAGAGGCTGGTAACATACCCACACAAAGAGGTGGCTACTAAAGCATCTCATATGAAGTATGGCATATTGCACCGCCTATGCTACCTCCTAGCCTACATGCATGTTATTACATTTGAAGATACATGCACTACAAGACAATGCTGCCATACACGCGTTTCATACACGCGATAAATTACGAACGCGTGTATGGTCGCGCCTGTATTTGAATAGAATCGGGCGCGTGTATTTTTGCATTTAAATTCGCGTGTATATTTGCATTAATAAACGCGTGTATAAAAGCGTCTATATACACGCAGTAATACACGCACCTATACACGATAATATTTACGGGGTAATACTCGCTATTATACACGGATAAATACACGCTACTATACACGGATTAATACACGAATGGCAGAGAAAAACTGAAAAAAAACTGAATTCCTTTACAAAATTAAAAACTATTTTCCTTAAACCATCTCATAGTACATTACAGTATAGATCATTACACAATCCCACTACATGCATTTACAACAATGAAATATATTCAAGAATAAATCATATTGCATATGAGATGATGGAAATGTCATCAATTTAGAACATACAGTGACGGATTGGTTAGGGTTCGATCTCATCTTCAATAAGATCCATCCTTGCCAAACGATCAACATCAATATCCATTTGATCAATTGGTAAGGCTACGATTAAATTTATTCCACTATCGATATTCTGTACTCCATTGATAATGGTATCGATGTCCTGATCATCCTCATCAACATCACCATCATCCTCAATGGTAGGGTCATTCTCATGATCATGAGAAATGGCATGCTCATCCTCATTATCACGATCATCTCTTATTTCTTGATCATCGATCACAACATCTTCAATGGCATATGCATGTTCGACGTCATCTTCATTGCGGCTTGTTACATCCTCCATATGCTCCATATCAGTGAATGTATTATACATCACTTTGGAACGTGGTGCAATAGGGATGACGTACCACCATTTGATGTCATGCACCATTGGTAGATAGATAACCTACTCAAATACACACAGTACAGTAATTAATTAGCATATCAAAAGTCAAGGGGTACGCGAGCTTAGATATATATGTACATGAAACACATTAGTAAAAAAATGCATACCTGCTCACATTGTTGTGGCAATACGAGCCTATCTTTCTTTGTTTGCCAGAACTTTGTAGAGTCAATAGTTACATATCCACTTGCATGGCGTTTTATCGTTGCATCAGGCCCTTTTTCCACCACGTTCATTTGCCATTTGACATCCAAAACATACACAAAGAAGCGACGAAAGTCGAGCCTAAATATGTCTTGGATTATGCCACAATAATCATCCATTTTTCCATTAGCTCCCTCAAAGCTACTAATGACACCGCAATCTTGTGTATTTCTCTTTTCATCAATTCTTTGTGTTCGAAAATGCTTGCCTTCACACCATATAGCATTGAACATAGTGCACTGGACCAAAATAGAAACAATATTTGTGTAAGCAATGTGAATAAATATTAAAAGAAAATCACTTACAACTAATGCAAAACATTAGTTCTATGTACCTTTGACATGCATCCTCGTGCATACTCCCATTCTTCCGCCGTGATATGCAGCCCCTCGTCACTCTCTGCTCTCTCCATTTCCTCATGCAACCAATCAACATGGATATCATTCGGAAGTGTTGCTAGATGCTTAGGGTACGCCTTCCGAGAGCCATGTTGCCTCCGAAAGAGAGCTCTTTCTGCTTGCCTTTTTGTCTTTGCATCCTCATATCTTGTAACCCATCTGCTCATCACATCACTATTAAGGATACAAGTGAAATTGAGATCATCAATCAACGTTTTGTCAATTACTTTACTCTGTCCTTTTCCTTGAGGCACAATAGAGGTCATCCTCAAGTCCTCTTCATTGCTCCATAGTCGTGGCAAAGAGCTGTCCACCTGACCAAGAAATTCTGAAATATATACAAGCGACTCTTGTATCAACCAACCCTCGGCCATGCTTCCTTCAGGCCTTGCACTTTGCCTCACAAAGTCTTTTAAGGTCTTCATGAAGCGCTCTAGGAAGAACATCCAACGTGCATGCACAGTACCACATAAAGCAATTTCGTCCACTAAATGCACAATGAGATGTAGTTGACTTGTGAGAATGGTTCGCGGAAAAGTCTCCTCTACCAAACAAACCACCTCCACTGCCATAACACGCGCATCATCCAACGTGGCTGGATCAATTGCTTTGGAACTAACATATCTGAAAAATAAATAAATAGTACGTTATACCTCATGCACGTTCATTTTGCAAGGTATAATGAAGGGTGATCTGAGCATGGGTTTTACATACCTCACAAGCTCGCCCATCTTATAAATACATTTTTTCAAACTCTTATTCGCACAATGGTCGATGCTAGTAGGTAGTATGAACTGCGCACATAAGAGCACATTTATGGTTTATGGCATTACAAAATTTAATTTCAACGTACGTACAAAACTTGGAAAACGCTTACTTGAAGCATCTTGTGCCAATCGTGGGACTTCAACCCATATAGTTGCTCAACGCCTCTTTTCTTAGTGGTTGTAAAGGCTCCCTTCAATGATCTCATGCATCCAGTGGGAGTACGCAAAGTGGTGATGGCCTGCTTTACCTGCTTCTCCTCTTTCTTTGATATAATCCATGGTGCAGGCGGAAGACGAACGTGCCCACCCACCTCTCGTGGCCAAGCTTGACGCATACGTCCTGCGACCCGCAAGTCCTCACGTACGCTAACATTGTCTCGTTTACCAGTAATATGTTCCCAAATACCAGATCCCACATTCTTGAAGATGTGCATGGGATCAAGAAGATGGTTGATCTTAAGATGGGTCCAATATGGCAGCCGGAAAAAAATGGAGTACCTGCACAAGGGATTGCTCTATGTGACCTTTAATCCAATTAGAGACTACACAAAACAAGATTGAAAAAACATCACTATACCTGTTCATGCCATCTGGAGGAAGAATAGTTGTAGACTCCCAAATACGCTTCCAATCTTTTGCACGAAGTGTTTGTGGAGGAATGTTACTCTTACTAGCAACATATTTAGGATGATCTGAGGGGAGAAATCGATGATGATTATCGAATATAGTCTTACACAAACCATCAGCATACTCATGTACTAACGAAGGGCCACAAACAGGACATGCATGTTTACCCGATGTTTTCAAACCTGTTAAAATATAAACAAAAGTTAGAATAATAAAGTCAAACCGTCTAATTAATATATATAGCCAATAGTAATAGAGTAGGGAGGTAATTAGACGTCTTACCAGAACAATCGCTGTATCCTGGAAAGTCATGCATTGTCCACATCAACACTGCTTTTAAGTCGAAGTGTCGAGAGGAGGGAGGCCTACTAATGTCCACCACCGCAACACCTCTCCATAGTTCCTCCAACTCATCAATCAGTGGTTCAAGATAAACATCCATATGCTTGACTTTATGTTTCCCTGGAATTAGAAGGGATAACATAAGATGTCCCTTCTTGATCGCCATTGATGGTGGAAGGTTATAATTCACCAGCACAACTGGCCACACGCTGTACGCGGTGCTTTTGAAACCAAATGGATTCACTCCATCCATACCCAGGCCAAGTCTCAAGTTTCTGGGCTCTGTTTTAAAGCTGGGCCACTCATCTTCAATATGCTTCCAAGCAGGAGTGTCTGCGGGAATTCTCCACATGCCATCATCCGATCGATGTGAGGAATGCCATGACATGAGCTCTGCTATAGATTTGCACTTGAACATGTGTTTGATGCGAGGAATTATAGGAAAGTGTCGCAAGACTTTACGAGGTACATCAAAACTCTTCATATCTGTTCTGTACCTTGCTTCACCACAAGTGGGACATGTCAGAGCCTCCTTATGCGTCCCACGAAAGAGAATGCAATCATTGACGCATGCATGTATTTTATCATAATCCAGTCCTCCAAGAGATGTCACATAGCGCCTCGCTATGTCTCTTGAGGTGGGCAGTCTATTTTCCTTTGGAAGCATATTTGACAATAGCCTGCATCCAATATCATCAATTATAATTAGTCTTAAATCCTAAACCTTAAACCACTAATTCAAATTTATAAGTTAGAATGCTTACTTCAACAATGCGTCAAGACTTGCATTGCTCCATCCATAAACTGTTTGTATATTAAGTAGTTCAAGGGAAGCACGTAAAACTGAGAATGTGCACCCTTCAAACACCGGTGTCGATGAAGCTTTATAAAGATGCTCTTGTTCCATATCATCGTCGTCCATACCTTTGGGATCATCCTTAAAAAGATTTCGCACCATATCATCAAGCACCTCCTCTTCCACAACTTCGTGAGGTGCAGGGCTATTGTCGTCCCTTTCCCACTCATCTCTGACATTAGATCCCGAAGCTCCAGCATCATCTCGTCGACGCTTTACGTGCTCTCGTCGCGCGTAGGGTACCATGTTAGGGTGTGGTACTGCATCCTGCTTCAATTTATCAAATTATATGTTACAACTCTATTAATTTAATTTGGATACCATGAGTCATTTGAATACCATCAATTTACATCTACTCACCTCCAAACCTGTTTGATTCCATTCTCCATACATGGAGATATGATTCAAGGTAATTCGACGTGCTCGTACAATGCATCCTTGACATCGATTACACATACATTTGATCCGTTGTCCCAACCACACATCGCGATTACGATGACGCATTGTCTCATCTTCCTCAGAACTGCTTGAAGAGGTTGATGACATCCTGTGTACAAATCAGAAAACACAAACTCATTATATATTTTTAATGAAAGCACAAAAACGCGTGTATTCACGCGGCTATCTCCTACAATTTGCGTGTATAAACGCGGCTACTTCCTAAAAAACGCGTATATTCACGCGGCTAATATCTGCAAAACGCGTGTATAAACGCAGCTACAATCATGTACACGCGAATATACCTGCGTTTATATACGCGAATATAAACGCACACATAAACGCGGCGGCATATTTAAACTAAACATAGCCCGCCTTCCCCAAATATAGATTTTGAACTTAGAAATCAACAGTGCGCCTGTTTTCGCCTCTTCCAACAGCAAAGAGGGAGCAGAGAAAGGAGCACACACACGGGAGAAGGAGGGAGCAGAGAAGGAGCAGAGAGGACTCACTTTTTCAGAGGTGAGTCACTTTGTCCTGTGCCTTGTCTCTTTTGTCAGATTTGTTTACTTTGCTCTTTGCTCTTTGGGTTTGTCTTTTTGCACACGATTGGGTTGCTGCATCCTGACAGGGGCGACAATGGCTGGTCCTTTTGTAAGGACATTCTGTTTTTGTCGGGGGGTCGGTCTTTTCGAGAAATTTTTTTCGCAGGTCGCGTGTAAGAACGCGTGTAGGAGCGCGTGTAACCTGTCTGCAGAGTTTTTCCACGCGCATATACACGCGTTTTTTGCCGGGTATATACACGCGTTTTTTGCCGGGTGTATACACGCGTTTCTGCAGACAGAAAACTGCCGCGTTTCAGATTTCAGGGTTTGCAGGCATTTGACTTGTGTAGTGACAATGTGTGAGTCAAGAGACAGCCCATGATGTACATGATGATGTTTGTTGCAGGTTCTTTATGGATATTCCAGGTTCTTCATCCGATCCATTTGCGTACAGCAATTGGTTGATGGAGATGATGAATCACTTTGGGCGCCAACCTGGTCCGGTTGAGCTTACAGAGTATATGTATGTCCATCCCCCTCCTTCCCTGCCTGGTGTCTATACCCCTGTCGCGAGTATCCAGGGCACTCCAGTGCCGTCTATTCCTCCGAGTCCGACGAGACGGCATGCAGCTTCTCCTCTTCCACGTCCACCGAGGAGACATACCTCGTCCCAGACACACTCACGTACACCCTCACAGCCACCATCACGTGCTCCCTCAGAGCCACCGTCACGTCAGGGCTCACAGCCACCGTCACGTAGACAATCCCCCAGTCGTGACTCCACCCGCAGCAGTAGGAAGAGTGGGAGTGGGGGAGGATGCGGCGGGTGCTTTGGTGGGGGAGGTGGGGGAGGTGGGGGAGGTAGTAGGGCACGGGGTGAGAGAGGAGATAGAGGGAGAAGAGTTAGAGGAGACAGTTCGGAAGAGGAGGAGATGAGAGAGATGGAGAGAGTGGTTTGCTATGATGTGACGGATAGGGGCGGGATAGTGATGGATGCGAGGGGGAGGGAGGTAATGGAATACATGCGTGGGGTAGTATCAAACTCATATAGAAATTGTTTTATTAAATTTAAAGATCAAAATAGCCGATTAGTTGGGGAGGTGATAGAGGCTGTACACAGTCGGTACCCCAATCCCCCACATGCTACATTCTCGGATGTATGGGGAAGGACGCGAATAAGGGAGATCTTAAGTAATAAAAGATCTCACCTTAAAAAACTCGCGTACGATGACCGGCTAAATGTAGCTGCGGGTGGCTATCCTGCCGAGAAACCTGCCACTGCGCACAAACGCGAGTGGAAGGAGGCAAAGAAACGAGCAGAGGGTGGCGTGAAGAGCAGGCAGCATGTGGAGGCACGACGGATCCAGATGGAGACCGTTGGATCTTCGCATTTCGGATCTGGCGGCGTCGAGTCATGGGAGGCAGAGTTCGTAAGTATCCTGTCACTTTATTTGATTGTTTACTTAATTCATTGATTCTATGAATTGTTTTAATCTTACAAATTGTGTTGATTATGATACAGCGACGGGTTACGGGGAGGAAGCCCACAACCCACGATACTGCGTATGCTCGCCGGCATAGCAGACGTGACACGTGGGCCATCTTCAGAGCCGAGGGACGTATTACGGACGCGCAGTTTGAGTTGGCCATGAGACCATACGGTCGACAGGTACTTGAAAATTCGTAACGAATGGTTTTGGTTTATTGAATTGCATATATATATATATATATATACTTATATACTATATATTACTTGAACAGGCACAAGCTGCTGATGATCCACCGGCCGCCGCTGCAGAGGGTGGACGTGAGCACTACTCCTCGGACATTCCGACCGATGCGAGCTCATCTGAGCATGAGGGGAGCACCGAGTCATCATCTGGGTCTGAGTAGTACTCAGATTTGTAGTATCACATTCCATATTTAGGATGTGATTGTATATATTTTTTTGTAAACTCAAGCCATGGGCTACTTCGAGATATGGACTCCCTTGTATACATGTATGAAATTTTGATAGTAATATTGAATTGATTGATCGATAGTATTACATTCATGGCTCTCTTGAATCGTGTAATGACAATGTATGCATTCATGTCGTTCTTGTCTTAATCTCCCTCGTGCATATGTTCTTCGTGGATGGTCTAATGCACCAAAAACCCTAAACCAGAGAGTGCTATTGGGTGCTGGAATGCTGGAACAGTATTCAGGCACCAAATAGCACTCTCTGGATTTTTTTTTTTGCTCTCTGTTCGCGTGTATAAACGCGTCAAAACTGCTAAAAATTGCGTGTATCTGCGCGGATACACTGGAAATAACGCGTGTATAAGCGCATCTAAATAAAATAAACGCGTGTACAGACGCAAGTAAAAACGCGGCTGGGACATTGGAACTGAACAGGATGCGGCTATACACCCGTGTATAACCGCGTCTAATAGAAGAAGACGCGTGTATACTGGCGTGTATTAATGCGTCTGAAAAAAAAACGCGGCTACACACCCGTGTATACGCGCGTCTGAGAGGTACTTTACACGCGTTTTTACACGCATGTCTGTGGCCGCGAGAATACACGCGCTGATACACGGGCCCGCTACTTTTTTTCACAAGTCATTTTTAGCGGCTAAGAGCGCGGGTATGAGCCCAATCCCTTGTAGTGATGTAGGTCCATAACACTAACACGCTTACACGTAGGTCCTTATCTATGAAACATAAGTAGTCCTATGGTGTGACGTGATGCATGATGACATGGAATTGAGACATGTTTTCATTTTTTTTTATTTTTCATCTTTTATTAAAATGTTTTGGGGGTTGTTGTTTTCATTCCATTGGATGTTTCGACAATTGTGCCTTTATCAATTGGGTGCCTGTAAGACACATTGTCCTCCTTTGACTCGGCCAAACTCATAGAAGCAAGTTACAAATGTAGGCTTTAAAGATGAACAAATTGAGAATTAGGCCTTGTTTTTACTAGAGATAATGGATTAAAATTGTATGCATTAAAGTTTTTGATTCAATTCATATCAATTGTTGGCAAAGTAGATTTTTCATATATGGATATAACATATAAAGCTCTCTAAACTATCAAATGATTGCTTGGATAGGCAATGGTTGTGTTAAGATGTTAGTACATTAGACAAAGTATGAATATGCTATTTCATTCCTCTTTACTTGGCCCCTTCACTCCCTCCTCCGATCCCCTCCTTAAACAGCCCCCCTCCCCCCCTCCTTAGCGGACATTTGGATGTACACTATGTGAAATTGATAGAAGCATTTCGTTTGCATGACTCGTGGGCTATAATATGCCATAATGCGCTCTTGAATTATACACAACAAAGTGTAAGGCAAACATAAATGTTATTATGGCCTAGCCAAGTTCATTACAGTGCTCCTAAAACCCAATCTTTAGTGTTTTTTTAAATTACTAAAATTTAAAAATCATGATTGAAATTTGGCATTGCCTTTATTTTCAAGGGATAAAAGTTATACAATTTAACTAGAATGATGGTTACTTTTGAGCACAACGTTTGTTTTGATTGGTTGGACAATTTTTTTTGGAACACGTAAGGTGTTTGTGGAGCCCCAACTCTAATAATAGGAGCCCTTGGATTGATTCGTTGGAAATTTTTTTTGGAACACATAAAGTGTTTGTGGAGCCCCAGCTAGAAATAAGAGGAGCCCTGTGGATTGCTTGCTTGATTTACAAGCACTTACACCCTTCTCCCTACTCAAAATTCTCCACATCCTAATTATCACCCACATCATGCCTAGTTTCCCCTCGCTCATGGATGGGGGAGGTTGGGTGGTAAAAAATTGGGTAGGGCCAGTCAAATGCTTTCTCTAAGAATGGGTAGGGGTAATTTTTTGTTTTTTAAGTTACGATCTACACGCTCTTAGAATGCCACCCATAAACTCGAATAATGAAATTTTTAACTATACAATCATGGTTTTTTTGAGCCAAATCACATAAATCTGTAAATTTTATTGTCATAATTACAAATTAAAAAACGTTCATGCAACCCACAAATTGGGTGTTGACAGTTTGGGTGTATGTATTGTTGTGTAAAGGCTCTCATTCAATGCATAATGTTGGTGTGTGTGGAGTGTGAAGAGTGCAATGTGCAATGCTCAATGAAGTGTAGGCATGAGAATCTAGGTAGGCCAATGCACTTGGAGTAGAACATGTGTCAACTAGTTAAAAAAAACACCTGCATTTAGTGTATTTTGCACCAATTGAAACTAAAAAAAACTAGCCCACATTCGACCTTGTCCTTTTTTTGAGAGATTTTTAAATCCTACACCAACCTGTGCACACACTGTCCCTTACCCACACACCCTTACAATGTACTTTTGAAGTTTGACCTTGTTCTTAAGAAAACCGATGACTTTCCTACATTTTTAGTTTGCATTGGCAAATCAAAAGGTTGAAGTCCCAAGCGCAATGCCATGGGTTCAATGGAGGAGTGGGGCATGTTGAATAAAAAAATGAGCCCTACACACCAACCTTGTCCTTTTTCTTAGTTTTCAAGATTTTTTCATATCACCACTGGTGTCAACAATCTTATGGAAGAGGATGTCACCTTCATATGGAAGAGGATGTCTCCTTTATGGAAGAGGATGTCTCCTTTGAGCACAGTGCATTATCTTGTCCCATTGTGGTGTGTTCTTCTATCGTCCACTGGTGTGTTATGTGTTCATTCGCGTTTTCTTCTTCTACAGTCGAGTGGTGCATTATCTCGTCTCATTGTGATGTGTTCTTCTATGGTCCCCTGGTGTGTTATGTGTGCTATAGTCCCTTGCTAATGGAATGTATTGCTTCATGTTCACAACACAACACACGCACAATGCATTGAACTTCTAAGCTTATTAAGTTCATTCTCTCTCTCTCTCTCTCTCTCTCTCTCTCTCTCTCCCCCCCATATAAGCCCCTTCATTTCCTCTTCTCTCTTTTACTCACACGTCCCTTGCCCCTCCACCTACCCTCCTCTTCTCCCACTCGTGAGCTTTACCTGCTGTCTCTCACCACTCGCTTTCACCACTTTCTGAGCTCTGAGGACTTTTTGCTTTGCCTTTTCCTTTTCCTTTTTATGTATGATGTATGCATGATGCCCACTTGGATGCCTTCTCCCGGGCATCCTTCCTAAGCTTGGTTACTTGATCATAGGGCCTTTCTTCTCCAAAGCGGAAGTGATCCATGCAGACACTGTTTCAATTGAATCAAGTAGGGGCGAAGGGCAGGGGCCATCATGGAGTGTTTGCAGTTGTGGCAGCCAATTAAGGTTTCTCCAGCAAAGGTGTGGTGGTTCAGTTTTGCAAGAAGCGTGTGTTAGGCTTTCTTTGCCCAAGGCCTGGTTAAAGCAGAGCTGATTAGGGGATTTTGAGCCGGGGCAGGGAAGTTTGCAGTTTGCACTTGTGGCAGAGTTGATGAGGAAATTGAAGCAGATACAGGGGCGTCTTGTGGCAGGGTGACAAGGTTTTCAGGGTTGTTTGCTTGCTGATTAGGGTTCCTCTTCGTCTTCATTCAAGCAAGGCCAGGAAGAAGAGACACTGTTTCATTTTGATTCTTGTCGTGGAAGGCTTGATAGGGGAAGGCCGTGGCGGCACTGAAACTCCGCTTTACTGAGGGGCGTACAGGCACTGGGACATCGTCGAAGCTGGCGATCAGTTGTGACAGAGGTGACCAGAATTTGTGTATCTTCAGGTAACAGTATGTACCATGCGCATTTTCTTGTTTCAAGGATTAATCATCTAGTCAATTGCATGATTATCACCAGTCATTTAGCTTAGAAACTGCCTTTCCACCAGTAAACCATTTGAAAACAAAAGGAAAAGCTGCACTTTATCAAAAGTTGTCGTCCACTCCACATAGCTCCCTGAGGGATTCATTTGTTAGCAGATAGCTGTGAATCTGACCTCAGATTTGAGGTCTGCCCCCACTAAGAGGGCTCTATTGCATTGGAACAATTGGCTCTCATTTTTTGATCACCAAGCATATGTTTCCATTGGTACATATACTCTAGTAGGTGCACCATGCCAAACAACGATGGGCTTTGGCAAGTGAGCAGCCTGATTTTTTTTGCTTACAAAACTGAGTCTTTGATATGTGTATCTGAAATTTATATCCTTGGTTGGTTTTTTTAGGTACTTCTGTCTGTGCTCTATATTGTCACAATCTTTGAGCAAGTAGTCCTTGCCAAAGGGTGCAGGACAAGTGCATGCAATGGACTCATGCAATTGTGTGGAGCCGCAATGGCCTCCGGATGATCTTTTCATGAGATATCAATACATTTCAGATTTCTTCATTGCTTTAGCTTACTTCTCGATACCTTTGGAGCTTATCTACTTTGTGAAGAAGTCATCTGTCTTCCCGTACAGATGGGTGCTAGTACAGTTTGGGGCCTTTATCGTGCTATGTGGAGCGACACATTTAATCAGTTTGTGGACCTTCACCACACATTCCCGCACAGTTGCGCTGGTGCTGACTGTCGCAAAAGTGTTGACAGCTGTGGTGTCATGTGCGACCGCCCTTATGCTTGTCCACATAATCCCAGATCTCCTGAGTGTCAAGACAAGGGAGCTCTTTTTGAAGAATAAAGCGGCAGAGCTTGATCGTGAGATGGGACTGATTAGGACCCAGGAGGAAACTGGCAGGCATGTGCGGATGCTGACTCAGGAGATTAGAAGCACATTAGATAGGCACATGATACTAAACACTACCCTTGTTGAGCTAGGAAAGACATTGGAATTAGAGGAGTGTGCACTATGGATGCCGACACGCAATGGGCTAGAATTGCAACTCTCGCATACACTCCGTCTGCACAAACCTGTGCCTATGATGGTGCCCATTCACCATGCAACTATAAAGCAAGTGTTCAGTAGCCACAGAGCAATGGTTATTTCTCCTAATAGCCCTGTGGCAATGACACGGCCTAAAACAGGCAAATATATGGCCGGTGATGTTGTCGCTATGCGTGTACGTCTGTTGCACCTCAATAATTTTCACATTGCAGATTGGCCAGATCCCTCAAAGAGGCCGTATGCACTTATGGTCCTCATGCTGCCATCAGACAGTGCACGCAGGTGGCATGTGCATGAGCTGGAACTAGTCGAGGTGGTTGCAGAGCAGGTTTGGTTTTTCAGACCTGTGGGGGCCACTTAGGCTCCAAAGAGCTAGGGAGATGCTTTTGCGTTAGTTTAGTTTTGTGCACTTCCATTTAGCGAAGTTTGACTCACTGTCACTTTTTATCAGGTAGCTGTTGCCCTGTCACATGCTGCCATTCTAGAGGAGTCAATGAGGGCACGGGACTTACTAATGGAACAAAATGTTGCTCTGGACACGGCCAGGAGAGAAGCAGAGACAGCGATTTGTGCACGAAACGATTTTCTTGCTGTGATGAATCACGAAATGCGGACTCCGATGAATGCAATCATTGCATTCGCGTCTCTTCTGAAAGAAACTGACCTAAGTCCAGAACAAAGGTCAATGGTGGAGACTGTGCTTAAGAGTAGCAATCTGCTTGCCACCCTAATAAATGATGTGTTAGATATGTCACGTCTAGAGGACGGGAGTCTCGAATTGGATATGCGCACTTTCAACTTGCCTGCCGTGTTCCGAGAGGTGTTCTCATGCCTTTGTTTCATGCGTGCAATGCTTCAACTAAGATAGCCGTTTTTTGCTGACATTTATCAACTGTTATGCATCAGGTTCTGAACTTGGTGAAACCAATTGCTTCAGTAAAGAAACTTTCAGTTTCATTGCAGTTAGCTCCAGACCTTCCTGAATTTGCTGTGGGTGATGATAAGCGGCTGATGCAAACTACTTTGAACGTGGTTGGTAATGCCATTAAGTTCACGAAAGAGGGCAGTGTGGCCATCACTATCTGTTTGGATAGGCAAGGTTTTCTGAGGGATCCTCGGTTTCCTGAGTTTTGTCCAGTCCATGATAATCGTTATTTTTTTCTGAGAGTACAGGTGAATACTTTAAATTACGATTTCATACTTGATGTTTTTGCATACTCTTTGACAACACAACTCTGGATTAGAAATGTTTTTAAGGAAGTCGCCTTTGATTGCAGGTCCGAGACACGGGATTTGGTGTCAATCCTGCTGATATACCCAAGTTGTTCAACAAGTTTGTCCAATCTGATTTGGCAACTACTAGTAGCTATGGAGGGACAGGCCTTGGTTTAGCCATTTGTAAGAGGTGGGAAATTGGTAGTTTTAAGTACATTATGAGCTTTTGTGCTCCTTTTTAGGGATGGTTTGTTGTAGTATCTGACAATTCAGTTTTACTTGGTCCTCCCAGGTTTGTAACCCTGATGGAAGGGCATATTTGGATAGAAAGTGATGGGCTGGGAAAGGGCTGTACTGTGACTTTTATTGTAAAGTTGCAACTTCCGGAATGTTCAAGCGAAAACTTGTGGGCGGATTTTTCAGGGGTTCGAATCTTAGTAATCGATGATAATCCGTAAGTTGGCTCACCTGTTGACACTTGCCTGTGCATAATTATAGTGAATCTAAGGTTAGGATTACAGACATTATCAAGGCTAATAATAATAATAATGAGAACTAATTACTCCAAGTATCAAATCAATCTGTGTTTCAAACTCTTCTCACAAAAAGAGAGCATATCCTTAAATAGTCTCATGAGCATTAATGGCACACATGACTTACACTTCATTTCTGACACGGAAAGGACAGAATGTGAGTCTTGCCATTGGACGCAAAGTGGTCTTACACTGTTTGGGATCTTGGGTACCTTGGATGAGCTTTTCTTGGATCTTTTCTTTTTATGAAAGGGCACTTATATGGACACTGTGCATGTAACATGGGTGCTTGCGGAAGCGTGTTTATGAATTAATTGATTGTGATTTAGCGTCGAATTAGAGACTTCAACCCATGCACAAACTGCTTCTTCATGCTCAATACACAGAAGAGAGAGATGACCTAATCTGCCATGGATTACTAACATGAAGTATATACAATGCTGAATAGAGATACTCAATGGGAGCACTGCCACCACTGAGCTCTCAATGCTCAATGACTGATCAACAAATGAATATGGCCAAAGCCTAGACTCCTATTTAAAGTGTCTAACGTTGGTGGGTTGGCTACCAATTCTATCGACCCTAATAATAATATCCACCTAAGTGTGTTCACACAATAACCCAATAACTCTTTCCACACTCGGTTGCTTATTGGGCACTTGGACAATATTATAATGATCTAGCACAATAGCCCTTGCAAACACATGAATTTGCCACGTACTCGACCTTTGAGTTGGCCAATGGGTAGAAGCATGTCCACGTCACACTTAGGAGAGCGTGCACGGCATTTCTACTGAACCTGGCCTACATATACGAATACCCAATATGTATAGGCTACCCTGTTTACCCCCCTTACTGAATCTGGCTCACATATACTACACCAAATATGTAAACGCTACAGACAGCCTGCATATACCATACCCAAATATGTAACACTAGTTGCTACATAGAGAAAACTACACTTAATGACAAGATCAAGACTTCATGGGATTCCCGAGAGAGAGAGAGAGAGAGAGAGAGAGAGAGAGTTTTATCAACATCTTACAAAAGACTAAAGGGCATATCAGGCCAAGGTAGTAGTTCATCAGAAGTGTACCTATCATGCACCTGGCATGAAATAGAACTGACCGACTGGCATCTTGATAATATAAGCCAAGACTTAACATGAAATGCCTTGCTTTGGTGGTAAGTGAAGTGTAGTAAAGGTACAATTGGTGCTGGGTGTGAAAAATCCCATAAGTATCCATAGAGCATCTTCTCACTCGATTTCATGTTTGAAATTTCTGCTTTATCTAATTTATATTGATGACAGCTTCGTGTTTTTTTTTTGGCAGTGGGAATTGGGCCATTACCAAGGGACTTATAAATCGGCTGGGCTGTGATGTAACTTTTGCAAGTTCTGGCTGTGAAGCGCTGCAGATTCTCTCTCATACTGTGCAGAGTTTCAAAATTCTCATAATTGATATTTCCTTACCTGGTTTGGAACGTCTTGAAGTGGGGATTCATGTCAAAGAACGGTTTCCCCCTGGACTGGATAAACCTTTACTTGTAGCCTTGACCACAAATTCTGACCGCTTAACTAGAGACAGATGCCTTAGTATGGGCATTGATTGTGTTGTGGTGAAACCGGTGACACTAGATAAAATGAGGAGTGTACTTGGTGAGCTATTGGCTAGATTCTCAGGAAGTGAGAGCTCTCAACGCATGTGACCGATGTGGCTGCCCATTTTTTGAAGGGTCTTTGCCAAATCTATGAAGGTTGGAGAATTCTTTCATCAAGGGGTGTGAAAGGCTATGAAATGCAAACTTGGCTTCTTCTCCAAGTAAATTAGCAGACATTGGTGAAATGAATTACCATACCGGTGTCGTGATGCTTTGCTTGGTGTGTTCGTGAGCTCTCTGTATGTGCGGGTATTGCCAACTACCCATGATAACCACTTGCATATCCCAAAGTTGTGTTGTGCACAGAGTTTCAAGTCACAGCAGTTTTGCGCTGGTGAAGAGATTTTATATAGATAATCTCTACCAAAGCATCATGTAAATTTTATACGCTGATAATTACTTATACGTCAATCTGTGTGATTTCTACCTTGAGGCTGTCCTATTAAGATGGGAGACCACACAGTTTGGTTTTGTTTGTAAGAAACTAGCTTTTGTTTCTGTTACTGTTTGATGAGAGTGGACACCTCGAGGATGTTGGCCATGTAGTGAAAGCTGTGCTTCATCATGGTGAACGTACAAGGTATAGGTGAAATGATAAGTTCAAAAGGGGTGGTGGGTTTGATATCTTAAATATTGTATTGAATGAGTCTTTTGTATCAGAAAAAAGAAGCAATCTCTTATTACTAGCCTTCAGAACAAGAATATCAATGACCAAGGGGCATTACATATAAGAGTTCTAATATATGAGAAACTTTAAACTAACGAGAGCCCACACAAAAGAAAACAATCGTACTAGGCAACATCTGAGGAATCGAAAGCTTTGTCAAAGCACAATGTAAATGTGCTTCATTGACCATATTTGTAATGAGGATTTACAAAGCCCTTAACCCTAGTTTTTGTTTGTTTTTTTAGAATCTAGGAGGGATTTTTCTGTAGTGGAGCTTAAAAGAGAGTGATTCTTTTAGCTTATTTAGAGAGGGAATGGTGTTTTCCTCCTTTGTTCTTGAGGTTTGGGAACAAGTGGATGAATGAACAAAGCACTTGATAGTAACAACTTGATTAAAGGTTTTGGTGTGGTTTAATGTGTACCACTTTTGACATGTCAATCCCTTGTATGTGGACAAAGATCTTATGAGTAGATCCTTTGATAGTAGCAATTTTTGTGCCCCATAGGTGCCAAATGAGTGCCCACCCATAGGTGGCTATTTTTGTTGTGGCCATGCACCAAGGGATGGACCAGTAGTGGGGTTTCGAACTTATGACCCCTGCTGAAGAGTCACTAACCCATATCCTTGCATTGCCATGGGCGGATAGCTTTTTATTGGACTCCTAATGATTGAGTAAAGAAACACAAGGATTATGGCCGTGATAGTGGATGTTAGGTGAGAAGAATGAAGCTTCTCGAAGTCGCTGATGGGTTTTTTCATGCTCAAGGAATATGTCCAATGGATGTGCCTACCTCAATGCTAGAAAGATGAAATAGCTCGTAGAGTATGGTTTGAAACCTTAGGAATAGGGGGTTGCTACGATTAGCCATGGTCACCCCAGCCAAAAGAAGAAAGAAGTTTTGTATGCAGTAGAGGCGGGGAGATTGCGAAGAGAAGGGCAAGAGGATTTGCGTAGGTGCGTGAATAAAAAAGGAAAGAGCATGGGCAACGAGTAGCTACACAACCTTTTGGAAGAAATCAAGGCAGCTGTGGGGTAGAAGAGGGAGAATTGTGGTGGATCCAGTGTGGTTTTCATGAGCGTGGCTAGAGCGACCACCAAAAGATAGAGTGAAAGTGAATGTAGTTGAGAGGTCCCGCTGGTCTGTTTTTTTCCGTGAAGTTTGCAGGCTAGAGTTCCCGCAGTTTTTTTTACAAGATAGCAGAGAAGGACAATGCAAAGAGAAAGGGGTTGATTGTGTCAGAGCAGAGAGATCTGAAGAATGGAGAATTGGCTAGGAGGTGTGTCCCCTAGGCTCTCTTGGCAGCACCTTTGTTAGAGACATGACCTAGATCAATTCATCCTTGATTGTAGCTCTGCTGAAGATTAAACTGTGTAGAGTTGTCGCCAAGGTCTACCAGAGGGGGACCTTTGAGTTTTTTTGTGTTTTCGTCTTATGTTGGTGGCCACGTCTCAGGGCTTGAGACACAGATGAGTTTTGTTTAGATATGAAGTAAGAGTTTGGGTTGAATCAACTATGTATGGATACAAAGTCTTTTGTTTTGATGTTTTAGCTGCAGCTAATGTGCTGATTTCATTGAGTTCATGAAGATTGAACTCCTTGTGTGTGCCAGCGGATGATTGGTGAATCGTTTTTGAGTCAGTGCTCACTTATTTAGAATTAGATGAGAGAAGGTACGGAGTCAATTCTGTGTTAGCTGAGCATCAATAGTTAGTTGATGGTGTAGACTGGTTGGTTTGGCTTGTCTAAGTTAAAAGGAAGAGTTTTTGACTTAGGTTTGACAGTCAGAGGACTGTCAGTTTGCTGTCAGCAGAGTCAGATGAGTTTGAGATCTGAATGGTTTCAGTGTCAGGTGGTGTTAAATGAGTGTCCATTATGATGGATCCTAGTTTGGTTTGAGTGTTTAGAATATCTAAAGGTGTCAACGGACACAGAGGAGAGGAAGCCTAAGTCGGCTGAGTTAGTTTGGTCAGTTAGATGTGAGCCTGCACAGATGTTAAAAGAGAGTCATTAGTGTGATATCTTGATCAGTTTGGGGTAGCCTTAGGGTTGGAGAGAGTCAAAGGACATGTGGGAGGAAGAATTTGATTCAGTTGAAGCTGTTGAATTAGTCAGTTCTACTGTTGAGTTAGTTTTAAGTCAAGTTCAGTTAGAGAACTGTAAGAGCAGAAGGTCAGTAGAGAATCAACCAAGTGTTCAGTGAGGCTCTAAGAGTCAGAGCTTGAGGTTAGATGATGTTTGAGGAAGGTTGGAGAGCCTAGATGACATTTACCTGATTGGGGCCAAGGGGAGGATTTCTGAGTTAGTTTTTTAGTCGGCTGAAGATCAACTGGAGCTTTTTAGGTCACTTGATGATCAGAGTAGGTTAGCTGAGTTGTGAGAAGTAAAGGTCAGGGCTGTAGGAGACTTGGTTTGACTTGGGAGGATATTCAGAGAAATCAATTGAGTTAGTTTGTGGTGGATAAGGTGTTCAATTGAGTCAAAAGGTGAGCATGGAGTCAGAAAAGGGGTGTTGACAGGTTCAGTGAAGATATGGAACGAGGTTATGAAGTTTGCTGATGTTGGAGGACAATTTGGGAGTCAGGTGGATGTATATCTAATTGCAATCAGCAGGTGGCTTTCGAATTAGGTTACAATTAGAATCTAATTAGTTAAATGTCAGCTTAGAGAGTTGGTTGTCAACTAGTAGTCAGCTAAGGGCAATTGAAGGTTTGTAAGTGAAGATCAAAGCTCTGGGGGTCAGAGCTGACTCGGGAGGACGTTTGGAGGAGTCAGCTATACGGTTTTGGGAGCTTGGAGTGTGCTTAGGTATCCGCTTGTGTTAGCAGAATTAGGGACATCAGCTGGGTGGACTGGTGCTTGGATTTGGTGTTTGTGCTAGGTTGTGGTGCTAGGTGGTAGTTCTCTCCTCACGGTGGTGTGTTTCGGATGGGCTATAGAGGCAGGTCTCCCTGACACATCATCGCCAATGAAAATAGGGAATATAAGTGGGAAGAATCAAAGTCATGAATCAAGATCTGAAGATGTAGATTGCCAATCAGCTAAGAGGTCGATATACCATTGAATGTTGACAAGGTGATTTGCTCCCTTTAAAGAGGGACTGGTATACATCCTCCTCACCAATAGTGAGAATCTTGAAGTCAAGAACTTTGAGAAGGATAGTTGATGTTGCACATCAGAAAGGCTTGTAGCATGCCAAGTGGAGAGGCTTGGAGCTAACCACATTCATGATGGCGGGTTGTGGCAAGCTAAGCAATGGTGTTGGCCATAGCTAAGGAGAGCATCTTGTGGCAAGTTGGTCGGAGAGACTCAATGCTAAGTAAACATAGCCATGGTAGAGGCTCATCTCACTAGTCGAGTAGAGAAGCTCAATGGTGCAGACCATAGGGCTTGCGATAATCATTATGGGGAGGTTGAGATATTCAAAGGGCCCTTAAAGTGAGGGATTCATTAAGAAGTGGCTTAGTGGAGGAGCAATGAAAAACACCATTTGAACTAAAATGCTAGGTTTCTTCCCCCCTCGAACAAGTGTGGTCAATGGTTTGGTATGTCTTTGCTCACTTGTCAACCTAGGTTTGAAGCTAGTTCATACCTAGTATCTTACCTTTGGTTTTGGCCTGTCTTATTCCTTCTCCATCTAGCTTATTTATCCATCTCCTTTCTCCACCTTCTCTCCCTCTCTCTCTCTCTCTCTCTCTCTCTCTCTCTCTCTTCTATAGAGCTTCCTCCTCTCCCCACAACCTTTGTAGCTCTCTCCTCTCTTATACTCCTTCACATACCTCTACATTCCTTTACACCTTTTTCACACTTTCCAAACACTTTTTTCATCCTTCTTGCATAACTTCTATTCACCTCTCCACACCTCTCCACACCTTCTATATGCCTTTTTTGCCCCTCTACATACTATTAGCATCTCTCTACACACCTTTACACAACCTCTACATTGCTATCCTCTACACGTTTGCACACATCTGCACACTTTTTGCACCCAATTTGTACCATCACACATACTCTTCACCCCTCTAGATCTATATATTGCTCTCTTTCTCTCTATCTACAATTCCTCTCTACTGTACACCTATCTCTCCCTTCTTAGCACACCTTTGCACCTCTACACATCTCTCTATCTCTCCCTTCTTTTGACACCTTTGCACCTCTACACATATCTCTATCTCTCCCTTGTTTTGACACCTTTGCACCTCTACACACTTCTCTCTTCTCGTTGCCTTCTCAATCCTTAAGACTTGAACTTCTCTTCACTTTTCTTTGTCCATTTTGCAGATAGTGTTCTTACACGCCCTATTAAGTGGATGTTATAGCAATGCTTGAAATTTGAGCCTAGGGGTGGTTTCTAGATGTGTAAGATGTATAGACAACAATATTTGAGTGCAACAAATATAAACTAGGTCCTATTTTCTATGGCATTACCAAGGTCAATCTCGCTACATTTGTCCTTATCTAAATTTTCATGTTAACCACTTCTTTGGTTAACATGAAGTGTCTCTGTCAACTCAAGTCTACAAGTACCAAGAATGCATCAACAATGTTTGAAATAATTCCATAAAAGACATCTTTTGCATAAAAGTGTCTTTGCCTTGCTGTACACATCCTTGAGATGGCCACACATCTTGGGGGTTAAGCTTGTAACAAGAGGAGTCCAACTTATAAGGCTAATTATATATTTAGGTTCTAGAACTAGCAATGGGCACCCTCGGGGCACTTACTCTTGTGCGGCCGATTTTCTTCATATTGTAAAGGCAATCCCAATTATGCAAACTTGAGTCTACTCTCTACTCTGTTGTGCTCTTGCAATTGCAATTCTCAAGCTCTTACTAGTGTGGTAGTGTGTGAGAATTGAGAGAGGGAATAGCTTGTTACCTAATGTGAGTTTTTCTCTTCTTCTTCTTCTTCTTCTTCTTCTTATTTCTCTCTCCCATGATGGCAAATACAAAGAAACCAGATGCACCTATTATTTTCAAACACACAATAGTTGTATTAATAGTGTATAGAAAGATTTATAGAGACAATAGCCTCTTCGGTTACATGCCACATGAAGGTGGTGGAAAATGTCTTGTGATAAGTAGTTCGTCACATGAAACTAATAAAGGTAAAAGTTTTGATTTATTTACTTAAAAGGTTACCTGAAGCTAAGATTTTACTTTAATATTACACGAGACATATTGCTTTATAGCAAGCTTGATGCTTCTCGGTTAGGTCTTTGATTTGATCAACTTCTTTTTCCTGTTTTTTAAGGACATTAGGCTGAATGTTAAACACACATGGTATGCATCTTAGTGTCTACTTCAAACAAACTCACCAAGCCTAGGTTTCTTTCGAGCCTCCATCGTCTTCTACTCCTTTTAGTAGGTTCTGGACTGGTTTGGATAGCTAATTCTATTCTAATCATTGGACAATCTTAAATTCTCACTTTGTCTTCCCTTTTCATTGATCCATTTTCCAATTAAGCTTAATTTTATTCTATGCTAATCTTTGGGCAAACTTAAATTCTCATTTTTTCTTCCCTTTTCCTTGATTTAGGATTAATTTCACCATGCCTTAACCAGGGTTGCCCTAGAGGCATTGGATATGCTCCTGCAACTCTTCCATTTTGAGTACATAATAAACACAACAGGGAACTTGCATCGTGCTATGTTGATTTCCTCTCCTCTGACTATTCCTATAGGTATGACACTTTTTGCTTAGCCATCTTGATTAAAATTAATAAAGGGGCTAGCTGCATCTCCTTGATGCCCAACGTCCTTTATATCTATTCTCACCACTCTAGAACCTCCATCTAATCATACCTTGGGCACTCATTGGTGGCCAAAGATGCTTATCGTTAACACATGGAGCCATGGTGTCCATATCAGATACTTCATCCTTTGGCATTTACGTTCCCACATTCTATATTTTATAACGGGTTTTCCAATGCCATAGTTTGACTTGGATTCATCATCTTCTTGAGCAATACCTACCTATAGTTTGGTATTAAAGCCAAAAACGTATCCAGTGGTGTGTATTCAATTTCTAGTTTTCTAGATCATCCCACTTATTGTATTTGGAGGGCCCTTTTGCTGATTTTTTTCCTCCTTCCTTTTATCTGCTGCACTAAATGTCTTTGCATGCTTTGATTTTTCATCCTACACATCTTGTGATTTTCTTGGTTCTTCTTGTTCTAACCTTTTTCCTTCGGCCATTTCTTCCTTGATTTCCTTGACCCAAGCCTATTCCGATCACCACTATTCCTCAAGGACTGAATGCTTTGAGTCTTCTTGGCCTAACCTTGTGATTCTTGCACCACATGTATCACCTCCTACACTCTATGTCTTCTATGCTCCTCATATGTACAAGTGGTTTTTTCTTGGCCTTCTTAGATTCTGATTCAATCAAATGTTTGATCGACCATGACCATGTGGTATAGCCAGTAATGTGGCCACTGCTTCCTTTTCTATGGATTATGTATGTACTAATTTGATTGTTGGTAGTACTAGGCCATTTCCTGATTCCTCCTTGCAACTCTTGTTAGGGCTTCATCCATATCTGACACTGAGTTTTTTTAGTGTCCCAATCCTTTGCTGTAATAACATTGTATTCCTCTAGGTGATGAGGGATAGTTCATCTAACCTCTTCATCTGGCACCTACATTGATAGTTGTGGTTGGTGGTCTATATTATTATACCTACAATTTCCCCATTATATATACCAACACCAAGATCTACCAATAGGTGTCTGAGCCATACACACTCCACAGCCACTGTAAAACAATCACTATAAAGGTCTAACATATGCCACATGTCAGACTCATTTTACATTCTTCCTTTAGGTGACCCTCATTTTTGCATAAACAGTAGAACACTACCTTTCTCTTCCTTCAGGTGTTTTGTGCTATTAGAAGATTCGATATCACATGTGGATAGTAGCTACTAGGTCTTCCATTCCGTCCACCTTGTCAGTTTTCAGAACTTTCTTGTCACTTTTGTGCTTCTTTTCTTTGCATCCATCTCTTTCTCTGAGCTATCTTCATTTCTATCACTGTCTTCAGACTGCAAGAAACTAGGGTTGGCCACTCAAGGCATGGAGTGACAACATGGGTGTGGGTCACCATCCTCACATCTCATATGGGAGAAGTTCACCATGAAAGCTTGGGCATGAGAGCTCTAAGAAAGATGATAGTCAAAATGATCATAAGTTGTGTATACAATGCCCATGAGCCCAATGTATCCTATAGCCTAAGGCCCTCGAAGGTATTAAAAGATTAAGGTCATGTAAAAGGGTAGGAGAAGGGTGTGTGTGTGAATGGACTTATGGTCCACTAGCTCACCTATTTAAAGGTGAAGCTAGAAGGCATTATGTAGTGTGCAAATGCCAAGTTGTATGCATAAGCAACTTAATAAACAAGATTTGTTCTTGTATTTTGTGGGTCTCTCTCTTCCACTCATCTTGATCTAGCATAAGCACCACGAATTTCAACATGGTATCTAGAGCTAGGCAACTTGCAAGGTGTAGACTAGGTCAACAAAGTGTTCTTTAAGTGCATCTCATCTACCCTCAGCCAGTGGAGGCCTTCCAGCTACTTGTGGAGGCTATATCTTGGCGCGATTTCAATTAGGAAGATGAAGATTACCTCCGAGCCCTCATTTTTGTACAACCAATTGTTGGATTACATCTCTCTCAGCCATGCCATTGCGTTCTGAGCAGGTCGGCGCACGATTTCTGCAGCGTTGGTTTTTGTACAACTGTGCATCTTCTGTGGGTAAGATTAAGCCACATAAGCT
The DNA here is from genome assembly GCF_041138505.1 of Cibotium barometz. Classification (NCBI taxonomy): domain Eukaryota; kingdom Viridiplantae; phylum Streptophyta; class Polypodiopsida; order Cyatheales; family Cibotiaceae; genus Cibotium; species Cibotium barometz. The sequence continues at coordinate 5,848,331 of NC_141103.1, read as the reverse complement.
TAGGGCTTTTAAAGCCCATAGCCTCAAGGCTTTACAGTCAAGAGATGAGCCTCAATGGCTGCTCGACGTGCGTGCAAGAAGCTGAAAACCAGGGCAGCCTTGTGAGGAAGCCATGGAAGCTTCAATTAAAGTTTCAAAATAGTGTTTTTAACACTAATCTTGGCTTTATTAACCTTAATCACTTGAGTGCTTCTTGAAAGTGCTTTTGCTCCAGATCCTCTGAAGTAGTTGGCATACACCATGAGGTGTTCATAAGTCTCATTCATCAAGCCATTCCCAAGTGTGCTTATTAGCACTAAAAGTGTTACTAAACACTATTGGTGGGTGTAGCCATCAGCAAAGGGGAGCCTCTCGACATTACGGAGTGTTTCTAAGCACTACGAGTATTCTTAAACACTAATGATGCATCTAATCACCAATACAAGTGTCATTAGACACACTAAAAATGTGCTCTTAAGCACTAATAGTGTTGCTAAACACTAGTGGTGATCTTAATCACCAAAGAAAGTGTTCCTTGACACTAATGAAGCTCATCTCCATTAGAATTAGTGGTTGGGCACAAACCCTAAGTGCTAAACCATAAGCTTCATCAACTTAATCTCTTTTTATGCAACATCCTTGGCTTGATTAAGGGTTGTTGCACTCTCATAAGCCATTCTCTTTCTACTTAAGCCAAAACATCACAAATTTTTTGGTTTTCTTTTTCATAAATCAGCCCATTACACTCTTGTAATCTCCCTTCAATACCAATGTCAAAGAAAAACAACCAAATTAAGAAGTTCTCAGGAGAGGGCTTCCACACTTGGCAAGTTCTTGTAAAGTATAAGATGATGTCCAAAGGTTTTTGGCCATTCATCTCCGGCACTAAGGTTATTGATCGAGCTAAGGCTGAAGATATTGAAGATGATGAGAGGGAATAAGCCATCATTATGCTCCATCTCTTGATGAGGCTCTTATTCACCATGTGGATCAGCTTCCAACTGCAAAGGAGAAATGGGATGAGCTTGACAAGCTCTATGGAGCTCATGGTAAGAACTCCATGATCTCACTAAAAATTGAATTTTTTCAGCTTGGAGCTCAAAGAGGGAGACTGCATTGGAGCCTTTATCTCTCATTTGAAGGGCCTTATGGCTCAACTTGCATCAGTGAATGCGAGAATGGAAGAAGATGATGCAGGCTGTTTTGCTAAAAGCAATCAAGAAGGTGTACCCCACCTTAGTCACCACCCTGAAGAACATACCTAATCCCACCCTTGAAGGAGTCAATGAAGAAAAGAGGCCAAAGGAATCTTCAAGTGCATCCACTCCATTGAATATCGAACAAGCTTTGTCACATCAAGTGAGCAAAGTAAGGTGTACCCATTGCAAAAAGGTAGGTCATTTTGCAAATAATTGTTGGATCAAATATCCCAACAAAATGAAATGTAACAAGTGTAAACAAACGGGACATATCACTTCTAAATGTCCTAACAAAGAGTCAGAGGCTAACTTTGTATCAATCTCTAACTCCTCTGAGCACTTGTTTTAAATCTCAATGTAACAACACCTATATTCCTAACCTTGTACGCCTAATGTTATAAAGGCAACCTATGTCCAATACCTCCTATTCCAATTCTTCATAGTTGGTATTGAGGGAGGGTATTAAAAGATTAAGGTCATGTAAAAGGGTAGGAGAAGGGTGTGTGTGTGAATGGACTTATGGTCCACTAGCTCACCTATTTAAAGGTGAAGCTAGAAGGCATTATGTAGTGTGCAAAGGCCAAGTTGTATGCATAAGCAACTTAATAAACAAGATTTGTTCTTGTATTTTGTGGATCTCTCTCTTCCACTCATCTTGATCTAGCATAAGTAGCATTAATTTGAACAAAAGGCACATATGTAAATGACTCTAAACCCAAGTGCCTAGGCCCCATTCCCCATGTGCATGTGACACCAAATCTACTTTGTTACAAACCATCCCCTTCTACAATGATTTCGTCCTCGAAATCGAAGGGTGGTTGTGCACAAGGATATACAAAAAGCTATATACAAAAGCCAAAAAACTACTCATGGCCTAGATGTATCCACCATCAAAACATGTCCATGACGCCCGCCCGGATCAAATGGAAAGGATATGAGGGTGTCATCGATGGTGAGGCTAGTGATAATGATGCCTGGATCAAATGGAAATCCACGGCATGCTTGAACTATAACCGTATCAATCCTGCATCCTCCTGGATCAAATGGATGGTGTAATGCACCACATCCATCAATGAGATACATCCAATATCCCCCTAGGTCAAAAAGATAATGCACCCATGCATAGGATCCTACGGGTACATGATAGCCCAGATAGCACCATCCACTCGGATCATAGGTGAATACATCATGTCCAAGAGTGAATTCTTGATAGACTATGTCTGTATCAATGCATACGCATCCATAAAGAGAATGCCTCATACTCCATAGCATGCTCCATCAAATGTGAGTCCATGTCCCACTGCACCCATCACCATGCATAGGTCCATATGCATGATCCACATCACAAATGATTACCTGAGCATAATCCATATGTACCAAGCCATAATCCTCATCATTGTCCATATGTACCAAGGCATAATCCTCATCACTGTCCATATAACCCTCGTAGTAGAGGTCACAATCATAGACTCTCCACTCATCTCCCAAGAAAGGTTCATAGACAGGGTTCTCATAGAACCTCCATGAAGTGTCTAATAGCTACTCACTACTAAATGCATGAATAACCTCATCATTGTCCATATGTACCAAGGCATAATCCTCATCACTGTCCATATAACCCTCGTAGTAGAGGTCACAATCATAGACTCTCCACTCATCTCCCAAGAAAGGTTCATAGACAGGGTTCTCATAGAACCTCCATGAAGTGTCTAATAGCTACTCACTACTAAATGCATGAATAACCTCATCATCATCAATGTCATCCATATCATCAATGTCATCCACATCGTAATGTCATCCACATGCTCACTAGCATCATAAAACTCATCCTCGTCACATGAAGCATGTGTATGCATACCACCATCATCCACATCAACATAGATGCTCTCCTCATCACAAATAATGATGGTAGATGAATCATCAACACTTGCATAAGCATCATCATCAAGATGCCTAATGTCACCATGACTAATAATGCATTTGTCTTCACCATATGTAGAATCCTCATCCCCATGTGTATGGCATATGTCAAATGCATCCTCATGCGCATGTGCATCATCACATGAATCATCATCCCTTGTGTCAAACACAATTGCATGCACATACAAAATATCCTCAATGATCAAGCCTTTATGATCTCGTGGCATCACATCATAAGCTGAAAATGTATCCATCAAAGCTGAGCCTTCCCACCCTCTTACTAAAGTTGAGTCCAATGGCAAGAGTTGGGGCCATTTCTTCACTCCGAGTACCTAATCCTCTTCCTTACCGCTTTACCATGGCACTCATGGCAAGGAAGATTCAAGCCATGCTCCCCTTGGCCTCCCCAACCAAATGCCAAGGTACCCTCTCACACATCAAGATTCTATGAATAGAATATGTGTACAAAGTGATGTGAGGTGTGATTTGAACTTCAAAGATATAAGTAGGATGACTTACAATGTTTTGCATGAATGCATGCACAATATCATAATGTCAATCTCATCATGTCCAATGTCTTCCACAACACCATATAGCTCCAAAAGTATCAATCAAAACACATGTATGCCTCTTACATAGGCATGCCAAAAACATGGGCAATCAACATCTCCATGTACCCCAGGCACCCTGCCCACTCACATCGATCATGCTCAAAGCAGCCCTCGACTGAGATGGGTCAAGGTCTTAGATAACCGTCTTTGTGGCATGAATCACCACTCGGGTGACATCCCCATGTCACATCTCTTACCTGTGTGTGAATCCTCAGCGGCATTCCACAAGAAAACAAGTAATGAATACAATGTCCAAACAAGTAGGACATGATCCATACATTCCATGCATCATACATGCACATCGAGACCAGGTAAAATCATTGTCGGCACAAGTTTGACGAGACGAGTGAAAGAAAGCATCTACATTATCCTAGGGTTAGTCTAGATTAACCTAGATTAGAGAGATTAACCTAGGTTTAGAGAGAAGAAAGGGTAATTAATCATATTCAAGTGATTAGCCCCAACATTGGCTTACATTGGTATATATACATGACCATCCCTTTCACACTATCATTAATATTATCCATGGGCATGGTCCATTGGCCTTGTTGGAATTAGGGTTGCAGGAATGCACACACAACTTCAAGAAGATGAGGAAGCTTGAGCACAACACAGTAGTGTATTATGAGTGCCAAAAATGAAAGATAACAAGCCCTAGAAGATAATGGGCGTATATACAATGCACGGGGGAAAAAACCTCCTAGTGAGGGAAAAAGTGCCCCGGCGGTCCTAAGTGTGTTCACACACATCACTACTATAATATGGTAACAAATCCCCCCTGGAGTGATGCGGTGAACAAGAGCTAGCACTCATGTATAGGGAAGTGTCTAGCTATGTGGACGAATCCACAAAAGGGAGTAAGCCCAAAGCTTTGCGAAAAGCTTCGAACTTCTCACGAGGCAGAGCCTTTGTGAAAAGGTCTGCAAGGTTATCCTGTGTTGGCACATAAGCCAAACTGATCTCTCCTGCAGAGAGTCTCTCCTTGACATAATGGTAGTGCACCTCAATGTGCTTCGTACGAGCATGGAACACTGGGTTCCGCGCAACTGCCAATGCGCTCTGACTGTCAGTGAAGATGGTGGTGGCAGATGGCTGCCCAACACCCAAATCAGCCATAAGGCGTCTGAGCCACACACACTCAACCGTAGCTGTGAAAGCTGCCCTGTACTCAGCTTCACAACTACGGTTGAGTGTGTGTGGCTCAGACGCCTTATGGCTGATTTGGGTGTTGGGCAGCCATCTGCCACCACCATCTTCACTGACAGTCAGAGCGCATTGGCAGTTGCGCGGAACCCAGTGTTCCATGCTCGTACGAAGCACATTGAGGTGCACTACCATTATGTCAGGGAGAGACTCTCTGCAGGAGAGATCAGTTTGGCTTATGTGCCAACACAGGATAACCTTGCAGACCTTTTCACAAAGGCTCTGCCTCGTGAGAAGTTCGAAGCTTTTCGCAAAGCTTTGGGCTTACTCCCTTTTGTGGATTCGTCCACATAGCTAGACACTTCCCTATACATGAGTGCTAGCTCTTGTTCACCGCATCACTCCAGGGGGGATTTGTTACCATATTATAGTAGTGATGTGTGTGAACACACTTAGGACCGCCGGGGCACTTTTTCCCTCACTAGGAGGTTTTTTCCCCCGTGCATTGTATATACGCCCATTATCTTCTAGGGCTTGTTATCTTTCATTTTTTGGTTGCGCAGCATTTGCAGATTTCTGCTTACTAGAAGAAAAGCCAGCTTTACCTTTCCCGCTTCTCTGACTAGCAACGAAAGCTTGATCTGCGACACGCATAATATTCCTGTTTTGCCTTGACTGGTCTTCTTGCAGCAAAACAGAAACTAACTCCTCAAATGATAAGGCATTGGGATTGCCTTTCATCATCAAGCGAAGAGTGGAAGCAAAACCCTGATAAGAATCTGGTAGACCATTCAAAACAGTCTGCACAAGTGAACTGTCTGACAGGATTTCATCTGCAGAAATGAGATGCTCTTTGAAATCCTTGATCTTTGTCAAAAAGCTATCCATAGAATCACCTTCGTTCATATGCTCACTCTCCAACTGTTTTCGGAGGTAAGCAACACGAGCCTCATTTCTTGCCTGATACAATGTGGCAAGTACATCCCAAGCATCCTTAGAAGTCCTGCAGGAGCGAATATGTGGGATAATGGTACGTTTGACAGACAGCGCAATCAAGGCATGAGCCTGCGCATCTCTACCATCCCAACGAATCTGCTCTGCTGAAAGTGGTGGTTCTCGAACAGCTGCTACAGCACTTGTGCCTGCACCATCATCAACAGTACCTGTTTCTGATATATTTGCAGCATTCCCAGCCACAATAGGACGTGCATCAATACCCTGCACAATGTTCCATAACCCCTTTGCTACCAATACATGTCGCATCATATATGCCCACAATGGATAGTTGGTGCCATCCAACTTATCCTCAGCAGCCAACATGCGGAATACATCATTGTTGTCAGCCATGGCCAATGACTGTACTACTAGATGTAAATGCTGTCTGTAAGAGGTAAACCTGTATAAAATCGACCTGTGCTATGTAGCACAGCCCAAAACAGACGAATGGGCACCTGTCCTGCAGATTTTAATCTTGACAGAAAATCTGCACAGTAGGACGATTTTGCCTGCGCAGTACTTGGAATGCAAAAACGGAGGGCGAAATGACTTCAGATCAAAATTCTGAAACGAACAAGCCCTATGGGCTTTCCCACGGCATATACTAACCTGCAGACGCTCGTGAAACCTCGTCGCAATCGGAGGAGATGAAGCGGCAGGTGCCGGTGATGCTGCCCGGGAGGAGGAAGCCTGCTCTGATACCAATTGTTGGAATTAGGGTTGCAGGAATGCACACACAACTTCAAGAAGATGAGGAAGCTTGAGCACAACACAGTAGTGTATTATGAGTGCCAAAAATGAAAGATAACAAGCCCTAGAAGATAATGGGCGTATATACAATGCACGGGGGAAAAAACCTCCTAGTGAGGGAAAAAGTGCCCCGGCGGTCCTAAGTGTGTTCACACACATCACTACTATAATATGGTAACAGGCCTTGGGCCCATTATTTATATCATACCACATTTTTTTACAAACCATCCCCACCCAAGAAGTTTCGTCCTCAAAACCATTGATATATATAACCACAATCCACATGGATGGAGTATATGATAATGGACTCATGTCAAACTTCAAGCTCATGCTCACACCATGTATGAGAAGCCAAAATTGCATGCATATGGCTGTAAACTGCTCAAAAGTCTTGAGTAGCTTCCAAATGCTATGCATCCAACACCCATGGGTATAGGGCTATCCATAGTGAATTTAAAAGAATTTCCAACAAGCTAATTCATTGTTCTTGACACTCATTGAACTTCCCAAATGCATCCAGCAACCCTTCAAACCCTTCCAATGTAGAGGCGGGTTGCCAAGAAGCTTCTTTCTTAAAGTAGTCCTTGACCAAATACTCCACTAATGTACAACTACGAAGAACTCTTTCTCTTGTATCCAAAATTGCTTTCGACACATACTCAATCATGCCTTCCTCATTCACTACATGAAGCTCTTCTTGCACAAATACCTTTGGCCCAAGGTAATATTTGAGATGCAACACATGAAATACATCATGAATCTTTGGGGTTGATGGAAGTGCCAATTGATAAGCAACTTCACCACACGCCTCATGACCTTGTATATGGCCCATAGTAGCAATGAGCTAACTTGGTATTCATGTTTCCTTTGAGAGTACCATGTCTTGTCTTAGGAATTCTCAAGGACACTCAATCACCCTCCACCATGAACTCCAATGGTCTTCTATGAGCATTAGCATAGTGTCTCATCCTTTCTTGATCTTGCTTCATATTAGCTTTGCATTGTTGCAAGAGTGCATCCGACTTTTCCATCTCCTCTTTTGCATTAAGATTCACCCCGTCTTTCTTTTGAACCATCATCGGTATATTCACCTATAGAGTTCTTCAAAAGGTGGCATGCCGATTCTCTCATGATGCGTACTATTATGAGCAAACTCGACAAGCGGCAACCACTCATCCCTAACACCTTGTGTATCATGTGGCAATAATGCCTCAAGTAAGTCTCCACCCACTTGTTCACCCTCTTAGTTTGTCCATCGGTTTCGAGATGATAGGTAGTGCTACGTGTCAAAACAATCCCCATGATCTCAAACAATGTCCTCCAAAATGTACTCATAAACTTCACATCTTGGTCACTAACAATTTGTTGTGGCACTCCATGTAACTTGAACACGTGATCCACAAACTATTTTGCAACCATAGATGCTAAAAATCTGACCTTGGAAGAAATGAAATGTGGTATTTTTGTCAAGCGGTTCACTATCTGAGGGAGCCCTGTGATGAAATCCATAGAAATATGTGTCCATTTGCCATCAAGAGTGGGCAAAGGTTGAAGTAAACCACCGGGCTTATGTGTGGGATCCTTGTTTTATTGATAAGGGAAGCAACTTGTCACAAAAGCATATACATCTTTCCACATTCCTTTCCAATAAAAAGTTTTTTATACCTTCTCAAAGGTCTTGAATAGCTCCATGTGCCCTGATAATGGAGAAGAATGCATCTCTTCTAACACCCTCTTCTTGTAGCCCAATGTAAGCACAAGTAAGACTTTGCCTTTGTAGTAAACAAGTCCGTTTTACAAAGCTCAAAATGTAATAAATCTTCATGGGACCCTTGCTATAATTTTTGCCACATTGGCACCACTTCCTCATCCAATAGGTACTCCTCTTGGATATCCAATATCCAATCTTTATATAACTCCGATATTGATATGCATGTACATGCCCATATACATGACAATGCATCCGCGCCACAACATTCTCTTTCCCTTTCATGTAAGAGATATCGAAATCATAGTTTTGTAATGTAGCCACCCATCTTCTTTTCTTGGGAGATAGTGTAGGTTGAGACAAAAAATATTGAAGTACCCTATCATCACTCTTCACAAAGAAGTGGCTTCGATACAAGTAATGATGCCACTTCTTTATTGCATCATGAAGTATTGCTAACATCTCTTGATCATAGACATACATAACCATCTCTTTCTTATCAAGTGTTTGGCTCCTCTCAAATGCAATTACTCCAGATCTTGAAACAAAATAGCCCCATTGCCTCTTCCACATGCATTGGCTTGAACTGTAAATAGCTTTGTGAAGTCCAGGCATACGAGTATGGGGGCTCATGTGAGCATTCCCTTGAGCTCTTGGAAGCTCCCATTGGCTATGGCATCCCAAAAAAAACTTCATTCTTAAGCTTGTCAGTAAGAGGAGCAATAATATGAGTATATCGCTTACTGGAACTCCTATAGAATGATGACAAGCCCAAGAATCCCCTCAATTGAGTGGTATTTGTAGGCGTGGGCCAATTCTTAACACATTCTACCTTCTTGGGATCCACCATAATGCCTTCCTTGCTCACTATGTATCCAAGATACTCAATCTTTTGTGCAATAAATTTACACTTGCTCTCCTTTGCATACAAGTTGTTGGCTCTTAAGGCATCTAAAACAACATTTACATGCATTAATTGCTCTTTTTCTCCCTTGCTATATATGAAAATATCATCGAAGAATACAAGCATCCATTTTTAGAGAAAGGATCCAAGCGCCTTGTTCATTAGGGCTTGAAATGTTGTTGACGTATTGCACAACCCAAATGGTATAACCAAATAGTGGTAGAGACCTCTCTCGATCTGAAATGCCATCTTGTGCTCATCACCTTCCTTTATTCTTAATTGGTTATACCAGGATCTCAAATCAATCTTGGAGAAGAAACATCCACCTTTCAATTCATCAATTCTTGAAATAGGGAATCTATTCTTGATTATAGATTTATTCAAATCCCTATAGTCCACACACATGCAAAAAGTGCCATCCTTCTTCTTGACCAAGAGTACAGGTGATACAAAAGGTGATTGGCTAGGAGTAACCCATCTCATATCCATAAGCTCTTGCACTTGCTTCACAATCCTTCTCCACTTTTGACAATCTATAGGGTGGTTTGTAATGGGCTTGGTGTGCAGCTCAAGCTCTATCCCATGATCCACCTCCTATTTTGGAGGTAGCACTTCGGCAGTTAAACACATCTTCATACTCCTTTAACAACTCCTTTATACCTTTATGCATAACTTCACCCTTTTTCTCATTGCTTTCTTTCTTACAAAGATGTAAAGCATATATGCATGCCATTTTCTTAAGCTCCCTCTTGACTTGCGTTGCATTGATCATCTTGATACTCGTCTCGGCACGTGAGTTTCGGTCAATGTAACCTCATCATTTCCATGCATGAAGCTCATATACCCTTGCTGTAAATTCATGTGAAATAACCCAAGAGTTGCCAACCAATCACATTCTAAAACAATGTCAATGTGACCCATATCCAAGACAAGTAAATCAGCCTTGCGAGTATAATCACCTTTGAGTATCAAACTCATGTCTTTGTATACCAATGTGCAATCCATCTTTGCCCCATTAGCCACTTGAACTTCATGCCACAAAGGTAGAGCTATAGGCTGTAATTTGAGACTGCACATGGATTTTTAGATAAAGCTATGTGTGCTTCCACTATCAATCAAAACATGCTCCACCCTTCAAAATTTATGCATGCCTTCAACCTTAATGTATTTTTATCTTTGCAAATTAGCATAGGCATCACTTCAAATATTGCATAAGGTAGCCATATTATCCTTGTCATGATGAACACACATAGGCAACGGTAACCCATCATCATAATCAACTTCACTCTTCTTTGATCCACCTGGATCAAAAGGGAATTTGCTACCATTCTCTACATCTTCAACTTTATTGTTGGCATCCTCAAAATGCTCCTCATAATCATCCACATCCTCCTTAATGTTTTCATGGCAAGGTTCAGTGAGAATCATGCTTAGGGTCATCTTCATGCTTACAAACCTTCCAATGATCCTTGTTCCATTTATCACCACACTTGAAGCACAAGCCCTTGTCTTTCAAGCCATTAATGCAATCTTCACTAATAACCTTGCTCTTGTTAGATGTTTTTCGATCAACTTGCTTTCCATGAACATTTGGAGGTCAAGAAAAAGAGTTGCCAAATCTGAAATTTCCTCTTCCATAAACGGTTGGAAATCTAGGAGGACCCGTGTGAGAAGCAACACCACTTGAAGTCTTTCCCAAATTTGAAGTGCCAAAATCAGCCCTAAAGCCATGCCTTGCTCCACTTCCATGTGTATACTTTGCTTCATAGATCTAGATCTCCACAAGAAGCATGGCCTCCTTAATGGTTCCGGGTCTTTGAGCATCCACATCAACCTTAATGTTGTTTTGTAACCCTTTGATGAACTTCCTCAATTTGTACTTCTCACTCAAGCCTTCCACATGAAGTGAGAACTTCATGAACTTGTCCACATAATCCTTGACATTGCCCATTTGAGTGAGATTATCCCATTTCTCCACCATCCTTAATCTATTAAGGGATGAAACAAAGGTTCTCCTCATCTCATTCTTGAAGTCCACCCAAGTAGTGATCAAATAGCCATGAGCATTCAAGTGCTGCCAGCACGAATCGGCATAGCCTTCTAGATGAAAAGTAGAAAACAACACCTTGGCCCTATCACTACGAGGCTAAGCTCAAAGTAAAGCTCCATTTTATCAATCCATTCTTCGAACTTCTCACATTGGTTGAGACCTCACCTTTTGAACTTAGTAAATGTTATCTTGTCCTTCACTCCCATAAACTCATCTTCATCACCACCTCAATGATGATCATGCTGTCTATGCTCAAATGGTCTAACATGGTTTCCCCCAAACTTATTGAAGTGATGTGGTCTACCATGACGAGATTCCATCCCATTGGAATGATGACCCATCTCATTAAAGTGACGACCTCCAATCTCATTGAAGTGAGAACCACTCAGGTGTGAAGGATTCCAATTTCCATCCACCCTTGGTTCTTCCAAAACTATGCCTTTGCCTTTGTCCAAACTTCTCCCTTGCATCATTGAAGAGACTTCATGCATTGGCATTCCCATGATACTTGTTCCACCTTAATGCATCAATGAACGGAGGTAAATTCTCCTTTCTAAGAATAGATCCATGACTTCTATCACCAAGGTGCATACTAGCTTGAGGAGTATGCGATGCATTTGCATGTGAAGCTCCCACAAAAGGTCCATAAGCTTGTGGTCCCATTGGTTGTAAGGTGTTTGGTGCATATGGATGCAGCATAGGTCCACCGTAAGCTTCTTTGCCTTTATCAGCATCTTGCCTCAATCCTATGAGTCCGTCATGCAACTCCTTGCTCATAGAATCAAAATTATCCACCATGAATTTAAATCTTTGGTCTATCCTATCAAGCATGCTTTGCATGAAGTACATCATGGCATTCATGTTCATGTCCCCGCCATCCTTAGGCACTTTTGTGGAACATTAGTGGCATTTGTGGAACATTTACCTCTTGATGCATCCCTTCATTGAAATTGCCATTTATTTCTTCTTGCATAGCTCCTTGGGCATCTTGCCTTGCATCTGATGTGCCCACTTTGTGCTCAAGGGCTTCTTGGTAGTTTCCTTTGTGGTCGGTTTGGCCTTCAACATCTTCTTAAATCTCAAATGACTTTTGCAAAAGCTCCCAAACTCTAATTTGAATGTTCTTTAGCTCTATGGAGAGGTAACGAAGTCTACTACGCATGTATAAGATCAATTTTGACTTGGTCAAAGGTGAAGTACTCTCTTTTTTGACTTTTTTGATTTACACCTGAAAATAGTAGGTCAAAGGTGAAGTACCCTCTGTTTTGACTTTTTTGATTTACAATTGAAAATAGAAAAATGACCGTAAATCCCCGACAAGTTATCGAAATGGAGTGATCTATGGCTTGATGGGAAGCTCTTGAGGAGTAATAACAACCCTATGAAATGTTTGACTTGAGTCAAAGGAAAAGTACTCGCCAGTCAGGATAGCAAATGGTAACAGAATTGGGAGATTGATGGCTCTAGACATAGCCTTTAGGGAGTACTAAGATGCTATGCAATCATCCACAAAACAACCCCACCCTATTTTGACTGAAGTGGTCTTGTAGAACCTCATCAAAACTATGAAAAACCCCAATTTAATGTACTCAAGGCATCCATTGTCCAATGCACTTGTGTATAGGCTTTCCTTTATCAAGAATGCATCAATCCACTGCTCAATAATGCATTAAACCTTGCCCATCAAATGTAGCCATAGAACTTGAGAAAATTTTGCAATAGTCTCCTTTGTATTTGCATCAAAATCTCAATATAGAAACTATGAGAAAACCATTACATTTCTTTGCCAATTCATTGCCAATGTGCAAACTATAACAATACCAATGACGGATGTCAATGATGCGATGCTTGCTGATCTCCTAGCCAAGTCTTTCCACCTCCTTACCAAAGTTTATGATCCAATGGCAAGGATCGGGGTCAAGTCTTCACACCAAATACCTAATCCTCCATTTATCTGCGTTTCCAAGGCACTCATGGTGGATAGACGGATTCAAGCCATGCTCTCCTTTGGCCTCTTGACCTATGACAAAGGTATCCTCTCAACATACTAGATTATACAAGCATTTTTGAATTGAAAATTTGTATACAATTATGAGCTTGCAAGTATGTGAGAGTCCACTTACAACATAGGCACTTATAATTGCATGCCAACACAATCCATATCAATACAAGATTTTAATACTGATGGTGAGGCTTGTAAAGGTGAACTCCAAAATGTTATCTTCTTCCAGTATACAACTTCAATCACTTTCCCTTCACAATGTTTAATACATGTGCCTCTTCACAATAGCATATGACATGCCTTATGTCATTTGAATCAAACATGATCAATGGCATCAATCTTCATTCCACAAGCTCATATGAACCCATAACATGCTTCATATATGTCATATGATATATCATAGCATAGAAATGGCTATGAATGGCATCTGAAGCTTCCCCCAATGACATGTAGCAATGCATGTATAGAACTCAATGGCATAGGTTGAGCTATAGAAACCCTCAATTATAAAACAATGCTGAAAATGGATCAAAATCCCCAAATATTGCTTAGGGTTTTTCCTAATGCTTCAATTGAAGATGTATGTTTGCATATGGTCATCATTAAGGCATAGTATGGCTCTGAATATAAGTGAATGGCATGAGGAATTGAGCGATTGCATGAAATTAGGGTTTTTGTTATGAAAGCTCAAATGCTTTCAAAAATGCCAAGAATGCTTCAAAATGCCTCAAATCTTACAATGTAGTAGCTCTCACTTAGTTTATAAGAAACTTATGCATTCAACTTTCCCATGAAACCTTAGGAAGATAAGCGCAGCCTATTTTTTCAATTACATCTCAAAACCATGCTTATAACACATTTTGTAGCCTTTATAAGCTCTCAAACATGAAGAAACACCATAAGGAAGCAAGATTTAGTGGCTATGGTAGCTAATGCTTGAGAAATCACCTAAAACGCTGGGGGCGCATTTGTGAGCAGTCCGTGGAGAATCTAGTTGTAGGTGGTGCCATTCATGACCATTGAAGCATCTCATGGGAACCCCATGATGCCTTCTCATGCTTCCAAGATGAACCAAATAGCTCCAAATCTACCCTAGAACCAAACACGTGAAGAGGGAAGATAGAGAAGAGGATGTGCAAGTCCCCACCACTCAACCTTGTCCATTGCACACTCACTTTGGCCAAAATTTGTTCGCCTTTTAAAAATTAGTCCAAATGGTTCAAATTTGGAAACAAATGATGTCATAATGCCATGGCCAACATTCAAGATCACAATTTTTATCATCAACTTGATTGATTTCTCCATGTTTGCACCAAATTCTTCAAGAAAATCTTGGAAAAATCAAGAAACTCAAGAAAGATCAAGAAATTCAAGAATTTCTCAATTTTTCTGAAAACAAAGATGAAGTTGGATCAAAACTAAGCTCTGATACCAATGAAAGAAAGCAACATCTACATTATCCTAGGATTAACCTTTGATTAGTCTAGATTAGGGAGATTAGCCTAGGTTTAGAGAGAAGAAAGGGTAATTTCTCATATTCAAGTGATTAGCCCCAATATTGGCTTAGATTGGTATATATACATGACCACCCCTTTCACTATCATTAATATTGTCCATGGGCATGGTCCATTGGCCTTGGACCCATTATTTATATGAGGCCACACTTTGTTGCAACAACGAGACGTTCTCTGCTCTCATTATCACAACTCCACATTACGTTGTCTCCTTGCTCATGCTCATTAAGTCCTTTTACTTGGATAAGCCTTTGGATCCGAGCCCATTCTCTTCTCTTAAATCCAAACACACATAACCACTAATACTTGGTCTCTAAGGGGTCATATCCAACCTAAATTCCTTGTTAACTTCAGTCACTCTTCTAAGGTCATAAGTCATCTAAGGTTCTCCTAATTTCTTAGCAACATAGATTAATTTTAACACCTAAAGACTAAGGCTAATTCTTCTTACACAAAACAAACACACCTCTCCTTGGGGTGATCCACTCATACTTTTTAGCACCAATTTAGGTGCATAAGATTACAACGTACACAATGCACATTAATAATTTTAGCGTAGGTCCTTAATTGATCTGAAAGGCTTTAACCCTATGATTTCTTTCGATCTTTCAGTCTAGATTTATCTAAAGAACATAGGAAAAATTATCTATCTCAAGGTTAGTACATTTACATCCCCTTATGGATCAAAATTGTGCAAATTAATTGCATTTTGTGCACATTTGGATACACATTTGGGTGCATCTCACATAGGTAGACCCAGTAGTCATGGGAAACTAAGAGAATCTACTCTAAAACTCACCTTAACCTTCCCACAATCTCTACTCAAGAGAATGGATATTCTTGACCTAAATTAATATTTTTAATCTAAGGTCCATTTTAACCTAAGGTCTAAGAATTTAATATTTTAATGCTAGGACATAAGCTTTCTCTAAGGTAGGGCCAAGTGTTTTTTTTTTAAGAATTCTTTTATCAATCCTACTCTTCAAAATTTCACACTTTAAACTTATGAAATTAAACTTGCCCACTAAGGTTTCTAGCTTAGGCTTATTTTAATTATTTAGTAATTAGAAAATTTAATTTTAGACTTCATCTAATTAAATATACCGTGCTTACTCCCTTTGGTTTAGAATTAAATTCAAGAGAAATCTTTACCCTAAGCCTAAACTATCCAAAGTGCATTATTGGCAAAACTGACAATTTATGCATTTACATCATAAGGCAAAACATCGCCTAAGGGATAAAACATAGCCTAAGGTATAAATTAAATCCATAAGATAATTAATGATTATTATTCTTACTAAGAATTAATAAAATTCAAGAAAGAATTTTGGACCAACAGAAAACAAGAGAAATAGCTATTTCAATTAAGAAATTTGACACATTTTGAATGTTATGAGGTGTAAGTACTTTGTAAGCTTGACTGTACTTAGTGTAAGAGCTTTGGAAAGTGATGGAAGAGGCACCAACACCAAGAAATTCCCACAAATCTCTTCTTCTCTTCCCAAGGCTGTAAGAAGCTCTGAAATGGTAGTACTATGTGCAGAAAGACACCTTAGATAATACCCAATGGATAAAAGAGGTGTGGGATTTTGTGCAGCAAGAGCTCATCAATGCTTCTTCAAAAATTCATGGAAATGAATCTTAGGGGGAGGGGTTTTTATAGCTTTTCTAGCCCACACAATGGGTGGTTAGGAGATCTCATGCACCATGCATACATGCTAGCTTTGATTTTGTGGGCTACACTTTAGTGAACTCCCACTCAGTCCAAGTTCAATAATAGAGGTATGCACAACATCAATTTTGTGCATGGATACAAACCACATACCACCATGTAAACCATGGATTGGTTTCCAACAACCACCTACCTATCCCAAAATACTTATTTTCCATTAAATCGTAGTTTTTTAGAAATAATACAGATACACTTATTTAATTATTATGCCATGTGAACATTAGGGAAATTATCCCAAATAATTTTAAGAGGAAAATGGCTTGTCCTTTAATTAATTAATTCTCTCAACTCTACTCTACACATTTATTCAAAGGCTATTGTGCACACACATGTGTACATGTGCACATGTACACATATGTGCATATAGTCACTCCTAAGCCTCAATTTGATTTTCCACATATATGGCCCTAAATAAGTATGGTCCAATTTAATGCTCCTACCTTAGTAAAATTACTATGATTTCTAATGTTTACATATAACTATATCCATTTACACATCTTCTCTCTCCTACATGTGCACTTATAAAGTAATTAAATTTTTATTTGATAATATATTTTTACAAAGGGTAAGAAGGATCTTATAGGAGTAGGTGTTGACATCTCAACGGGTAGCTCTTGGATAGTAACAAGTACCTCCCTTTGCATGGTAATCAATCTCTGCCCCACAAAGAGTAGGTGTTGACATCTCAACGGGTAGCTCTTGGATAGTAACAAGTACCTCCCTTTGCATGGTAATCAATCTCTGCCCCACAAAGAGTGGATCATATCTTGAACGTGCTTTGTTGGGGCATGGTATGCTAGGATCTATAGGCAAGTGAGAATATAGGTGTGTGAAATGTATGTAATGGAGGCTAGAGAGAAGATGCAAAGCAGGGTGAAGAGAGAACTCTTAGGAGGAAAAGAAGCTGAGGCAGGTGATAAATCAAATTTGAAATACACATGCTACAATATAACTCTAGCATTTAATTAGATTCTTGTCATTAAAAGTGTCGCTTAGCAACACAATTCTAATGACACTCCTAGAGACACAAAGTGTCGGTACATGTGGTGGATCCTAAGAAGGTTGAGTGTGTTAAGAATTGGTCCACGTCTACAAATACCACTCAATTAAGGGGATTCTTGGGCTTGTCGTCATTTTATAGGAGCTTCATTAAGAGGTATGCTCATATTGCTGCACCTCTTACAGATAAGCTTAAGAAAGAGGCTTTATTTTGGGATGCTATAGCCAATAAGAGCTTCCAAGAGCTCAAGAAGATGCTCACATCAATCCCTATACTTGTATACTCGGACTTCTCGAAGCCATTTGTGGTTCAAGCCAATGCATGTGGAAGAGGCATTGGGGCTATTTTGTTCCAAGAACATGGAGCGATCACTTTTGAGAGTCGAAAGCTTGATGAGAAGAAAATTGTTATGCATGTCTATAATCAAGAGATATTGGCAATACTTCAGGCAATAAAGAAGTGGCATCATTAATTGTATGGGAGTCATTTCTTTATAAAGAGTGATCATAGAGTGCTTCAATACTTCTTGTCTCAACCTACACTCTCTCCCAAGCAAAGAAGGTGGGTGGCTACATTGCAAAATTATGACTTTGAGATCTCTTACATGAAGGGGAAAGAGAATGTTGTGGCGGATGCATTGTCACGCATATGGACATGTAGAGGCATGGCAATATCGGAGGTACATAAAGATTGGATTTTGGATATCCAAGAAGATTCTATTGGATGAGGAAGTGGCACCAATGTGGCAAAAATTACAGCAAGGATCCCAAGATGATTTGCTACATTTTGAACTTCGTAATGGTCTCATCTATTACAAAGGCAAAGTCTACCTTGTGCCTACATGAAGAGGGTATGCATTCTAATCCATTATTGGGGCACATGGGGCTGTTTAAGACCTTTGAGAAGGTGCGGAAGAGTTTTTATTGGAAACTAATGTGGAAGGATGTGTATAATTTTGTGACAAGTTGCTTGCCTTGTCAACAACACAAGGATCCCATGCATAAGCCCAATGGTTTGCTTCAACCTTTGCCTATTCTCGATGGCATATGGACATGCATCTCCATGGATTTTATCACGGGCTTCCTCATACAAGGAGGGAATGGAATAGTATATTTGTGGTGGTAGACCACTTGACAAAAGTGGCATATTTTATTCCTTCCAAGGTCAAATTTTCAGCACCTATGGTTGCAAAATAGTTTGTGGATCATGTGTTCAAGTTGCATGGAGGGCAACAACAAATTGTTAGTGACCGAGATGTGAAGTTTATGAGTTCATTTTGGACGACATTGTTTAAGATCATGGAGACTATTTTGACACCTAGCACTACCTATCACCCTGAAATCGATGGACAAACGGAGAGGGTGAACAAGTGGGTGGAAACTTACTTAAGGCACTATTGCCATGATACGCAAGGTGTTTGGGATGAGTGGTTGTCGCTTGCCGAGTTTGCTCATAATAGCACGCATCATGAGAGCATTGGCACGTCACCTTTTGAGGCACTTTATGGGTACAAAGTGAATATGCCAATGATGGTTCAAAAGCAAGACGGGTGAATCCTAATGCAAGAGAGGAGATAGAAAAGTTGAATGCACTCTTGCAACAATGCAAAGCTAATATAAAGCAAGCTCAAGAAAGGATGAGACATTATGCTAATGCTCATCGGAGGCCATTGGAGTTTATGAAAGGTAATTGGGTATTCTTGAGGATTCCCAAAGACAACATATGGTTCTCTCAAGGGCACGACAAATACAAAGCTAGGTCATCGCTACTATGGGCCATACAAGGTGGTGACGCGTGCTGGTGAAGTTGCTTATCAATTGACACTTCCATTAACCTCAAAGATTCATGATGTGTACATCTCAAAGCTTACCTTGGGCCAGAGGTATTTGTGCAAGATGAATTACCTCTAGTAAATGAGGAGAGAATGATTGAGTATGTGCCAAAACGATTTTGGGTACAAGAGAAAGAGTTCTTCGCAACTGTACATTAGTGGAGTACTTAGTCAAATGGCGAGGGCTACCTAAGAAAGAAGTTTCTTGGCAACCTGCCTCTACATTGGAAGGATTTGAAGGGTTGTTGGATGTATTTTGAAAGTCCAATGAGGGTCATGAATAGTGAATTAACTTGCTGGAAATTATCGTAATTTCATTGTGAATAGCCCTATACCCTTGGAAATTGGATGCATAATGATTGGAAGCTACTCAAGGTTCTTATGTCATTATGGGAAAGAAGTTATGTCTTGTTTTGAGGGTTTATTAACCAGGTCACAACCATGTACATGTAATTTTGGTTTCCCATACATGGTGTGAGCATGAGCTTCAAGTTTGACATGAGTCCATTGACATATACTCCATCCATGAGGATTGTAATTGTACATATCAATGGTCTCGAGAGGACGAAACCTTTTGGATGGAGATGGTTTGTAACAAAGTGGAATGGTCTCATATGAATAATGGGCCCAAGGCCAATTGACCATACCCATGGATAACACTTATGATAGTGTGAAAGGGGGTCATGTATATAGGCCACATACACCATATTTTTTATACCTTTTGATAATTAAGAATACACAAGTCTTTTACTCTCTCTTCTCTCTCTAAACCTAGACTAATCCTCTTAATCTAGACTAATCCAAGACTAATTAAGCTAAATCCAAGATCATCTAGATTTTACTTTCTTTCATACAATCAACTTGAGAGTGAAGAAGAAGTAAACTTCACACTCACACACCATGCAAAATTCTATGCCAATGAACACACAAAAACTAGCAAGTTTGCAAATGCATTTTCTATGCTAATGAACACACAAAATTCTATGCTAATGAACACACAAAAACTAGCAAGTTTGCAAATGCATTTTCTATGCTAATGAACACACAAAATTCTATGCTAATGTAACACACAAAAACTAGTAAGTTTGCAAATGCATTTTCTTACAATACATAGGTGAGATGACAAGCCCAAATAGAAGGGAGTAATTGGTCTTCTTGTTCATGTAGAGTTATACAATGGCTATAACTTTGTACTTGATCCAAAGATAAAGGAAAAAGAGAGATAATAAAGCTGAAATTGGACTTGTAAGAGAGTTGAAAACTCATTTATAGACTTGTTGGAGTGGTCAAGGCTTACGAGGACGATGGAGGAGGGCTAGCCCTTCAGGTCTCGCACCATCGTATTTCGGTAGTACCAATCACAGCCCCACCTACTGACCAATGGCTCATGCCAGAGATGGGAGATTTGCAATAGCGTCGTAGCTTGGCACATTTGGCGCGTTAGATGCAACGAGGCCATTGAGGGTACCCACACTCCGCCTGCTAAGTCCATAAGGAGCACTTGGCTCAGCATCATTCACACCCTCCGCAGTTAGTGGGGGAAGTTGCAGGGAGAAGCGGGGGGAAGCTTTCTTGAGGCTCTGGATGCCTGGCCCATTTCTCACAGATAGAGGTGGTGACCCCACTCGGTATTACCGACCACCTGTGTGGTTGTTTCCCCTCCCCATATGAGATAGCCTTCTCCTCAGAGAGCGGCCAACTGGAGGAGAAGTGTCTTTTCCCTTATGATCATATGATCCCCACCCTTATATGAGAAGAGTTTGTATCTAGCCCTTCGTGGTTGTATCTAGCCCTTTGTGGCTGTCTTTCATTAACTAACTTTTTTTTAAAAAGCTTCTTTGTCTACAACTTAAACCCTCCAAGCATGTCAGCCTCTTCGTTGTATTATTTATGCGTACCTCTATTGTCCACACAGTGTCAGAATGCGCAACGGAAGACTAACGCACGTAGGAGACAATCACCATCGAACACCACGAGCACCCCCAACGGACACTGCAGCATCCCTCCACTGGGCTCCCATCTCCCGGTGAGCTGCCTCCCAAAACACCGGCCGGAGGAGATGACTATGACAAGGTGCCACCATACCCTATATATGGCACTTCAACTTCCCATAGATCACATGCTCGAAATCGCCAACCTTCCAACACCCTCCTCTTCCACTTATGGGATAATCCAAGGCACCTTCTAGCCATAGATCACATGCTCGAAATCGCCAACCTTCCAACACCCTCCCTCGATTCGAGCTCCGCAAGCCACCGAGGCGCGAGGAGGTCGCCCAAGACCACACACGCCTAAGCCGCCGAGGACCACACACGCCCGGGCTCTGATACCATGTCAGAATGCGCAGCGGAAGACTAACGCATGTAGGAGACGCATCACCATTGAGCACCACGAACACCCCAACGGGCACTGCAGCATCCCTCCACCGAGCTCCCATCTCCCGGTGAACTGCCTCCCAAAACACCGGCCGGAGGAGATGACTATGACAAGGTGCCACCACACCCTATATATGGCGCTTCAACTTCCCATACTTCCACTTATGGGATAATCCAAGGCACCTTCTAGCCATAGATCACACACTCGAAATCGCCAACCTTCCAACATATCAAAGCTCAGGGATTTGGGTTAAAATATGAGTTATGTCATCATTATAGAAACATTATTGGGTGTCGTCACTAAGTAACACACAGCCCCAACATCCATTTTACAGCTTTTTAAAGCTGTAGCTAACTCTCTCTCTCTCTCTCTCTCTCTCTCTCTCTCTCACACACACACACACACGATAATCTCTCTCTCTCTCATCTACCTATCATGATGTGCAGGATACAATGTACGCATGTATTCACTATGTAGTCAGACGCTCTATAATCGGCTCTCATCAACATGTAAATATGCATGTAGCAGACATCACCCATCCTCCTCAATACCATACATGATGCACTTCTAGACAGAAGGTTTGAAAAAAGAGTAAATTGAAAGAAACTTGTAAGAATGACATAAAAGGCCGTAGGAAAGCACATCTATATTGTTCCTTAGTGAAGTGTGAGTGTCGTGGCTTCCTAATACTGCAAAAAAACTAATGAAGAGAACTCCATGGAGGAAGTGAGACACCTTGTGGTTTGAGTTGAGAAAGGTAACTCCTGGAATGCTGCACTCATTTAACAATCTTTTACATAAGCTCTCTGGCCTCAGAAAACATATAAATGTGTTGCGCTGCCATCTTGGGAATTTTGCAGAAAAGCCTCTACCACTTGACATAGCCCTTGGTCCATGAAGGGCATGAATACAGTATTATGCTTAGTACCAAGCCCAACAGCAAGGTCGTAAATGAATAGACATATGCTTTAGACTTCATAGGACCTACATGCATTGTATAAACTTCTGCTACAAAAGTTGACACAGTGCTCAAGCATCCCAGGAAACCTAACTGAATGCCTCCAATAAGTAATGGAGCACTATCATCAGTCACCTGCTAAGCCACACACATGCTTGCTTGTTAACTCTTGAAGCAGCAAAAGTGGTTTGGATATTGACAGAAAAGTTTTTGAAAAAGAAGTTCTTACCACAAACTGCAGAAATGAGAGAAACGCCTCCAAACTAGCTGCTAAGAGGTTAGCCAGTAAAGTTCCAATTGGCAACCATTTGAGTCTTCTTCCCAATCCTCTTCCATTGAAGCGGGCTAGATGCCACCTCGCCCAAACACCGGGAGGTGCCACAATGCATGCGAGCCAAAGAGTGCGCACCTTCTGGGGACTCCCACCCTTGATAAGTAGGGCCAAAGCAGCTCCCCACAGGCAGGCAGTTGCGAAAGCAAACACTGCGAAGCTCACTATGCGGCGATGATAGTTATCTGGTGACAGACTGCAAATACCTTTCAATTCATTCTCTTTCACTTCGTTCTTGACTCTATGCTGCTGAAGCTTCACAATGGCCCACTTCAGACCTTTGGCTGAATCAATTCCAGCGAGGAGTGACAACTCTGCAATAGCCATGCCTGCAGCCATCAGAAAGCTCCTGATTAGAAAGCTCACATCAAGCCGACCGCCTACATAAAAGTTTTGAGGTGATGGCATCGCATCTTTACCGAAGAGTAAGCCTGAAAGAGCGGCCACTATGTCACCAGTGGTTAGAAGAGCAACCATTTTCTGATTCCACGCTGCATATGTGGTTATGCTTCCCATGAGACCCGTTGAGAGGCCAATTGCCAAAGGCTCAGAGAAAAATAGGATGTCTTTTTTCAATACAATTCCTACCCATCCCATGAAAAATGAGCCTACCTGCCAAATTTACCATTCAGTACAAGGTCCCTTGTTATGTCCCTGAACCACCATTGTGTAGCACTGCAAGTCTTGCGATCAATTAATGCATCTCACAACATCAAAAATACCATCATTAGTAACGCACCACATTAGATGGGAGATCTCTGTATATGATTGTTCCCTCACGCGTAATTGACAAAACATCAGCAAAGAGTACATCCAAACCATATCGTATCAGCACCTGAAAGACCGCAGTAACAGAATTTAAGAGGCTCTTAGCTGAAGCTTAACTTGCAGTAAAAGTAAACTTGAAATCAACACTTGAGGAATGGCAATGAAGAAGAACCCTACTCTTAAAGAAGCAAGCCTGCTGTGAGCTCCCCTGCTAGCGTGAGCACCCCTCTCCTCCAGCAAGTCAGTCTGCTGCTTTTGCCACCCGTATGGAAAAGCTCCCAGCCTCACCCCCTCCTGTGCATCTGCTGCCCCCAGCCTCCCAAACCCTCCAGTTGCTTCTCCAACCCCTATTTCCTGCATCCACTCCCTCTTTCCTCCTCCTCAGCCCTTTCTCCCCCTCTTTGCAAAACCTGTCTGCTGCTCCCTCTGCTTCCCAGCAGCTTTCTTACTCCTCCCACCTCTGTTCGTCATCTGTCCCTCCTTTCCTCTTCTGCACACTTGCCTTACCTTCCCTCTCTTGTGTCAGCCTTCGCCCTTAGCTGCTGCAACCTTCCCCTGCTTCACCCTCACTAGCAATGTTCTTCACTCGGCATTTATGAGTACCCCCCCTCCCCTGCCCCCACCACCACCACACAAAGGACTACATCGCAACTGCTCCATCTCCCTTGACCAAGACTGCCCTCAAATGCCCTTTTCCACGAGTGGACCTATAAAAGCATATATTTGGGTGGATTCATTATCACAATGAATATCATTTGAGTTGTGTAAACTTGCTCTCTCTTGGCTTGAGTACAGCTCCTGCCATCCTCAGTCGCCTCCTTGGAGGCCTGTAAATTCGCCGGTAGCATACACACGCAAGGAAAAATTTGCAAATGCAAGCCGTGTCAATCAGCAAGAGAGCTGGATCACCGACAATTCAGTTCCTTGGCAATGACTGCTTCAAGATAGAGTTCACCTCGGCCATGCTCACAGACAGAATACTGCAGCTAAGCCCCCTTGCCTGCGGTACACAACTCGGGCACATACTTGCTAGTTAGTACCATGGCAACATGCCAGACTCTGACCAGGTGACCCCTTGCTTCCCTGGCCTCCCAAAGAAATACTTCAGGCTTCTTCTAGTGATTGGATATGTTGGACATGTCATTGACAGCCCCTAAATGACAGCAGTAGCTGTGTCATGTGCAGCAGTACTCCTGTCCCTCCGACTGGTCTTACTAGAAATACTCCCCCAACACCTCAGCTGAATGGGTCCCACTTTCTGTAGAGTTCTCTACGCTACTCGGCCAGTTCTTTAGGTGCAGCCAGATAGAGCACATCGAGTAGTCATTGCCGCTCCAGTGGCAGGCTGTTCTAGCAGTCACAACCGGATTACCCCACACCAGAGGCCCCACATGAGATCCCACCCCCCGCCCCCTCCATCCCACCCGGAGCTTGAAAAATAACAGGCCCCCTAGACCACTGACAGCATCACAGCAGACTCTGACCACCATCAATGGTGGAGGCACACCGGCTGCCAAGGACATGGCTCCCCAGGCGCCGGGTATGAGGCACCTACATCTACTCGAAACCGATACAATCATTTATCACACGATCTGCCTTCTGTAAGACTAGAGGATTTGACAGCCCCACCAGACACTTTTTCAGTTCCAGAGGGGGCCTGCCCAGCAGTTCAGTTTCTACACACACCACCCCCCCCCCTTTTTCAGAACATTTTCCCTATTCTGCCTCTGCCTTCGCAATGCATCCCTGTCTGCCGATTTTTTACATTTTCTCCTCCCCCATTGCACCCAATTGCAACCTGCTGCCCAATAGTAGATCAACTGCAGCTCCCTCCTCGCCAATTGCAATTCGTTGCTCTTTTTCTCACTTTTCCCCCTCGTCTTTCTCGTTTTTCCTTTCTAACTTCTCCCTTCTTTTCTCACTGCTTTCACTTGAATTTTGACGTTTCAAAAATTTTATTTGTGTTTTTTTAAGAATAATAGTGTTACACTTTATGTACATACATATTTTTTGATCATTCACTATATTTTCTGATGAATTCCAATATGTGTGCACGTGTGTAATGATATGACACACCTACAAGCATTTAAGACACGTTTCCAAAGCATGGAGTAGATAGCATGAGCCAAGTAGCATGCACAGGCTGTGTGCTGCATTTTGAAAAGCGCAAGTGTCACAAATCCCTAATTACTCGGAACATTTGAGCTTCGATGCGGATGCCCAAAGGGGATAACTTTACTTCGGAGTAGATGCCCGAAGAGATTTTGGATGGTGCCAAGGTGATTATCGATCTTGAGAAAAGGGCCACATGATATCCACAGTACCAGTGTGAGTTCCAGCCATGTACACATGTACACATGGTGCCAGTGAGGATTCCAGCCATCTGCAGATATCGAGATACCAGGTTCAATTCCCGGAAGTACAAGAAAGCAGAGGGGTATTCTCCAACCTACATGTGCATCATGTGTTCATATGTGTGTTTTGACTTATTTTATTTGTGTGACATTGTTTGCTTTGTTGGAATAGAGATTAGGATGGAAAGAAGTGATGGTTACGCATGGTCATTAAGCATAGAGATTATCCTTTAGGTGATTAACACGAGAACGAGAAAGAGAGATGAACACAAGTGACTAGCATAAAGCAAGAGCATTAATCTTCATTAGTTGATGAGCCTTATAAAGGCACCAAAATTACATAAACGTGAGTACCAAAATAGTAATTGTATTTGACTTTTACTCAAGATAAATGTAATTCTAGATTTAACCTTTGAATCTTTGCACACTCTTAATGTTGATGGATGATTATTTGTTATTTCTAACACTCCCCTGAAATGATTATCCATCACTTAAAGACATGTGGATACTAAGCTCTACTAGGCTTTACTTTCACCACCTTAGTCTAGACATGTTTGGATTTACTCTTTTTTGGCCTTGGTTTCACCAACTTAGAGTCTAGTGAAGTTTTCACAAAAGAGTGGATGTTTTTTGAGCGGCTTTGGTTCAAGAAAGCCTTTTAGAAGACCCATGCATAGTCTAGGCAAGGTTGGCCTCTTCTTTTTTGAAGGCCGGTTCTTCTTCACTATTTGCAAGGAATATAGTTGTCACTAAGTGCCAATGCTATAATAGCCAATGCTTTATCATCCTTGGTGATCCATGCAACCTCAGTATCTCTGGTAGAAAGCTTTTTCTCCTTCCCATTGACCACACTCCGAAGATTTTGGGAAAGACTTCACAAGTTTGGATACACTTGGCAAATGAAAGTCAGCAAGCTCACCTCCTAACCGCAACCGATATCCACGAATCTCGCTGGAGCCAAGGCTAGGGCTTCCTGCACAATCCCATAGGCCCGTATGTAACTCTCGTGTCCCATACCACCAAAGCCTACCCGTAGGCCATCAACACGCCCCTATATCACCATGTGCATGGCATGAGCATGTCTACTCTTCTACTCTCCTAGTCCAAACCAAACCTTCACTCGTGCATCCGCATAACTATGTCTCACAATAACCCAAGCTCTCACTATATAGTGATAACTACGCCATAAATAGCTAACTTGCTATAAAAGGCCATTAAGCTTGTTTTATCAATCCAAGAACTCTAGCCCAAGTATCAACCTGCTAATTCTTGATCTCGGAGCATCCTAACCCCGTTGGATTAGATCCCTAATCTGTAAATTAGTGTCTAGGTACATAACATTCTAATGAAATTAGATAAGCGCTTGCTCAAAATAGCTACCGGCTCCCAAGTCAAGTCCTCCTCCACCCTATCTTTCCACTTAAGCTTATTTTCAAGGATCAACTTGTTCCTGAGTTGCCTCCCTGAAATCTATCACCCTCTCGGGTTCTTGTGGAACATAGGACAAGTCCTCACCATCAAAAGTTCTTGAGGGGATAACAAGGTTATCCTCAGCTCCCAGCATCTCTTTTAGTCGACTGACATGAAAGACTACATGAACTTTCACATACGGAGGCAACTCTAATCTAGAAGCAACCTCACTATAAGGTTCATAGTACCTAGGGAATAACTTCTCAACCTTCCCCGTATGTAACGTCTCTGAACTCTTGGACCATGGAAATGCTCCATTTACCTCTCCTGGGATCTTTGGAGGATGTAACATATCTCCGGCCATAAGGTGTTAAGCCTTAAGCCTTATTCACTTGACATTAATGACACTTTACCACATGGTCATGAACATATGCCTTCATCTTAGGCCAATAAAACGTCTGTGTACCCCTAGATGACTCATGGTAGAAGCGTCGTGGCATTCATACAAGATCCTTCTCCTAATCTCAACATTATCTGGTACACAACCTTCTCATTCCGGAACGGCAATCCATTCCGCATAAGGAACCACCTACCACACTCACAGATGCCATGACTCCTGAGTCTCAATCTAAATCTATGGAGCTCCCTGCTTGGACATGCTTTAGTACCAACCAGAATGATTGTCGGTCTCACATAGCCCTCTCGACGAGTCATAAAGGTTAGCCCTAATCTTAGTGAAACTCAAAGAGTTCACCTCCCAATTCTACTCAACTTTCAAGGCATCCGCCACTCTATCTAGGCTCCCCTCCAATACTTTATTTCCATATCAAAGTCTTACATCAGCTCAGGCCACCATGCCTTCCTCCCCCTCAACTTAGGTCTATTACAAAAATAATTAACTCACTCATGGGCAAGTCAACACAACAATTTGGTTCCATAAAGATAACGTTGCCAAGTATCAGAGTAGCTGCATAGAGCTCTTTCTCCTAAGTGTGCCATCTGACTTGCGTATCATCAAGCTTCTTGCTTTCAAATGCCACAGGTCAGCCATCTTGGAACAATGTTGCGCCTATCGCGAAATCACTAGCATTCGTCTCAACCACAAATAGTCTGCTAGGATCCCGTGAGGCCAATATAGGTGCTTCCTTCACCTTAAGCTTGAGATCTCGAAAAGCCTGATCAAGCTTCTCATTCCAAGAGATCGGGTTGTTGAACCTACGATCTCTTCCCTTGAGGAGGTCCGTGAAACGTACGGTTAACTCTAAATAATCCCTCACC
The DNA here is from genome assembly GCF_041138505.1 of Cibotium barometz. NCBI lineage: Eukaryota > Viridiplantae > Streptophyta > Polypodiopsida > Cyatheales > Cibotiaceae > Cibotium > Cibotium barometz. Next base: position 5,819,517 of record NC_141103.1, on the reverse strand, counting down.
TACTTCTTAAGAAATACGATGAATCCCAAAAACGCCCGAAGTTGCCTCACATTCTCAGGAACCATCCAATCCAAAACCTTCTGTATCCGTTCAAGATCTCTGCTCATCCCATCTCAAGAAATCCAATGTCCTAGATATATGAGTTCTCTTTTTAAGAACTCACACTTCATATACTTGGCATACAACTTCTCCCATCTCAAAATCCTCAAGACGATCTAGAGATGTTCGACATGCTCCTCCAAAGTACGACTGTATATCAAGATATCGTTTAGAAACACGACGACGAAAGTAGACAACTTCAAGTGCATAACATGTCATTGTATGATTGCCTAGTTGATTGAATATTAAGATGACCACCCACTATCCTCTTACAACTTAGAGTACTACTTTTGTGTGCTAGCATGTTTCCCAACCAACAGACTCTAGATTTCAAGGAGTCCACCTCAAACATGAGCATTGGAACCCAAGGAAGCATATTCGGCAAGATTTCCTCACGGAGGACCCAAGGAACCCCTTATTTGATAATATTACTTGACTAGGTTGACAATACTAACCCAGCGAGCCACATCTTGAATCAGGGAACAACAGGCATTTTGGATGAACTAAGCTGTTTCCTTTAAAAGCCTCATCAACGGATATTTAGCTCGGGTCATGGAGGTTTTTGTGTGCCCTACCCAATGGAAGGATCGATAACTAGCATTTTCTATATCATAGAAGCTGTCACTCTGGAGGGAGTGAAACTCTTGTAGTTACCAGAGGCCCAGTCGTATACCCTAGAGAGACTCCACAAGTTGCACGGTTAAATGCATTGGTGTTCTTAATTCGTTGCCAAAAAAGAGGGCTACTAGGCACATGGACTCTTTTTAAGTAACCACTTAGCAAGCTTTAGATTGAGTACAGATTCGGCAGTTTGCTCCCCCACCTGCATACACTGACGTATTCGAGGTCACCTTTGAATACAGTCAGTTGAACATCAAAATTTTGCATTGCCTTCCAAAATTGATGCATTTTCCATTCATCGTGCACTTACCCCAATGATGCCAAAGCATGCCAAGTGTGCCAGAGTGCCAATATAGTCGAGTGAATGGTAAAATCTGTCTTCTTTTGTCTGACAAGGCAGTTGAAAAAAAAGATTAGCAATCTAACAGTGTAAAGAAGAGCCACAAAACTGGAAACAAATTCACAGTTGTGGAAGAACTTGCGAACGAATAAAGCAGAAACGGTGGCAAGAAAGCCTTTTATTTTTTTGTGGGTCTGCAAGGCAAGAAAACAAACCAGATGATCCCTTGTCGGAAGGTGTGAGGCAGACAACTGAGGAGTTAATCCTTCAATAGGCTCTATCAAAGAGGACTCGGGAAGCAATGGGCTATCTGAAAGAGGAGACACAGCGATAGCTGGATCGTTGATGCTTTCCATCTCATTTCCCATTCCCAGAGACCCCATCTGGGGTGTGGAAGAAGCAGCAACCCCTGATGTGCGCCCGAGCTCGAAAATCTGTTGGTCTATACTGCTTCGGCGCGATGACCGAGATGACCTCGCGCGTGATAACCTTAATGAGTTCATGCTCCCCATGCGTTCTAAGGATGGCATGTGCACAGGGCTTGCGCGAAACGACTCCCTTGCAACACGATCCCTGAGCTCTTGCTGCAGCCATTTTCTCTCCAAGTGTTCAATCTCACCAGTAGACCATGGGTCCGAGTCTTGAAAAGCATCTAGCATGCCAGGGTCGCCTGATCTAGCTACGATCTCCTCATCCTTTGCCTGCTCTTCTGCGAAGTTTGAGGGCCTGTTCTCATCGAGACTGAACCTCAAAGACGAGACGGACGTCCGAAAGGGGTTTTCGGAGGACATTGCAGCACGATGAAGGGAGCAGAGGGCTCGAAAGGCTATGATAAAGGGGGGCGAATTGGACCAACAGAGGCAATGCCGGCGCCGCCGCGCAAGCAAACATCTGGCGTCTCAGAAAGGCTTACGCGATCTCTGCCACAACCCCCTTTGAATCCTGCATCTCCGGGATGACCTCCCTGCAGTGATCTTCTCCACGGGACTCTGATCTGAACTCAGAAGAACGAAGCCCTAGCCTGCCTTCACAGCGATGAAGTTGCCGACACCCCAAGCCTCATATCCCCACCCCAAAGTACCCCAGGTCTTTCCTACTACTGGCCCACGTGTCACATGTTCCATCTTTAAATTTTGACCATAGAAAACACTTTTTAGTATTTACCTTGACTGTCTTCTTTTCAAAAGATCCACACATCAGTCGATTTCAACAAAACTAAAATTTTAAAAAAAATCTTACTTATTAATTTCAAGCCAACCCTAGATTTTTAATCCCTTTTTTTTCCAGCCTTAGACTAGGAATCAGACAAACTGGATTTTTATCGGTTTTTTTCGGTCTCACACAAGCAATCCATTTCAAACCTAAAATTTTCAAAATCTTACCTATTAATTTCAAGTCAAGCCAAATTTTTAATAGGTTTTTTTCCCCAATCTTTCTGCTTGCAGTGATGACATCAGTGAGACCTCATAGCTTCATGTCCCCACCATTGTCAGAAAAAAAAACCGTCCTTTAGTGTAACTTTCCTGGCTCAAATTGAGAAGAAGCGGTTGTAATTTTGCCTATCCTTGAATTTAATGATTCAAAATTTGTTAGCTATAAAACCGGTTAACCTATGCCTTTTTCAATAAAAACAGGTTGCGTTTGAAGATCATCCCTTTTTCCTCCTTTATTTTTGACACCAGTCCCCACCCACGTCTTTCCTTCTTTTATGACTACCGCCCAACATCATGCCACATGTGTAGTTTTGCGACTTTAAATTTTGATGATAGGAGACACTTTCAGCAGTGATTTAAAAAAAACATTTTCCTCGAAAAGTCAAAATACGGAGACGTATGATGCCTTGGTTGGTCTTCTTTTCAAAAATCTGCACATCAGTCGGTTTCAAAACTAAAATTTCCAAAATCTTAGCCATTCATTTCAAGGCAAGTCAAAGTCGCCATTGAAAATACACTATAGGATCGTTTTTTTCTAGCACTGATTTGATAGTTTGAAATGTAAGCAAACTAGATCTATTGCTTAGTCATGCCTTCATAAATGGCACCAATAAACTTCTTCCGCAAGTTTCATTTAATTTTTAAAGAATAGGCCTTCATTATAAACCTTGTTTAGAGTTGCGTCCCTTCAATACCTCCGAGAGGAGCGAGGAGTTGAAACTCTTTCGGTTTTTCTAATTAACATAAATTTAATGGGTTTGCTATTCTTTGGGAACCCTACCAAACCTTTCCAAAATTACTAATTTAGTGGGGGTAGTTGAAAAAGCATGTCCTTGCTAGCAAGGATTTCTATTTTTTACTTCATCAATAATCTACCTTATGTTTTCTACACCTCCATCTTTGCAGCCATGTTACACCTCTCATGGGATAGCCATGTTGTAATCCCCATGTTCCCCCCAGTAGCCTTGAAGGGATGGGGCGCTTAGTACATAATCAACTTGAATCTTTATTTCTAGAATACTCTGACATGTATCTACATCGTTCCTTTCTTTCCAAGTTTATGCAAGTATCACTCCTCACCTCTTGGACTATAGCCTAATGGTAGCACCCATGCCTCTCTAACAGGAGGTATTGGATTCGGATCTACCCTACATGGTATCTAAAATTCAAAACCATCTTTTAATATTTTAAAAAAAGTCTCTCTCTCTCTCTCTCTCTCTCTCTCTCTCTCTCTAACTATCAAACTGTAATTTCATTATAAAGGTTAGAACTATGATTATGACATGGATCTTGGTTCATCGAGTGTGGCCAGATCAAGATTTCCCACATGGAAGTATTAGGCACAAGCTTCATCAGAAGAAGATTTTTTATAATAAATATTTCTCACATGCTTTGTATTGTGCTTGTTGTCTAGACACGAACATGTAACTGTGGATTGCTTTTGAGATATGGAAATTGCTTAGATTTTATAACATGGGTAATTAGCAACAAGGACTCATGTACCCATAAGGAAGAGTGACTAAACTTATGGTTTAATCTCTACACTCAAAAGTGGGTTGTGGAATCAGAAGTGGAAAGTTATGTATTTAATGTTTTCATGTGAATATCTTATTTTTTTAAATGTGGTGGAAAAAAATAAATGTATTTAATGTTTTCATGTGAAGTAGGGGGAAATCTTATTTTTAAAAATGGGTAGACATGTGAAAGGGCTACCAAGTGTGGGTTTCCAACTCTCAAAGAAATGACCATGTATGGGTACCCAGTTTTAATAAGTTTTGGACATGAATAACAATTGGGTATGCATGTGGAGATAAGTGGCCACTTGAAGGCTATAAGACTATGCATGGGTAGACTCTCTCTCTCTATCTCTCTCTGCTTGTGCCATCTTTATCATGCTTCTATCACTACAAAAAACCCTAAACATTAATCTAATTATAATTTATTTTAGTCTAACACGAGTACTAGTTATTGATATATATTTAAAGACTAATTAATTTTAGGCTAACAAGTGAGTACTAGTTATTGAAATATATTTAAAGACTAATTAATTTTAGGCTAACAAGTGAGTACTAGTTATTGAAATATATTTAAATTGAGTTAGAGGATTTCAACATTAGTATATAGGATTTTAATTTATTAAAGTTTGAGAACCTTACATATTAAAGTAGACTTTAATATTACCACACTTGGCTAATTTAGTTTGTTCTTTTGTTGATTTTTTCACCACCCACCTACATGGCTGTCATATCTTGTTAACTTATGAACTTTCCTTGACAATGACACATGGAATTATTTGAACTTGGTATGGCACCCAATTTGCACATGTGTTTCTATTCCACTTCTTTCAAGTCCTTACATCCCCACCCCAGGTCTTTCATTCTTTCATCCCTACTATTGCCCCACATGTCACATGTTCCATCTTTGAATTTTGACCATAAAAGACACTTTTTACATTGTCAATTGGTTTCTTTTCAAAACATCCACACCTGAATCGATTTCAAAACTAAAATTCTCAAAAATCTTACCTATTAATTTCAAGGCAATCAAAAATTTTAATTAGTTTTTTTCAGCCTTAAAACAAGGAATTAGACAAACCAAAATTTTTATCGATTTTTTTTCGATCTCAGACAAGTAATCGATTTCAAGCCTTAAATTTTCAAAATCTTAGCTATTAATTTCAAGGCAAGCCAAATTTTTAATTGGTTTTTTTTCCCAGTTTAAGCCCCTTGTCTACTTGTAGTGATGACATCAGTGAGACCTCATAGCTTCACATCCCCACCAGTGTCAGAAAAAAAACCATCCTTCAGTGTAACTTTCCTGGCTCAAATTGAGAAAAACTGGTTGTAATTTTGCCTATCTTGAATTTAATGATTCAAAATTTTTAAGTTTTAGCTAAACCGATTAACATATGCATTTTTTGAATAAATATAGGTTGTGCTTGAAAGTCGTCCCTTTTTTCTCCTTTATTTCTAACACTGGTCCCCACCCATGTCTTCTGTTCTTTTAAGACTACCGCCCAATAGCATGTCACATTTGTAGTTTTGCAACTTTAAATTTTGATAGTAGGAGACACTTTCAACAATGCTAGAAAAAACATTTTTCTCAAAAATATAGGTTCCGCTTGAAAGTCGTCCCTTTTTTCTCCTTTATTTCTAACACTGGTCCCCACCCATGTCTTTTGTTCTTTTAAGACTACCGCCCAATAGCATGTCACATTTGTAGTTTTGCAACTTTAAATTTTGATAGTAGGAGACACTTTCAACAATGCTAGAAAAAACATTTTTCTCAAAAAGTCAAAATAAGGAGACATATGAATATTCTTTTCAAAAATCTGCACATTAGTTGGTTTCAAAACTAAAAATTATCTTAGCCATTCATTTTAAGGCAAGTCAAATTTTTAGCTGCCATTGAAAATACAATATAGGATTGATTTTTTCTAGCACTGACTTACAATTTGAAACGTTCCCTAAGCATGCTAGATCTATTGCTTAGTCATGACTTCATAAATGGCACCAAAAAACTTATTCCGCAAGTTTCATTTAATTTTTAAAGAATAGGCTTTCATTATTGATGTTTTTTTCGCTCACATCTTTTGAAAACCTTGTTTAGAGTTGCATCCCTTCAATACCACCAGGAGTAGCGAGGGGTTGAAACTCTTTCATTTTTTCTAATTAACAAAAAATTAATGGGTTTGCTATTCTTTGGGAAACCTACCAACCTTTTCCAAAATTATTGATTTAGTGGGGGTAGTCGAAAAAGCATGTCCTTGCTAGCAAGAATTTCAATTTTTTACTTCATCAATAATCTACATTACATTTTCTACTCCTCCATCTTTACAACCATGTTACACCTCATGCAGGATAGCCGTGTAGTTATCCCCACGTTCCCCCCATTAGTCTTGCAGGGATGGGGCTCTTAGTATATAATCAACCTGAATCTTTATTTTTGGAATACTTTGACATGCATCTACATCGTTCCTTTCTTTCCAAGCTCTATGCAAGTATCACTCCTCACCTCCTGAGCTATAGCCTAATGGTAGCATCCATGCCTCTCTAACATGAGGTATTGGATTCGGATCTACCCTACATGGTATCTAAAATTTAGTACCATCTTTTAATATTTTTTTAAAAGTCTCTCTCTCTCTCTCTCTCTCTCTCTCTCTCTCTCTCTCTCTCTCTCTCTCTCTTATTATGACATGGATCTTGGTTCATCGAGTGTGGTCAAATCAAGATTTCCCACATGGAAACACAAGCTTCATAAGAAGAAGATTTTTTATAATAAATATTTCTCACATGATTTGTATTATGCTTGCTGTCTAGACACGAACATGTAACTGTGGATTGCTTTTGAGATATGGAAATTGCCTAGATTTTTAGAATGGGTAATTAGCAAGGACTCATGTACTCACAAGGAAGAGTGACTAAACTTATGGTTTAATCTCTGCACTCAAAAGTGAGTTGTGGGTTTAAGAAGTGGAAAGTTATGTATTTAATGTTTTCAGGTGAAGTAGGTGGATATCTTATTTTTTAACATGTGAAGTAGGTGGAAATCTTTTTTTTACAATGTGAAGTAGGTGGAAATGTTATTTTTTAAAATGGGTAGACATGTGAAAGGGCTACCTTCCAACTCTCAAAGAAATGACCATGTATGGGAACCCATGTTTAATAAGTTTTGGACGTGAATAATAATTGGGTATGCATACAATTGCATGTGGAGATAAGTGGCCACTTGAAGGCTATAAGACTATGCATGGGCAAACTCTCTCTCTCTCTCTCTCTCTCTCTCTCTCTCTCTCTCTCCTACTTGTGCCATCTTTCTCATGCTTTTATCATTATAAAAAACCTAAACATTAATCTAATTATAATTAATTTTAGGCTAACACATGAGTACTAGTTATGGAAATATATTTAAACACTAATCTAATTATAATTAAGTGGCCACTTGAAGGCTATAAGACTATGCATGGGCAGACTTTCTCTCTCTCTCTCTCTCTCTCTCTCTCTCTCTCTCTCTCTCTCTCATGCTTCTATCATTATAAAAATTCCTAAACATTAATTTAATTATAATTAATTTTAGGCTAACACATGAGTACTAGTTATCGAAATATATTTAAACACAATCTTATTCTAACTAATTTTAGGCTAACACATGAGTACTAGTTATTGAAATATATTTAAACTTAGTTAGAGGATTTCAACCTTAGTATATGGGATTTTAATTTATTGAAGTTTGAGAACCTTATATATTAAAGTAGACTTTAATATTAGCACACTTGGCTAATTTGGTTTGCTCGTTTGTTGATTTTGCACCAGCCACCTACATGGCATTCATATCTTGTTAACTTATGAAGTTTCTTCAAAACTTTCCTTGATAATGACACGTGGACTTATCTTAACTTGGTATGGCACCCAATTTGCACATGTACTTCTATTCCACTTCCTCACATTTGTATATGTGCGTGTGTGTGTGTGTAGATATACATACATACACAATAACATACATACATATATATGTATATACATATTATATATACATACATAAACACACATACACACACACACACACACACACACACACACACACACACTTTAGACTAATTTGGTTGGTTCTTTTGTTTATTTTGCACCACCCACCTACATGGCAATCAAGTTTCTTGAGGACACATGGAATTATCTTAACTTGGTATGGCACCCACTCTACACATGTGATTTTATTCCACCTCCCAACATTTGTATACATGTGTGTGTGTGTGTATTATATATATAATACACACACACACACACACACACACACACACATACATAAATATATATGTATGTATGCATGTATGTATGTATACATACACACACACACACATACATAGATATATACACACACACACACATCTATGTATCCATATGTATATATATATACATACATACATAGACACACACACACACACATGTATGTATGCATGTCTGCATTATAACGAGCTACACTCTTCATATATGTGTGTATGTGTGTCTATGTATGTATGTATGTATATATACATACATAGACACACACACACACACACACACACACACACACACACATGTATGTATGCATTATAACATGTTGTATTGTGAGCTACACTCTTCATATATGTAAACTATTAATCCTTATACTTGCAGTTTCTTACATGAGAGATTATCTTCATCCATTGGAAAGTGATTGAGTGATAGGCAATCTAGCTATCACTCAAAAATTTAAAGATGAAGTAAAAATTTCATTTAAATAACTTGAGATGAAGTAAGACTTCTATTTAAATAACATACAAAAGTCTAATCATACCAACTTTGAACATATTATAGCCCTAACAAGTAGGTAGTTGAGATGAAGTAAGACTTCTATTTAAATAACATACAAAAGTCTAATCATACCAACTTTGAACATATTATAGCCCTAACAAGTAGGTAGTTGAGAAAGATGAAGTAGTTTGCAATTTTACTGATTTTTTTAACACCTTAGGTTGTCCTGAATTGAGAAAACTTACAACTAAAAAAACTTAAAGTTGTGGAATGTTTATTGCACGAAAATGTTGTAGAAGGATGCTCTCGCTAATTTTGAGAGTTTTAGAGGCCCAAAGTAGCATTAGAAAACTAGTTTTGAACTTTATCGAAATTTTAACAAAATAGGTAAGAGTCTAATCTTGTGATTATATCAAAGGGAAAAATCTTCTTCCATAAATACATATATCTTAGAGTTTGGAACTTGAAAGGACATATGTAATTTAAAGTCATGATGAAGATAAATTAATTTATGTATTTAATAAAAAGAGGGCATGTTGTAAAGAAAGACTCAAGTGTATTCTCAAGCAAAGAAAATAATGTTAGCAAAGAAAGATACTATAATTCTCTTTATGTCATGGTGAGGTCATGGTGTCTTATATTTGAATATCATCCATTTAATGTTTAGAAGATGACATGAATAGAATCTAGACATATATGAAACATGCATGAATCATCCCCAAAACACACGGGTGGGTGTAAGATGAGGTTATCTAGTTTTGTTTAGTGGGTGCCCTTGGGTTTAGCTTGAAAACATGCATTTTTTAAAGAAGAATAGCTAATCTCTCCTAGTTAGCGAAGGAGTTTTACTTCAAGGTCTTCTAATAAAACATCACATGCAAAGTTGGACAATTAATACTATAATATGATGGAATATCTAATAATTGTAAAGCCCCTTTTCTTTGGGACGAACAAAAATTGTATACAGGCCATGTCGGAGGTTTGGATAGGTACACTAAATGTGAGTAAATTGCCTATAACTTTTACATTATTACTCATATGGTGTTCCCACTTTGCATATCACAAATTCACATAACATAGAGCTTAACTTGATTCATCCAGTAATTTTTTATGTGTTCTACTATTTTCTATATTATTTAAAATGTATTAGAATTGTTTAAAAAACATACTATTTTGTCCTCCTACCACATCTACCATTTAAAATGCTCAATTTTTATGGATCTGGTGATGATAAGATTGGGGAAGATAAGTAGAATGTGGATCTAAGTTAAAATTACAAATCTAACGGTTGGATTTTTATAGATTTACTTTGTAAAATTTGTTATGATTGTTAGAGGCCCATTAAATAAATTGTAATTTAATGCTAGAAAATTAAATATTGAATCTTTCAATATAAAAACTCTAGGGATCAATATACTTGTTACTATGAATTTATTTAAAAAAATGGCTTAATTTGAGTATGAGAAAGTCCATTTTCAATCTTTCCATGTGAAAATTTCCATATTGTGTCCGCTCTCCCCTTTTCAAGTCTAAAACCAATCCTAGTTAGGTTTGGAAATCTAGGATTGGTAATCTTCAAAGCCTAGATATCATGCCATATGTGGGCTTGGGTGGGCAAAAATGTTATATGTGCATGCCACTTTATGTCCACATCAGCTTCGAGAGGATCATCATAAGCACCATGCCACCTCCACCCTCCATGTCAACATGGTCAGCCTAGTTAACTTCCCACCTCATTATCCTAGTCATCATTAATGCCACATCTTCTTGTCACCACCTTTGCATGCCACCTCGCACTTGGTGACATGGCATGCCACATCATGGAATGCCATGTCATGCATCTTTCCACATCATCTCTCTATATGTCAAACCATGTAGACATGGGGTGTATAGCCACATCAGCCATAATAGTGCCACAATGTCAAGTAAATGGCACGTGGCATGTACGCCTAACACGTGGCACCTCTTCCCACCTTTCCATTTTTTTCAAAAATATATTTTCAAAAAAGTTAATTTAGTATATTTTTCAGTATTTTCCAAATAGAGAAATTTTAAGAATAAAATATATATAACTTATTAATATACAAAAAATAAAATCACTAATTTCAAAGGAGTATATTTTTAAAATAATTTAAATAATATTTTTTTAAAGTCCATGTTATTTTATTTTTAAAAATTAATTTCTTTAAATTAAATATTTCTTAAAAATATTTTATGTAGGAAAAACCTTTGAATAAAATTGAAAAAACACATTATGAAAGAAAATGTAGTTATATAATTATAAAACAAAAGATAATTTTAAAATATATTTATATATCTAGTAATTATAAATATTTAGATCTATAAATATTTATTATTAATAATATTAATTTTTTAATTAGATAATTTTTTTAAATCTTTATGTTTATCTTAATTATCCAATCAGTCTCATAGATAGAAAATCCATGAGATTTGAGGTGGATAAGCTATTTTTCCTATATAAACACACATCTCTAGTACTATCCCACACACACTTATCTCTAGTACTATCTTACACAAAGTCTTCGTAAATTTTTCTCTGTTAGCTTCCTTGAGAATGGGTTCTCAAAGTCGTAGGAGTCGGAAATGTGATAGGACTAGACTTCCCCCCGTCCACCAAGTTTAAGAGGAGGAGAGAAAAAGGGTAGCTTGTGAGAGAAAGAGAGAGTGGAGGACACATCAAGAGCAACACCTTCCGTTGGGTGATGATCCAAGCCTTGCCCCTCCTCTTCCTCTTCCTCACCCTCCTCCCTCTTCTCCCCCACTATCCCTTAGTTTAGATAATCCACATGAACTTGTCCTTCCTGAGCCCTCTTCTCTTCCACAAGAACCCACCCCCTCCTTTGGGCACCCATAGTGTGGGTAGGAAAGAACTATCAAAGTTAGGGGCGCATCGTTGTGCCCATGCAATCTTTCAAAGACCCCATGCCTTCATCACAAGCATGTGTGCTTGATGCTTTGATCGATCAGCCCAACATGGCCGAGTGCAGGGCGCTTTTTAACATTGGAAGTCGAAAAGAGAGGAGAGCTATACAGTTAACAAGAAGAGGAACTCTGCAGACGCTTTGGTTGCTCGACGGGCTATTGTGGCCAGCCCATTAGTAGCTCCCAAATGAAGGGTAAGGTGAGTGCCACATCTCGCATCCTTTCCACATCACCACACGCACTTAGAGTTGGGTCTATTAGACAGTAAAGTTTAGATGCCAATGAGACTAGTGCTTTGTGGGCGAGTAGTGGTCGTGTAGCTAGGCATGATTGCCTACTAGATGAAACCACTAGAGCCTTGATAGAAAGGTTTTGGGAGGAAAATTGTTGTGTGTCACTAGTTTTCAAGAAAGCTTTGCATAAGAGAGTCACAAGTGGAGTGTTCATTGAGCACGGTGCTTGCTTTCTTGAAATGACCCAAACATAGTTGTATTCTCAATTTGTGGCATCATATCCAGACCTTCAAATTGGGCAAAGGTCATTTGAGGGGTGTAAGCCTTGGTTTGTGAGGTATTCACGGCAACGTGACACATGTTGTTGTTGCTACCATGTTGAGTTCCAACTTTTTTATGATGTGTTCCGTTCTCTTAGTGGGCATAGAGAGTTGCCTCATAGTCCTCACGATTTCATCCACTCTATTTTGTGTGCATGCATGGAGGATGCCCATTTCCATATGATGCCTTGTGTGGAGAGAAATTATCATGTGGCTCACTTGCACATCTACAGATGGTAGATCTTAATGCAAGTGACCAAGATATAGTGACATAGCAACGTTACGATATGTGACACACCAGCTCTAGAGTGGTGGGCATTCCAGGAAGTTGTAGTTACACCACGTTGTCACTTCACAGCCATATTTAGGGAGCAGATCTACCCCTATATATGGCACAATCATTGTGTCAAGTGGCAGAATCGTCAGCTCCAAGCATGCCTGGTAGAGTTTCCTATTAGTGTGGTGGTCTTTGTGGGGTTGATTTTGTAGAGAACTACACCTTCACACCTTTTCAGGAGATACAATTTGAGTATTACTTCTCGGAGCAGGTAATGGTTATATTTCATATTAATATTTGTTTTGTGTTTGAGCTATATTACTTAATTGATTTTTTATGTCCTAATCGTCTCTCTCCCTTACCTCACTAGGTTGCTATTATGGTTCACATTATCTATCAACATGCAGAGGCACATGTAGATGGGATAGTGAGTACCCCCGAGGCTCGTGTCATTATTTGAGAGAGTATCATTTCTATATCAGTGAATGATCATTCACATGATGCACATTTTGTGCAACACTATTTTCGTCTTCATGACCATTTTTTACAAGATTATGGGGTGACATGGCACCAGTGATGGGTTTGGTCGGATGGCTGTGTGGTTCACAAGTGTACAAGTTGGCACGACAGTTCTATTGGCTCTATAGGTAGTACTCATAGTTATCAAGGATTCATAAATAAACTAAATTCACTACAACATCTTAAAGAAAACAATAACTAAGACTTGTTTTTATGGGTTTATAGTTGGCATGTGCAGTTTAGTATCCCAGTGATTTGGTCATTCTTTGAGATTGGTCATAGGAAGGGTGAGTATGATGGTGCGAGTGCGTGTGTGAAACGTGCTTTAATATGCAACAATTGTGGTACACGATGGTTTGCATGCTTTTGTGGAGCATGTATGGATAGCGATTGATTAGATTGTGCCTCGAGAGGATGGGTACATACATGGATATAGGCAGTCCTTTCCCTCGAGTATCCTTCACATCCAATGTTGTCCAATGAACACATTGGTCCTGTGTTCATGGCCAACTATGATGACCCGACAGATTTGCTATAGGAGGGTGATGTATTTGCCATTATTACCGGTGATGGCAATAGCGAGGGAGTAGACTACTATCTCATGAGTTGCACTAGGCCAAAGTGTATCCTTGACCAGAATATAGTGGATGATCATGGGTTTTCTTTTGATGCCCACAACATGATTATTGGTAGACCTATTCTACCAATAGATTGGACATCGTCAGGGGAGTCTTGAGTTCCAGCAGTGGCAGTGGGAGTTAGAGGCTTTTTAGTACTCTCATCTAGTGCTTGCTACACCAGGCTCACTCTTGATCGAGTATAGAGTCAAAAACACAGTTCTCCCCCACACTTTTGGCTTTGAGTGGATGACCATGAGAGCATTCTAAAGCATTTGAGAGCTAGAGAGGGTCTTGATGCTAGATCTCTATCTTGATAGAGTGTCTACTTTCATCTTAGTATTTTTGTTCATTTCATGGTTGTACTTTTAAAGGCATTTCATATTTGCTCATGTTCACATTTCTTCCACCTCGATGATGTCTTTGTACTTTATCAATGCGGTTGATCTTGATTCTATCTTTGTACTTTAGCATTGCAGTTGATCTTGATGATTAATTATGTTTTATTGATCATGACTCCATCTAAGTGTCTCTTTTATTTTGTAAACCAACTTTGTTTTAAGATTTCATATCTTTTAAATTCCATACTGGGCGCTAATTGATATACCAAACATCCTCCGATGATGACTAAACTTTGCAAGCATGTGGGGGGGACCCCACATGCTCATAAAGTTTGTTCACGCCATTGGACGATGTTTGGGTTATCAATTAGCACCTAGCATGGAATTTTCAAGTCTCTTAGTACTCACGATGCCATGGAAAATCCCGCTCTTCCCATGCCATTGTACCCAAACATCGTTCCATGGTGATCAAACTTTGTGAGCATGTGGAGGGCGCCCCCCACATGCTCGCAAAGTTTGGTCACCATCGGACGATTTTTGAGTTATCAATTAGAGCCTAGTGTGGAATTTTCAAGTCTCTTAGTGCTCAAGAGGCCATAGAAAATCCCACTCTTCCCCATGCTATCATACCCAAACTCGTCCCCGATGGTGACCAAAATTTGCGAGTATGTGGGGGGGGTAGGGACAAATGCTCGCAAAGTTTGGTCACCATTGAATGATGTTTCATATCAATTAGTGCCCAGTGTGGAATTTTCAAGTCTCAGTGCTCGAGAGGCCATAGAAAATCCCGCTCTTCCCTATGCCATTGTACCCAAACATCGTCCGATGGTGACCAAACTTTGCAAGCATGTGGGGTGCCCCCACATGCTCACAAAGTTTGGTCACCAGGCCCTCCCACATTCTCACAAAGTCTAGTCACTATTGGACGATGTTTGATATATCAATTAGCATCTAGTGTGGAATTTTCAAGTCTCTTAGTACTCAAGTGAAGATTCCACATTGGGTGCTAATTGATAACCCAAACATCCCCCGACCACACGCTCTTGAAGTGGCAATCACCATAAATACTCCGTCACACCATTACGGGCGCCTGTCCAAGTTGTAGCTTTGGACACTATTGCTTCATATCTTGAATGTATGACCCTTTGGTGTATCTAACGTGACTCCTTGATGTAAGATAATGGTGGTAGCTTTTGTTAATCCTAGAATTGGATTAACATCCCCTCCCTTCCTGAATGATTGCGTCCGTGATCACGTTGAAGACCTTTGTGTGGGGAGAATGAACAAGATTTGTCGATGATGGCGTTGATGTTCAGTGATGTTCAATGGTCTTTGTTCCTTCGAAAGGAATAAGAAATGCTAGTTAATGTGAGTGAATAGGTTAGTGGTGTATTGGAAATTCCTAACGGGGTGGGGTTTTTTGCAAATGATTGCCTTTTTATACTTGTGTGAGTCCCTCTTTTTTTCTTTTTTGGCTCAATTTGTTTTTAGCAGTCATCGGCAAGGTTACATGTGATTTTTTGTTAGTGGGGACACTAAGATATGTTAATAATGAGAGAGAAGAGAGGGAAGGATCCGGAGGAACGGAGACTTAATCATCAGAATGAGATGGTGTTTCACAATTCCTCATTTGATTCATTGAAGCGACATTTATCATTTGAAGTAATTGGCTTTTGATGATGTCCTTTTGTGTGGTAGGATTCTTGTCAAATGTTGTTGAGAAGGACATGTTCCTGTCTTCTTCTGCCCATGTGCTTTTTATTTTTTATGTATATTTAAGTGCTCTTATGAAGCAGATTTACATGAAGTACAAGAATTGAGTCATATAGACTCTTATTGAACTGCTCTGTGTTGAAGTAGCTACTTGTTGGTGAGGATTCAAGGAATTACGTTAACTTGCGAGGCTAATATAGAGATCTTCACAAGGGATTGAAAATCATTGAGTTGTGAAGATGGTGGCGTCATTTGGAGAGGTTTGTAATTTGAAAGAAAATTCAAGGCGATGGGTTGAACCATTGACCAGGCCTTCGCCCACCATGGCCCCTCCATCCAAAGATGTACCTAGAAGTTGTTGATGGTGAGGCTTTGGTGCAAATGTTCTCCAGTGCATGAGTATGGATATGTATTCATGGAGTAGTTGCTACATTAATTTAGCCAAAAGAATAGTAAGAAACAATCTTAACAAATATATAGTGGCTATTGCATGATATGGCTTAATCCGTGATGGGGCTTAAATCGTGAAAGTGTAAGTTCTTAAGCCGTGAGATGGAACTCCGTGATTGAATAGCCAAAAGAATAGTAAGAAATAATCTTAACAAATATATAGTGGCTATTGCTGCGTGATATGGCTTAATCCGTGATGAGGCTTAAATCGTGAAAGTGCAGGTTCTTAAGCCGTGAGATGGAACTCCATGAGATGGAATTCCGTGAATTTGCAGATTTTGACCTCGAGGGTTCTTTTTTTTTTTAAAGGTCATCTAGGTCATGATTTGCAAGCATCAACTTCTTGTGCGCTCATTTCTCACTTCCAGAGGGGTGACAAGAGCATTGTTATTCTGTTCTTGATGTGCTCCTAAGTCTCCGTATTGCTTCTTGAATTTGTTGCTAAAATGATATCGAGATAGTAGGGAAGACTGCTGATTGTTTGCTTGAATAGACAAGCTCTTGTGTGTTGGTGCTAAATGCACGAGTGGTTGAGTGATTTGCTTGCTGTTTCTTGGGCCTCCATTCTTATCAAACTTTAGGTGAAGTTGTTAGGTTGAAGTCGGTGGTGAGGTTTTCTTCACATTGTTCGATTTTGGTATGATGGAATTATGATCATAGAATCCTTGTTGTTGAAGTACAAGCATAGGCACCCATCTTTGACGAACACTGTAATTTCGTGGCCGATGTGCTTGATGTTGAGGCTTTTTTCTTTGTGCAAGCTTAGGGGACTTTGTGATGCGCTTGGGGACCCAAGCTTTGGTATTTCTTTGGTAGTACCCTTGTGCTTACCAACAATGTTTTTGGTACGCAGACTTGTTGCATTGGTGGAGTTTTTTGAGGAACTTGCATAGGCTTTTGTGAACGGTGTTTTCCTTGGCTTTCGAGTGCTACATTGAGAAAGAGCTTTTGACTGTTGAGGCACCCAAAGTTGATTGGCACCTTCATAGTAGCCTTGAACTACAAGTAACTGTCTCTCCATCCACATTTTGATACTATTAAGACATCGTGATTGTGGGAGTCTCGATGGAGTTTTCTTTAGGGTTGATGTGGAAGGTTTGGGGCCCTCCTTGACTTTGGCTAGTGCTGAGGCTTCAGGTTTGAGACTCATGGCATTGTTGATGATGATGAGGTTAGAGTCTCTTGTGGAGTGGCTGTCGTCGTCGATGAGACGAGGCCTTTGAGCATGTGGTTGTCTCCTTTGATGGGGTTTGTCGATGAAGATGCATAGGATCCAGGGCCTTTCCTTTGAGTTCCTTTTTAGAGATAGATGGTTGGTGGGCTCTAGGAACTTCTTCAGGAATAGCTGCTGATTGCGAGATTTTGGCATTAGAGACTTTATCGGAGTTGGCTGCTGTTGACACAGATGGTAGGTCATTGTGTAGAGGGGCTTTTGTGGAAGAGGCTTGTATCCTTTTGCGTTCAGCATCATAGATATCCATTAAAGTTGGATCCTCTTCCTGGCAGTATGCTATTGTCAACTTTTTGTCGTTGACCATCATGATGACTCTATCCCTAGCAAAGCATAGTGGTGCTTGGGCAGCAACAACTGTCCATTTATGCCCCAAGATCAAATCTGCTTCCAACACATACTCAACCACAAAAAACTTGCAAGTGAGGGGGTTAGTTTCAATATACATTGTATGTTCAAAGTACCCCAAACATGGCATGTCCAAGTCTTATATACAGTGTATTCTTTCAGGTGCCGTGAGTGTTGGTTAACCTAACAAATCTCATAGCTTAAGAGTCATGAGATTGTGTTCTCGTGTTGGATAAAGTTGTGCTTGAGCTATGGTGATTTTATTTGAAATGTCCAATCCAACCAGATTCCTAGGGATCTTTTTTGTAAGATATGTTGGAAGTTCCAGATTGTGCAAGGTTTCTTCCTCCTGTAGTAGCAATCTTACATTACTTGCAGGAGTGTTTAAGGTGAGTGTTTGCATGGATTCATCTATTGAATACAACGATTCACCTATCCAAGTTCCACTAAGGATGACATCATACTCAAAGGAATATAGGGTAATATGAAATGTAAATTCCATATCGCCACATCGATTGTTCGAGTAGTGTATCTAAAGGAACTTGGAACTTCAATGTTTTGTCCATTGGCTCCTCTTGCAAGACTATTGCTTGTAGGGATGAGTTTAGGTTGTCCCAATGACACCCAAGTGTTTATTGTCACGATGTTATGACTAGCTTGAGGGCTAATCAATGCGCGTTTGCGCTGAACACATTGCCTGTAGGGATATCCAACCATACCATGATAGAATCTTCCAAAGGAACCATGGGTGTTTCGGTTATTATTTCAGCTTCAGATCCTATGTTTGTTTCATATTCCCATTCACTTTCATCCTTTGTTTGGGTGTCTCAACTTTTTCAAGAAGAGTACCCAATGAGTACACTGGCACACTTAGCCCTCTAACAATTCTTAATGAGGGCTATTTGGAAACTTGCGAATCCTCACAGTTCTATTTCATGGAGTTCGTTATGTCCTTGTATAACTTAGGTTGAGCCATTAAAGGTGCAAGTGCTGATGTGATGTTGGCTTCGTGAGAGAAGAGCATTCCTCCGAATGAGGTTTTGAGAGATTGTTTTAATCTTGTAAGGGAATTTTCAAATTCTTCACGTGCTTTCTCAAGCCTATAGTTCGTACAGTCTGTTTCAAATCTCTTCTATAGAGAGTATGTCTTCCTCTTGAAAGGGAAAGAGGTACTCTTCTAGGCTTTGTATCTTGGTTGCTCTTTTAGGATTGGCATTATGAGGCTCAATCACAACCAGTGACATTCAACCAAGCTAAGTATGCTCTCCTGAGCTTGCTTTTTGCATTCCACATATGTCATGTGATTATCATTTTCCATTTGGGGTGGTTGGGTGGGTTCTAGTTTCTTGATTGCTCTATGTGGTGCACTGATGAGCGAAGAGTAAGAACTTGTTTCATCCTCACTTAGCAATGTACTAGAACTTGTTTCATTCTCTGAATTTCTTTGGTTTGTCAGTTTTTCATTATATTTACCCATGCGACGAGATCGAATTTTCTTTGGGGTTTTTGTATCCTATGTCGCACGTATGGGTGTTGTGGTTTGCGTTGTGTCTTTTGGGGTGGATGCTTCTGCATCATGTATAGCTTTTGGCTCTTTTGTGTTTATGTCCCCCTTTTGGGTTTATGTTCTTTACATGCTCCTTTTCCCTGTCTTTTAATTCGACTTTGGTTTTGACAGTTTTTTGTCCCTTGTCTTTCTTTGGTTTAGAAGGTTTTGTTTTCTCTTTTAGGTTCTGTTTTAAAGGATGTTCTTCTACCCATGTTGAGGTGTTGTCTTTTACATTCCTTTTGCCTATTTCTCGTGCCTTGGCTTGTAAGCGTGTAAGCACATTCAAGGGTACCGTGGCCAGTTTCCCGTTTTGTACACTTAAGATGTTAAGAGTTGTATTTTGTGAGACAAGTTGCATTGAAGCAACTCGTCTTGGGAAAGCATGGAACATGTGATCAATGCCACATCATTCACACATTGGTCACAAAGTGTCAGTAACTATGGGCATGGAAGTATTCCAAATTGTGCAATCTGCCACCTTATGAGGTCCACGACAATTGAAACACTGAAGTGTTCGATTAACTGCTTCTTGAGTAGTTTCTACCCTTTGGACTGTTTCTATTTGGTTAACGGGAGATGGAGGTTTTGAGTCCATTGTGGATGAAGCAGGACACTTTTTAGTATCATGGTAAAAGGTTTTATAATGTATGTAGTATAGAATGATGAGAAAACGTGGTGCTCATGCTAGATCAAGTGTGTGGAGAGGAGAGACTCAAAAAGTACAAGAACAAACTCTTGCTTATTAAGTTGTTTATGAATACAACTAGGCCTTGCTCACATACAAAATGCCTCATGGCCTCACCTTTAAATAGGTGAACAAGTGGACCTCAAGTCCATTCACACTCACACCCTTCTCTCACCCTTCTACATAACCTTAGTCCCTTAATACCCTCCCTCAATACCAACTATGGAACACCCTTCTCTCACCCTTCTACATAACCTTAGTCCCTTAATACCCTCCATCAATACCAACTATGGAAGGATGGAATAGGTGGTATTGGACATAAGATGCCTTTATAACATTAGGCATACAAAGCTTGGAATATATGTGTGATTATCTAGGATTTACAAATGTGTTTCTAGAGCCTTAGAGGCTAATACATTGTTGCAATCTAAGTCTTTATTGTTGTCGATGAAGATGTAGACCTCAATGATGGTGCACCCCACTCTTTGTATTTGCTTGGCTTCTTGTAGATGACATGCTTGAGAGATACATGCCATTGCTTTCACCATATGCTTTCCACCTTGACCATTCTCACACAATGATCATAAGCAGGCTGCCACCATTGCTTAAGTGGTTTGCTTTTAGATGGTCCTCCAACATGCTCGATGCTTCCTTGAATACCATATCTCCTCCATGGGTAGTGAGGTAGATTTAAATGGGGAAGGGAAAGGGAGGGTCTTACCACTTGCCTTATGCATTGGTCAAGGGCAGTGTCTACTCCACAATTACAATAGCTTTTATGCATGTTAGTTACAAGATACCCATTAGGGTTTGAAGATTCAAGCTTAGTGAAAATGAGTAATTGGTTGAGGTAAATGCTTAAACAAATAAGGTTTATCATCTTTGGCTCAAGAAGGAGAGGACATGGCTCATAATGTTGCCAATGCCTCTTACAAAAGTAATGCCAAAAGATGCTTAAAATCATGACAAACAACAAGGTAGAGCACTTAGGGATGCTATGCTCAACCTTACAACTCATCTTGGATGATGAAAATGTAGAATATGCAGTGGAATAACATGCCTTGGGCTTGGAAAACGAGAACATATGGCTTATGGCATGCCTATGCCTCTTACAAACAAGGGCCTCAAGGGTAATACACAACAAAATTAAAGATGAACACTTAGTGTACATGTGTTCAACTATAAAACCACTCAAAAATTTGAGTTTGATGATGAAAAAACCAGAATTCTTCAACCTCTTTAGCTTATGAGATGAAGACAATTGGTTCATGGTTGTACCATTTCTTTTTGGAAGAAGCGGTTTGACACGATGAAGACTTGAATGTGGCACTTAAACACGATTAGTGCTTAAGAGCACATTTCTAGCATCTAATGACACTTGCATTGGTGATTAGATTCACCATTAGTGTTTAAGAACACTCTTAGGTTTAAAAACACTTTGGAATGACTCCCCTTTGCTGGATTAGAAGCCTCATTAGTGTTAATAAACACTATTAGTGCTTATAAGTACACTTTGAAAAACTTTGTGCACTTAAAGATGATGTTGATGATGGAGCTTGATGAGAATGAGGCTCATGAATACCTCATGGTGTATGGCCACCGCTTCAAACTCAAAAAGAGGATCAGTAAAACAAGCCCTCACAAGAGCACTTAGGTGATTAGAGCAAAGAGGAGAGGATTAGAGCAAGAAAAGACTTGATTTTGAAGCTGTAATGGTGAGCTTCAATGGCTTTGAAGGGGACAGCCATGGTGTTTTTATTGTAGCGCACGATTTCGACCGTTATTCGAGATAAAATTCGAGTTGTAGCTTGTTGAGACCTTGGGCTTCAAAAGCCCTAAGCTCCCTAGGGCTGCCAATGCCTACACACGTCGTATTTGTGTACGGCTTCTGTTGCGTAGGAGCTGGGCGCCATGTTTGCTCAAGCGGCAATGCCGCGGCCAGGAGAAAAGAGATCAGGTGATTGACTGTACGACCTTGAGCGCTCGGGCCTCCTCTACATTTTCTCTGATGAGAAAACATGTTGAGATCTTGCCTCCACGAGATGGTGGAAGGCCTCCACTTCCAAGAGGTTCAGCTCCACAAAGGAAAAGATAAGAAAATTGACCTATTCTACACTACAAAAGTGACCTACTCTTGCCAAGCTCTGATACCATGATAATATTTCGTGGTGCTCATGCTAGATCATTGTGTGGAGGAGAGAGACTCACAAAATACAAGAAAATATCTTGCTTATTAAGTTGCTCAAAATACAACTAGGCTTCTTGCTCCATACAAAATGCCTTCTAGCTCTACCTTTAAATAGATGAGCTAGTGGACCTTAAGTCCCTTCACACACACACCCTTCTCCTCCCCTTTTACATAACCTTAGTCTCTTAATAAGAATTATAGAAGAGACAACAATATTCATATATTCTAGAAAATATACATGTTTATCGCTCTGTGTATATATACATATATGGGCTAATTTCAGGGGCAACGACGGTGAGGTGTCTATCATGAATGTGAACGAGGATGTGAATGTGTCTGTGATTGGGGTTGGCCTTGGACGAATGCTCTCTTCTTCTCTTGACATTTCTTCCCACATTCTTTCCTTTGCTTGCTTGCTGGCCTTCTGTTCTTGCCTCTAGGTCTCCAACTCAACCTGTCTCCTGGATTCCACCCATTCATCTACCTCAGCCGTGCACCTCTCAATTTCGTTCAATAGAAGCTTGGTGGGATTGCACTTCGCTTTGGTATTGTTCTTCTTGGTGACACCTATGCTCTTCGGCTTCCCTTGCGAAATCTCTTGCACATCTTATTTGTTCTTCTACACAATCATGCAGTGCCAAAATAATTCTTTGTACAACTTTTATCCTAAATTGTTTAACATGCAATTGAGCATATTTGTGCAAATTAAGTTCCTGTACACAAAGGAAAATGTTTTGTAAGAAACCTCATAGAGCTCTACATTAGGTGATGGAGATGTTGATTATAAACAGATCAGGAATATTAAAAAATCTTTTCTAGCAAAAGAAATGCATTAAGGCACGTCCTCCATCCATAGCTATTATTGCCTGGCTGGACTGGCACCTTTATCCTTTGATATCTCATGGTTTGAATAAGATTAGGCTCCAATAACAAGTGTTCCACAACTGATGCAAACTTTCGAGTAGAAGAAATGCATTAAGGCATGTCCTCCATCCATAGCTATTATTGCCTGGCTGGACTGGCACCTTTATCCTTCGATATCTCATGGTTTGAATAAGATTAGGCTCCAATAACAAGTGTTCCACAACTGATGCAAACTTTCGAGCACATCTGAAAGGTCGACAAAACAAGCATTAGTTTATCCTACTTCAATAAATCTATATTAATGTGGAAGAGGGAAATGTCAATATAGACTTACTCTCTAATGCGACCATGATATCTAGACACAAAGTTTGCAAAGTAACATCATGTATTTTGTTCAATGTCGTAAAAAGGCAAACTCTAATGTGCGTTGAAAAAACAAACATGACAAGTGTTATAAAAAAAACATGTATAAATTACCTAATATATGTTGTGAGTTTATAACTTAACATGAGACTCACTCTTTGTTAAGCCATGATAATAATTCGCACCAGATTAAGGTTGATCCCCTGAAACTAGGCCATTAGGTCCAAAAATGATGTCCCCTCATTTTGCAATTACCTTGATATGAGAGGGTCTATAACATATGTAATATTTTGTATCTCTTCTGGTAGAAGAGGGAGACAATACTTGCATGCAATAATGAATAGAAAATAGAATTAGGATTTGTGAGAAAATAGAAATAGAATTTGCAA
The DNA here is from genome assembly GCF_041138505.1 of Cibotium barometz. Classification (NCBI taxonomy): domain Eukaryota; kingdom Viridiplantae; phylum Streptophyta; class Polypodiopsida; order Cyatheales; family Cibotiaceae; genus Cibotium; species Cibotium barometz. The sequence continues at coordinate 5,795,725 of NC_141103.1, read as the reverse complement.
AAAATAGAATACAGCACAATCATGTCAACATACCATAGTGATACATGCACGACTGTGTCTGTGGACTTCCAGTATCTCGCCACATCGTAAAACACATAAGTCACCTACATCTAAGTTGGTAACAAGTGTGCTTCCCCCCAAATTGTAAATGCCATATTGACAAGAGCAATATTCTCCAACTCCCTTAATTCTCTAGTATTTTCTACTTCAATGACGTTGATTTCTATACAAACCCTGTTGGCTTCTTGCCATACATCATCATTTGCTTGATCATCAAGAAAAATATCACCATCACTGGTAGAACCGGATGGTTGTGACTATGCGGTAGTAGCCTTTGGTTGTGGTTGTGTGTGAGGTTCTAGTTGTGCCGCCGCATCTTGTTGTGGCTGGTCTTGTGCTTCTACTCTTCTCCAAGTCCGAGAGTGGGTGTCCCTATTGTGACTAGAATGGGTGTCCTCAACTGGCCTTGCACGAGGATGGAGGGTGGGACCGTTAGGATCTCCAGCATGCGACGATCGCTAATAGAGATAGGTGCTAATAGTCGGTCATATCTGTACCTAAATCTATAGAGTGTATCAAAATCCCTAGGCATTATTGTAAGCCTATGGGCATGGGTAGCAAGGAAGAAATATGCAGCTTCAAAAAACTCTATGAGCCAGTCTTCAGTAATTTCTTGGAGACACAAAACTACAGATGCTTTCCATCGCATGCCAATACTCCAGTGTTCAAAAATTTCATGCACAAGCCTATGAAAAGCCTATGAAATGGTAGCCTAGCTATTACACTCCACCTTTGCCTCATATAGGCTACCCTGTGCCAACAGAGTGCATGCGTCCTGAGATAGTGTTACACCATAGCTCATAGATGACATCGGCTGTACACCTACCTCGCACATCCACTGAGTTCTTTTTTTTGTGCTATTATCAGCAACACTTGTCTTCCTAACAACCTGCTCAGCAAATATGGCCCACTTCAGAGGATCGGTGTGCAGACCTCGTAGACATAGCCTCGGGCAAATTGAAGGCCCACATAATAGTTTGAGGGTGCATGTTTATATAATGTATACAAGGGTAGGTAGTGCTCCTGCTTTGTTGTTTGCAACATCACCTTCTTGTCTTTCTTGGGGAGTTTTAAAAACACTCTTAGCTAATGCTTTGGTGGCACCTAATTTTTGGTAGTCAGACGCCTTGCATCCTCCCCCTCAATATTGAGACCATACACTGTGGAAAAATCCTCTAAAGTCCTACAAAATTCCTTCAATGGCTCTGTCTCTAACTTCGAGTGGCAAAACTTGGTGGGGGCCCACTTCTGGCATGCAAAAAACATTGGTTAAACAAGCAAACACACTATCCTTTTCTCTCATATATTGATCTCAAGACCGCCAACATCTGTGGAGCTTAATTAGCGATGAGAGAGAGAGAGAGAGAGAGAGAGAGAGAGAGAGAGAGAGAGAGAGAGAGAGAGAGAGAGAGAGAGAGAGAGAGAGAGAGGCCACTATCAGTGGGCGAGAGGAAGATGAGAAGAGATCTGCTGACTTTGAGTTTTTCAAATGAGACAGTGCATGTAGAGAATGCATACAAATAATAATAATTACCCACCCACTACCTTTTTAGTTATGTACATTTTATTTTCTTAGTTTTTAAAATATTTTCATTTTTTTCCAATTCAAAGTTCATTTCCAAGTTGCAAACCACAACCCAAAAACCGCTATTTCTAATAGTCCAAAGTGTACCACCTTACCATGCACCATTTGGACTTACTAATGCACTAGCTACATTTAGTCACATGATGAACCGTATATTCCTGAAGCACCAAAATTTTATAGTTGTTTTCTTTAATAGTATCTTAATCTTTAGCAAAGACGAAGATGAGCACAAGAAACATCTAGAAATAGTATTCAATCTTTTAAAAGAAAATCAACTCTATATGCTAACCCAAAAAAGAGTGAATTCTTTCAAAAGGAAATTGAATAATTTGGATATATCATGTCTGCAAGGAATTTCTGTCGATCCCAAAAATATAGAGACCATTAGATCATGGCCTAGACCATATCGTGTCTGCTGTCGATCCCAACAAGATAGAGACCATTACATTATGGCCTAGACCAAAGGATATTCATGATTTAAGATCTTTTCTTGGTTTATGTTCCTACTATAGGAGATTTGTGAAAAACTTTGCTTATAAAGCACATCATTTGATTGAATTGTTGAAAAAGACTAAAGTTTTTCTTTGGACTGACTTGCATGAAAAATCTTTCAATGTACTTAAGTACGCACTTACCCATGCACTTGTATTAACACTACCATATTTCCTTAGACCATTCTTTGTGGTAGTGACTAATGCTAGTGGACATGGTATTAGTGCTGTGCTTGTGCAAGATAATCACCCAATTTCTTTTGAAAGTAGAAAATTGAAATCATCAAAAATTAAATATAGTACCTATGATAAATAATTAATTGTCGTTGTTCATTTAGTAAAGATTTGGAAACATTATCTTATGGTTTCTGAGTTTATCATCAAAACTGATCAACAAAGTATTAAACACTTGCTCTCTCAACCATTAATATTAGATAGACATATTAATTGGGCATATTTTATTCAAAGTTTTCAGCCTGCTATACAATACACACCTGGACATGAAAATGTTGTGGTGGTGGCTGATGCTTTGAGTAGGAGACCTACCATTAATAATATATCTACTATTGAAGGTATCTCTTTTGATAACTGGAACGAAACATATGATAATGATTTTAACGAAGCATATGATAATGATTTTAACGAAACATATGATAATGATTTTAGCGAAACATATGATAATGATTTTTCTAATATATCAGCATATGAAAGTATCTCTTTTGATAACTTGAACGAAACATATGATTCTGATTCTAATTTTTCTTATGTATACAATAAGTTCAAAGATAATGATTGGTTACCACATTCCGATTATTCTTTTGATGATGGTTTTCTTTTCTACCAAAAGAGATATGCATTACTAAACCATTTAGGCAAACTATTATTAAAGAATCTCATTAACCTCCTTTCGTTGGTCATAGAGGAGCATCATCTACTTTGCAAATAGTTACCAAATATTTCTTTTTTCTTACTACGCTTGCTAAGTTTGTCTTATTGTGTAATGTTTGGCCAAAAGATTAAGAGTCATAAAGGAAAGAAGTTTGGTTTACTTATGCCTTTTCCTATTCCTAACAAACCATGGGAACAAATAAGTATGGATTTTACTATTGGATTTCTTTGACTTTTAATAAAAATGATATGATTTGGACTATAGTTGATAGATTTAACAAAACAGGATTATTTCGATGCTTGCAAAAATACATTAACTGCATATGATCAAGCTGCATATATGTTCATTAAACAAGTGTTTGTACATCATGGTTTATCAAAGATTACTGTTACAGATAGAGATAGGAAATTTTGTAATGATTTCTAGACTATATTGTTTGATAATCTTGGTACAAACTTGATTTCTCTATTGCTTTTCATCCTGAATCTAATGGAAAAACTAAAGTAATAAATAGCACAATACTTTATTTCTCTATTGCTTTTCATCCTGAATCTAATGGAAAAACTAAAGTAATAAATAGCACAATACTTGATTTACTTAGATCTTATGTTTCATCTCAGCCTAAGCAGTGGGATAAATATTTGCCTAAGCGGGGGGATAAATATTTACATATAATAATTGTCCTCACTATGCTACTAAGAAATCACCATTTGAGATAGTCTATGGTAAGGCTTTGCCTACTCCTACGACTAGACTTTTGCATTCTATAGAGGTTGTAGATTCCTTTGTTAGATACTTTGACCAAATTCATGAAGTAGTAAAATCAAACATTAAAAAAGCTCAAGAGAATGTACGCTCATCGTAAATGCAAATATATCATCTTCAATAAAGGAAATTATGTGCTTCTTCGTATTGAGAAAAGGAGACTAAAATCTTTAGATACCAACCCTATAGTTAAGTTAGCTCCTAGATTTTATGGACCTTTCAAGATAATAGCAAAGATCAATGATAATGCATATAAGACGGAGCTACCTTCTACTTAGCATATTCATAACTCTTTTCATATTAGTCTTTTGAGACCATTTAGAGGACCTCTACCATCTCATGCTACATTAGAACAACCTCCTAAATTGGTAGATGAAGAACAACATCTTGAGCACGAGTCTATTATATTGGCCATGAGACCACCACTACATGCATGAGAAACACTTATTTCAAGTATCTTATGACCTTAAAGAACCATCCTATTGAAGATGCTAAATCGATGCCAAAACTTTTTTCCCATTCTTACCAAAATCTCATCCACGCAATTGAGGTCAATTGTAACCCGAGCAAGAGGAAATGTTAGTAACCTCTTTGGGGATGCCCATTATTTTATTTTGAGATAGTTTATTTTGGATATGTCTTTTATATATACCATTTACTAGGATTAATGTGTTTAATCAAGCTATGTGAGATGGTATGATATGGTCAAAATTAATGTGTTTAATTAGTTGTGTGCACTGATTAATGTGTTTAATCAGTTGTGTGAGATGCTAACTATTATTATTTTGGATGTAGGCGAAGAATGAGTAATAGATTATGTCTTAATTGCAGGTGGAACATGTGTTGGATCACTATGAGATATTTTGGAAGACATGTGAACACCTTTGTGGTTTCATATTTAGGCATTTATATTTTTGTAAGGCTAAGGCCTCATACCTTTTGTACATACCAAATAGTATTTTAGACTTTTGGTAGGCCCAAGATTTTATATTAATTCTTGCTATATTTTTGTAGAGCTTGCACGCTCATAAACTCAAAAGCACTTGCTTGTGCTTTATTTTTGGAATTTTCTTTTTTGAAAAATAAGTATTTTTTTAATACATATAAATATAGGAGAGTGGTACAAGGGCCACACCCTACCCAGGGGAGATGATGACCTCTACTCAATCTCTCTCTCTCTCTCTTGTTTATTTAAGGTTTATGCTTTCAATTTGTGAAAGTATATGTTATGCTCTAATTTTTATTTTGAGAATCCAAAGTTTCCTCCTCCAAGTGTCTTGACAGTTACCCTAGTGCAACAATCAATAATGTAAGAGAATAGGATTATTAAACCTTCTTTGTTAAGTATGTATATGATGGTCATGTAGGTCTCTTAGGTTATACAAGAAGGCTTTCCAACCAAGCATACTATGTTTACAAATTAGCCACCAAAACTATGCTCACAACAACTAAGGAAGTAATAATAACACAACTCTCAAAATCACTGATTGAGAAAGAGGAGGAATGTGAAAATTTGTAGGTTGCAATGCATACCATGGAAGTATAGAATGCCAAAATAAGTGAGAGAGTACATGTTCTTGAGAAAGCAAATAAGTGGGAGAAAAAATATTCTCGAGAAAGCAAATAAGAAGATGCAAAGAATGTTGGAGAACAACATTGCATTTGGACTAAGAGCACGTTTGAAGGATCTAGAACCAATGGATAGGTTGGTCATTGGAAGTGGACAATGGAAGCGATGAATCAACGCATAAGGATATCCAATACCTGTGCTGAGACAACAATAGAAAAAGATGAGATGGATAACACAGTTTCTAGAGTGATTTCAAAGGACATGGTAAGGTTTGCACTCCAAGGTGAGAGGGCAAGAAGTTTAAAGCAATGTCAAAAGATATAACAAGAAATAAGATGCATGAAGTCACCAAGACATTCACAGCCAACGATGCCCAATGCATATATGTGATAAAGCTTAGATTGCCTTAAGAGTATATGCTGCTATTTACAAGAAATTAAACAAAGGATTTAAGAGGGTTATGAAGAAAAAAAAGGATTTTGCCTCTTAGAAAACCATATCATGTAGGCATAAGCACAAAAATTATTGAATGGTAAAGTTTTGGAGCTCATTTGGTGAGGCTATGCATCTATGCCATATACATAAATGTAAGCCAGAGGTTATATTTAACTTGATAAAATTCATCAATTAGATGTATGTAAGGTGTAAAGTGCAATGATCAAGTTCTATAACATGACAATTCAAGAATGTGGTGGTACACTAAAGTTTATGTTAAAACTCGACGAAATGTGAGACTATCAATGTTCTCACACATTTGAAAGCCAAGGTGAAATCAAAAGCCAAAAAGCCTATAAAAGAATAGTCTACACAATGGGTAGAGAATGTCTTGAAAGAAAAACCAACAAAGGTTTCATGTGAACTTCTTGGCCAAGCCGAAAATGGCTACTTGTTGACCGCCACTATGGCCAAGGTCTCTAACTCTCATGAATTATGTTGGATTGTGGGCCTTTAAGAACACAAGTAGGGATTCAAATGACTCACATACTTTGTGAATTACTATTGACCTGCTCAACCACCTCACCTTGTGTATGTGGGTCATATATTTTATTAAAGAAGAATTTTAGTTAAATTTATTTTTATGCATAAATTAATTTAAATGATAAAAGAGGAATTTCCACCATATTTGGAATCCAATCATTTAAATGAGAAAAGTGGAACTTTTAGTATAAGGGAATTAATGGAGATTTTTATTTAATTTTTAAGATAAAATTTAGTTAAATTTAATTTTTATGCATAGATAAATTTAAATGATGAAAGAGGAATTCCCACCATATTTGGAATTCAATCATTTAAATGAGAAAAGTGGAATTTATAGCATAATGGAATCAATGGATATTTTTATGTAATTTTTAAGAGAAATTTTAGTTAAAATTATTTTATGCATGTATAAAGTTAAATGATGAAAGAGGAATTCCTATCATATTTGGAATTCAATCATTTAAATGAAAAAAGAAGAATTCTTGGTATATTTGGAATATTGAATATTTTTATTAAAGAAAAGAGGAATTTTAGATAAACTTATTTGATGATAAAAGAAGAATTCCCATGACATTTAGATTTCAAGCAATTAAATGAAAAAAAGAGGAATTCCTATGATAATTGAGATCCAAGAAATTAAATGGGAAAAAGAGGAATTTTTAGTATAATTCAATTTATGAATATTTATCAAAAGTGGAAATATGGGTAGAATTGATTTTTGTAAATCCCATGAATTCTTTTATTCAAAAGAGGAATATTGAATATAATTTAGTTGAAAATTTGAGAAAGAATATGGAAATAGTCGTCGAGAAAAAGAACCTTTATCTAGGCCAAGCAATTGGCAGAAATTTAGAAAAAGTCCCATTATCAGTATCGAAGTAGAAAAAGCTACTAAATGGTGATAAGATGTGAATGATGAGATGAGAGGATATGTGAAAGGGTGAGATGGGATGTAAATGGATGTGGATGTGTATGTGTATGTGAAAGAATGTGATGTAAATGGATGTGGATGTGTATGTGAAAGAATGGATGTGGATGTGTATGTGAAAGAATGGATGTGTATGTGAAAGAATGTGGTGTAATGTAAAGAGATGTGGATCTGAATGTAGATGTGGATGTAGATGAGATGTGATGTCATGTAAAGAGATGTGATGTGATGTGATGTGAATATATGTGGATGTGAAGTGATAGATGTGAATGTATGGATAGATGTGGATAGTCGTACATGTGAATGATTGGATGGATGTGGATGAATGAGATGGGATGTGTATGAATGAGATATGATGTGGATGTGATGTAATAGAATGTATGTGATGGAATGGGGATACAATGAATGTGATGAATGTGAATGGATGATATGTGATGTGAATAGAAGTGATGTGATGTGATGTGGATGTGATGTGAATCAGGATAGATGTGAATGAATGAGATTTGATGTGAATGGATGAGATGTGATGTGATGTGATGTGGATTAGGGTAGATATGAATGGATGAGATGTGAATGAATATGATGTGATGAGATGTGGATATGAGTAGATGCGAGTGGATGAGATGTGATGAGGATAAATGAGGAAAGATGTGTTGAGATGGAAAAATGATGTGATTGGATCAGAATGGGAATACATATGAAATGGACGTGGATTACATAAAGTGGACGGATGTGGAACAATGTGAAAAGTCGAGAGTTTATTATAGAAACTTTATTTATGACCTATTTTTAAATGACTGTTTTATATCAATAATGCAGGAAGCATTTTGACCATCTTGTGAACGAGGTCGTGGAGACCTAACTGATAAAGTTGCAACAACAGCTAACGGAGAGTCAACGGAGGACATCTCGCGAGATCACCGTGAATAGGGTGTGTGCGGGAACAAGCCCTTGGTTAGAGGCTGTAAAAGAGAATGTGTAAATGTGAAAGAACCTATGAAAAGGTGAGAAGAATCTACTGGGAGAGAATAAAGGGTAGCATGAGAAGATTTAGGAAGTGTGGAGATATTATGGGAAGTGTGGAGATATTCTGGGAGATATTCTGGGAAAAGTGAAGAGGTGGAGAGAATCAGGGAAAAGAGGTGGAGTGAATCAGGGAAAAATCAGTGGGATTTGATGCTTGATGTAAACTCTATAAATTGAGGCATAGCCCTAATGAGAATTTGCTGGTTTTTGACATGCCTACATTAATCTATTTGTTAATTACCCACTAATTATGTCTTAATTATTTGTTAATTACCCACTAATTATGTCTTAATTATTTGCTAATCACTTTGTTAATGATATTTATTCTAGTGTTTGATCCACCATAGCTCATCACAATGCTCTAATTTCAACATGGTATCAGAGCCATGCCTAGAATCCATCAGGTTTATGAGCCTATTATCTAATTAATCAGGATTAGTAGATAATTAAAAAATAATCAATTTTTAAGCTATTTTCAAGAAGCTTTCTGTACCCCCAGCCGGTGGAGGAGCTCTAGCTCCTTGCATACTTTAAATTAGGCCAAACCCTTCTAGCCCTAGCTAGGTATCTCACTTGTCTTCAAGCTCATCAAATCAGCGCAGCAAACCGTCGAAGCGTTTAGGAGAAATCGTCATTTTCGTTGGCGCCAATTTTTTGAGGAGTTTTTGCCATTGTTGCTTCATCAAATCAAATCTCTCTAATTCCTCTTAGCCCCGGCGGGGGTTTTCAAGCATGCTCTACAAGCTGGTGGACAGAATTCAATTTCATCAAGTCTACAGTGAGATCCAAGCTCTTCATCAAATCTACAGGTGACTTTGGTGAAATAGAGATTAAGCTTTCAATATTTGGTCAAATCTTATGTTTATTGGCTTAATCCTCTACTAGACTCATTGCTATTAATGCCTTTGAAAGCATTTGAGCTCATTTGAAGTCTAAGGCACCAGATCTGGACTCCCCGCATACTCTATTTTTTGCACACAAAATAGTGGATTAATTTGCTAATCAATGATTAATCAGTGCTAATCACTATATTTTGGTACAATTGAGGGTTCAAATTAACCATTAGGTATCTGATACAGATCCCTATAACTTCAGATTGCAATTTGGAGTTGGTTTGGTACTCCAACCATTCTGTACAAATTGGTTACCCTTGATTTATGTAATTTCTGGTGATTTTATGCTGATAAAATTGTTGTAATCATCTATTAAACACCAGATTGAGTTGTAAAAGGGTAGACACTGCCCTTGAATCTTGAAATTGGATCAAGAGGTAAGACCCCCTTCACATCACCATGAGTACAGCACATGAAATAGCCAAATTTAATGGGGAGCAATTTTACACATGGCAGACAAAAACCATGTATTTGCTCATGAGGAAAAATCTGTGGGGGTTAGTTGAGGGAAGAGATGAATGCCCAGAGAGAGGAGAAAATGAGTGGAAGAGTAGGAATGAAAAAGCATTGGGACTTATTGCACTCAGTTTAAATGATGAAATCATTCATCACATCACAGGGATACAATGGGCAAAAGATGCATGGGATGAACTCAATAAATTATTTGGCACACAAGCAAAAAATTCAAAGATAAATCTGTTAATGCAATTCTACAAATTGGACATGAAGGAAAGTGAATCTTTAATCACACACTTGATGAGGCACTAACATTGCTTCTGAAGAGTGTGGACAAAGGTGAATATGAAAATATTGTAGCAACACTAAAGAATGTACCTAAATTGAAGCTACACGAGATAGCAGCAGCTCTACTAGAGCAAGAGAGCAGAGGCAAAGAAAAGAAAGGGCTCGACTCAACAGCAGGAGAAGAAAAAGCATTCTTCAACCGAGGAGGATTCTCTCGAGGACGAGGACGAGGAAGAGGCAGAGTAGGAGAAAGGATCCTCACTTGCAACAATTGTGGAAAGCCAGGTCACATGGCAAGAGACTCCTACAGCAAACCCAATGGAGAAGGAACGACATCGGCAAACTTCATGGAGGCTCCAAAGGAAATGGAGTCAAATCATCTTTTCTGAGAGAGAGAGAGAGAGAGAGAGAGAGAGAGAGAGAGAGAGAGAGAGAGAGAGAGAGAGAGAGACCCCACAACCCAATGTAACCTACCCCAACAAAGTAAAACCACCTCTGAGCCACCGATGATGTAGGCCACGTGGTAGATGTATGTGTGAGCACTTTAGTCAAGGTCGCAGGCAACTATAGTAAGCCTTGGACACATAGAGAGAGAGAGTGTCAAGGACTATGAGTTTAGGGACTCGAGGCACTAGTTGTAGACTATTAAGTAAGGGGAGGCAAACTTGGTATAGGGTCTAGGTGTACTAGGAGTATTCACTTGAGGGGAGGTGTTGAAAATACAAGTGAATAGGGTGTGTGCGGGAACAAGCCCTTGGTTAGAGGCTGTAAAAGAGAATGTGTAAATGTGAAAGAACCTGTGAAAAGGTGAGAAGATTCTACTGGGAGAGAATAAAGGGTAGCCTGATAAAGATTTAGGAAGTGTGGAGATATTTTGGGAGATATTCTGGGAAAAGTGAAGAGGTGGAGAGAATCAGGGAAAAGAGGTGGAGTGAATCAGGGAAAAATCAGTGGGATTTGATGCTTGATGTAAACTCTATAAATTGAGGCATAGCCCTAATGAGAATTTTCTGGTTTTTGAGTATCCATGCCTACATTAATCTATTTGTTAATTACCCACTAATTACGTCTTAATTATTTGCTAATCACTTTGTTAATGATGTTGATTCTAGTGTTTGATCCACCATAGCTCATCACAATGCTCTAATTTCAACAATGATAAGCTATAAGCCTATTTTAGTGCCATTGGAGCAGAGAACACAAAGCTTTCCGCCGCAGATATAGGTGAGCTTTTGGAGGACCCCACTACTTTTACAGGCGCATAGTAAGTAGCTTGATCTACATCAACATTACTAGGCCAGACTTGAGTTACGTTGTTGGACTTGTGAGTTGGTTTATTTAGGCCCCTAAAAAGCCACACTTGGATGTGGCTAGACGGATTCTTAGGTACATAAAGTTCATAGTTGATTATGGACTTTTCTATGAGGCTGGTATAGAGATATAGCTACATGGGTACACAGATGTTGATTGGGCTGGTAGTGTTGCATAGACAAGAGATCTACCAGTGATTTTATGTTCTCATTTGAGAGTACTACTATGAGTTGTATTGAGATGTCAAGCTCAACATGAGCTGACACTCTCACGAGGTGCCTGTATGACCATTTGACATTTATATCACTGGCGAGTTTGGTAGCTGGAACTGACATATCTTTGCTACAGCTAGACGACTAGTCCACATATACCCACTTCTCTTAGCGTTCGCTTGTATATACTCTATTATGTGTGTTAGTCACTTTATCTTCTTTGTAGGCCTCTTTTGTTGTGTGAAGAAGAAGAATTTTGAGCCTTTCACCTTGTGTGTGCTCTCTTCTAGGGTTTGTGTGAGTGTGTGTGTGCTTGCAAGAGCTCAAGCTCTCTTATCCCCTGCATCTTTTCATGGTATCAGATCTTGGGTCATGCTAAGGGCTAAGCAGCACAGCAAGAGAAGCACATGAAGTGGTACGAGGGTAAGAGCTTCATCTACTCTTCCCCCTTTGTGTTGGCTACTACACCCTTGTTAAGAGCTCTTCGGGAGGCGCCGGCAAATGAACTCTGATTGAGGAGCGTTCTTCGCGGGAGCAAAGGTACAAAAGGTAACTATATTTTTCATTGAAAAGTATAGTTTGGGGGGCGAAAACACATTTCAAGCGCGTCTGGACCTCCGTTTTTCAGTTTGCAGGCATTCACCCCAGCACTGCGGGGGTAAGTTTCAATTCTCTGTAGAACTATGTTTTTGGAACTGCAGGAAGGGCGATTGGTTGGGCACACACTATCTGTGCTATAAAGAGGTCTCAAAGTTGCCACTGGGTGTATGTATGCAAAGTAAGGTCACTGGTTGTGACAATTTGGGTGCAGTATAGTACCGCTGTAGTGTTGCTGGTAAATTTGTGTTATAGAAAAAATGTCAAATGATGGAATAAACCTGATTGTTGCAAAGAAGCTTGACAAGAACAACTTTCATGTTTGGAGGTTTAGATTGACAAATTTCTTGATGGGAAAAGGTTACTGGAAGGTGAACATGAGGAGGCACTGGAGATACTTGAGATTAATCTAACTACCTGCAGATATAAAAGAGTTCAAGGATTAGAATCAAGGAGCAAGGAAAGTCATGTATTGGCTTTCTATCAGCATACACGACACTATGATTGGGCATATACAAGATGCCAAGTCACCTAAGGAGGCATGAGACACCTTGGTGAAGCTGTATGAAACCAACACCAAGACACGAAAAATTCAGTTGAAGAATGAGCTTCATACTGTGGAAAAGAAGAATATGTATGTGAATGACTATACTTTGAAGATCAAGGGCATTGTGGAATCCCTTGCATCAATTGGTGTTTCTGTTGTTGATGATGATAAGATGGAAGTGTGTCTGCGTGGTCTCGAGCCACAATACAAGACGTTCAAGACGTCTATTTAGACTCGGGGAGAACATTCCCAACTTCAAAGATTTGGTGTTAATGTTTATGATTGAAGAGAAAAACTTGGGTGAAGATCAATAGTCTTCACAAGGCAGAAACAATTCAGAGACAAGAAGGCCTTCTACACAAGTGTAGGTAGAGGATAAGGTAGAGGTCGTGGACGTGGACGTGGCCAAGGTGGTGGCCAAACAGGTAATCACAATCATGGTCAGCAGCAACAACAGTCCCAAGATTCACAACAACAACATACAGGTGGAAGATGCTAGTTTAGAGGCAGGGGGAGTCAACCAGGTCATGGTAATTGGCAAAGGCAGAACAATGATACACGAGGCTATTTTTACTATGGTAAGCCTGGGCAGGTGCAAGCAAATTGTTATAAGAAGTAGAGTGACATGCAAAATGGAAAAGTGTAGCAAAACAACTATGCATCCTCTAACAGAAATAATGAGGATAATGAGAGGTTGTTTGTTATACAACATGTGGTTAATGCTGTGTCTGGAAATGATGTACGGTATGTTGATTCAGGTGCTTCAAACCACATGACAATTCATGGTGAGTGGTTCAAGGAAATGAAGAGTCTTGAAAGACTAAGTTTTGTTGAAATAGGTGATGACACTGCTCATATGATTGCCCATGTTGGAGATGTGCCATTGTCTATGCAGGATGATAAAGTGAAGTACCTTGTAGATATAATTCATGTTCTGAACATTACAAAGAATCTCGTTTCTATTGGGGCCAGATGATTGAGCAGGGTTTGTAAGTTCGGTTTAACTCTGATGGCTGTTATGTAGAAGACTTCAAAGATAAGTGCAGGTTGGTTGCAAAAGGCAACAGAGTGGGAAAAATTTTTACATTGAATGTGAATATGCCTGAAGTGAGTGCTACAATATTTGCAAATGGTCCAGGAGTTATTAAAAATACATACATTTGGCATAAGAGAATTGGGCATGTCAATGTGTGTAAAGAATGAAGTCTATGCAGACTAAACAAATTATGACAGGGCTGCCTAAGTTTAAAGTTGAAGGTATACATAAAGTTTGTGAAGCATTGAAAGTTTTTGGATGTACTGCATATCTGCATGTGCCAGATGAGTTACATACCAAGATGGATCCAAAAACAGAAAAATGTGTGTTTATTGGGTATTCCCTTGAGAAAAAGGGATATAGATGTTATAATCCTACTACACGTGAATTGAGGGTAAGTAGGGATGTTGTATTTGATGAGATGAGTAGCTGCTGGTATCCTACTGACAAGGATGCTATTGGGGTTGATGTAAGTGGAAATGCTGTTGCACAGAATGCAAGTCAGCAATCACAGTCATTGAGTGACCAAGAGAGGCCTCATCCAATGGTTCTATTGATAGACCATGGAGTGGCAGGCTATGTCATAATACCAGTCCTAAAAATGTAGTTAGTACATCACATAAAGGCAAAGAGAAAGTGGTTGAGCCCCTTGGTATGCTTGACATTTCCGCAGAGCATTCTCTTGATGATGGAGATTCTAGTGGCTCGGAGATGAGCCTTGATGAGGATCTTGGGATTCCAGCAATGAGGACACTTGGTGTGAAGAAGGCTATAGAAGCCATGAATGCAAAGTTACGAAGATCTGAAAGAGTCAAAAATCATGTGCAGAGGTTGATTTATGATGGTTATGTGGCACATCACTATGCATATATGGCAAAAGTTGTGTAAGTTGTAGAACCCACATGTTTTGATGAGGCTATTGGAAGAAATGTGTGTTGGGAGAAAGCTATGGATGAGGAGATGGATGCATTGTATGGAAATGAGACTTGGGATTTGGTGCCATTGCTTGAAGGCAAGAAAGCTATTGGCTGTAAGTGGGTGTATAAGGTGAAACATAACAATGATGGTAGCATAAGCAAGTACAAGACTAGACTGGTAACCAAAGGATATGCGCAGACACATGGGATTGATTATGAGGAGACATTTGCCCAGTTGCAAAGATGGCAACTGTGAGTTGTGATTGCGGTGGCTATAGCTAAAGGGTAGTTTTTACATCAGATAGATGTGAAAAATGCATTGTTGCATGGTGACTTGCAAAGAAGAGGTGTATATGGATTAGACATCCCAAGCTTATATAGTGCTAGTTGGGATGGTATTGTCTAATCAATATCTAAGGCGCCATAACAAAGGAGGAACAATTGCAAGGTATCTGCATTACATATATAGAATCATGAAAGGATCCAAAGACCTATGGTGCAAGTCAAGACATCCAAAGCAATAATTCCCACGAGATGAGCGAAATGGTAACACCTCTTGTGAGCTCAGTGGATCCTACTTTTTTAGTATCACCCGGCTACATGATAGACCAAGCCGCCCTGACTACTACTATTGTTCCTCTAGGTTACACAGGACTCCAAGAATCTACAAATACAAACTTCACATTTCAAGATCGTAGTAGAGAGGTACCAACCCAAGATGCATCACTCATAAACAGTACCACACCTATGACCAACCATGCAGGATTGCCAGTTTCATGCCCTCGGTTACAACTATAGCAACCATGGTTGCAGCAGTCCCTATAACAATGGCTCCAGGCCTATTTAACACATCTACCTCATCGGTTAGGCCCACAAAAGGAGGAACCTTCACCCAAGATCCTTGATTCCTTGCATCTTCCCCTACTTTGCCAATGCACCCTAGCGCAAGGGGGACATCCTCACAAATGACTAGACCAGTGGTCTCTTGGCTCATATGACATCGGTACCTATGTGAATTTCTATACGACACTGCACCTATTAGACTCATGTTACCCCTCCAGGGTTCATGCCATTACGCCCATAGAGATAGCACCCTTCATACCACATGCTACCCCTGTTGTACCAATACCTCATGTTGCCCTCTGGGATTCATGCCATTACACCTGCACATAGCACCCTTCATACCACATGTTGTCCATGTTGTACCAATACCTCTAGCAGAAACCCTTCCAACTAATTCACTAGTCTTTACATAAGCACTGGGGAGAACTATGGGGTTGAAAGTATAGGACCAATCATGAGAGATAACGGATGGAGTAGCTCTGGAAAGGCTACACAAATCGCAAAGCTTATGCACAAGTTCAATGGAGAGGGAGATCCTAGGAGACACCTCGAGGTCTTTGATCAAGTTTGCGAAGCCTTAGGTGAGATCAATGAGCTGCAAGACCAGCGCATTTAGCCTTACGCTACATAGCAAGGCTAGTGATTGGTATCAAACTCTAAGAATTAAAGAACGTCTAAACTTTACTGGGCTTAGAAGGTTAAGCCTAAAGCAGTTTGTGCGTGAGGGAGCTTTATGGAATATGGCTTCACAGTTGCACAAAGCTGAGAGAAAAGAAGATGAGTTAGTGAGAGATTTTATTAGTCGTCTCTTAAGCATTTGAACTCTCATTATACTCTACATGAGCGCTTTTCCAACAATCAACTGATTGATCGATTTATCCATGGGCATAAATGTGAACATATCCATAATGGTTTGGTCATTAGAGTTATCACCACTTGGGAGGACATCACAGCTAATGCCATCCAACTTAAGGATAACTTGATGATACAAAGGAGTAAGAGCTTCAGAGTCTAAGTCTGTTACATCAGCCATAGCGATCGTAGCACCACCACTGCAAAACCTGTAGCTAAAGGTAGTACATTAGCGGAAATGACTTGGGCTGACTTATCAAAAGCCCTCCAAGAGGAAATGAAGACTACCAAAGCTTTGGACAATGCACCCTTCCAACGCATGCCGGTAGCTTCCAATGCATGCCGGTAGCAACCTAAGCATGTCGGTAGCTTCCAACGCGTGCCGGTATAGGCCATGGCGGCCAGGGTCTCAGTGGCCCAAGCAACTGTGCCCCAAGTAATTCTGTAGGAGGGGGCCCGGTCAGCTAACACTCACGAGGTGCCTGTGTGACCGCACGACATTTACATCACTAGCGGGTTTGGTAGAGCTGGCACTAACATATCTTCGCCATAGATTCTACAGTTGGGACTACACCGACTAGTCCACACCTACCCACTCTGCTTTAGTGTGTTCACATTATGAACTTCTTGTATATACTCTAGTATGTGTGTTAGTCACTTTATCTCCTTTGTAGACCTCTTTTGTTAAAGAAGAAGAACAACAACAATTTTCAGCCTCTTATCTTGTGTGTTCTCTTCTAGGGTTTTTGTGAGTGTGTGTGTGCTTGCAAGAGCTAAAGCTCTCCTCTCCCCTGCATCTTTTCATGGTATCAGATCTTGGCTCATGCTAAGGAGCTGAGCAGCAAGCAAGAGAAGCATAGGAAGCAGTACAAGGG
Organism: Cibotium barometz; assembly: GCF_041138505.1. Taxonomy (NCBI): domain Eukaryota; kingdom Viridiplantae; phylum Streptophyta; class Polypodiopsida; order Cyatheales; family Cibotiaceae; genus Cibotium; species Cibotium barometz. The sequence goes on along the minus strand of NC_141103.1, from coordinate 5,778,606 downwards.
TAAGAGCTTCATCTACTCTTCCCCCTTTCTGTTGGCTACTACATCCTTGGGAGCCCTTCAGGAGGCACCGACAAATGAACTTTGATTAAGGAGCTGTCTTCATGGGAGCGGAGCTACATGGCAACAATATTATCGTTTAGATAACATTTTTTAGGTCAAAAACGCATTTTGGGCTTGTCTTGACATCCATTTTTCAGTTCACAGGCATTCGCGTACACTGCATGTAAGTTTCGATTTTCTGTAGATTTCTATTTTTGGAACTACAGAAAGGGCATTTGGTTGTGCAGACACTGTGTGTACTGCAAAGAGGTCTTACAATTTCCATGGGTGTATGTATGCAAATTGAGGTCATTGGTTATGACAGTTTAGATGCAGTATAATACCGCTCTAAAGAATACAACACTTTGTTGTGCAAGTCAAACAAGAGTGTTGTTTTTAGTAAGTTTGTGTTGTGCAGACAAGATGTCAAATGATAAAATTAACCAAATTGTTGCAAAAAATCTTGACAAGAACAACTTCCATGCTTGGAGGTTAAGATTAACAAATTTCCTGATGGGAAAAGGCTATTGGGACTACAATGAAGGTGAACATGAGGAGATACCAGAGATTAATCCAACTATTGCAAATGTAAAAGAATATAAGGATTGGAATCAAGGAGCAAGGAAAGTCATGTATTGGCTTTCTCTATTGGCATATAGGACACTATGATTGGACATATACACAGGATGCCAAGTCACCCAACGAGGCATGGGACACCTTGGTGAAGTTGTATGAAACTAACACCAAGTCACGAAAGATTCAGTTAAAGAATGAGCTTCATACTATGGAGAAGAAAAATATGTCTATGAATGATTATGCCTTGAAGATCAAGGGAATTGTGGAATCCCTTGCATCTATTGGTGTTTCTATTGATGATGATGATAAGGTGGAAGTATGTCTACGTGGTCTCGGGCCATGTAAGATCCCGGTCTCCACCGCGCAACGGATTCGGGGTACTAGTAGCAGCGGAAATAGCACATCGTGCGCGGGGTAGGGGTCTCACACTCGGGGCCTCGCCCACCCACGGATATCCGGACAAGAGACTAATCCGTCGGTTTGTCCAAAACCGAAACCGGAAAAACTTCCTTTACCCGGAAAGCACGGGCGATTCCACCAGGATAACTCTTTACTCTAACGTAATCAGGATCATTACTGATCAAACTGATCCGACTGCACCTCTAACGGTACTTGGTCAGATCAAGGAAGAAACTTGCACTTGGATCATTGGGATCAACGCTTTTTTCCCCATCAAGAGGCACAACCGTTGATTCCTATCCATAGAACAATTACTATCTGGGATTTACTTCATCTATCGTAATAATAGAAATTAAATCTCCATTTACAGATCCATTAGTCCAAACTAACCCCATCCAGTCCCATGGGTTAGCCAACCGCCCAACCACTGTAGTGATGGGATCCAATTAAGAATTTGGTTAGGTTTTGTCCCGGGTACCAAAGAAAAGGGTTCCAAGGCCCCCTAGCCGGAAGTTCATGCAAACATAAAACTAGTCACACCACTTACACACCCAATATGAAATTGCCTTTTTCTTAGCATCAGCTAACTTTAAAACAATCCTTTAATGAAACCATTATGTCACTGATGACAATCCTCAGTCTCTGGTTGAATCCTTATTTCCAGTCATTCATTCATCGGTATACTTATGGCATCATTGGCAACCAGAACGCTCACCACCTGTTCACTCAGGGGCCTTTTCCATAGTTCCTAGCTCATAGTAACCGGCAATATATTCATATAATAGAATGGAATCTCCGTGGAAGATCAGCAAGATCAACCCACAGATCCATATAAAAGAGCCATGGACTCATCTGTTTTGAGGACCAGCAAGGTCAATCAACCAGATCCATGCCCGGTTTCAGAAAACAACTCTTACTCCTTGTTCCAATATCTTCCACGACGCACATGTGGGTATCTTCGGCGACCCAGAGCCCGAGCACCGTATGGTCAGCACCCTCTAGGATCCTTCGCAGGTGACCTAGCGCTTCACTCATAGGCCGCTTCCTTGGTCCCTAATCCACCGTACTGAAAGCTCACCATTTAAATCGAACCGAGGCTTCGGCCGACCTTGCTACGTGAGACGTCATCCATTGACTCTCCGTCAGCAGTTGTAACTTTATCAGTTAGGTCTCCTTGACCTTAATCCACAAGATGGTCAAAATGCTTCCCCAGCATTCTTGACATAAAACATTCATTTACAAACAGTTCACAAAATACAGTTTCTATATCGAACTCTCGTCTTTTCCATTTTATCCTCCTTAGTCCACATTACTTATTCCACATCCCATTCATATGTATTCATCATCATCCATTCACTCATATCGACGACACATTATTTTCCATACACATTCACATTCATTATTCTACATACACATCCATGCACACATCCATTTTCACATCCTCATTCATACATCCACTTCCACATACATACATCCACATCCGTATCTACATCCATACATCCACATCCACATCTACATTCATATCCATACATCCACATCCACATCCACATTCACATTCATACATACACATCCACCTCCACATTCACATTCATACATACATATCCGTATCTACATCCATATTACATCCATTCTCGCCCTACACATTCCATATACATCTTATCATATCCTATCACATCTCATACACATCTTATCACATCTCATACACCTCTTATCACATCTTATCACTTCCCATACGCATCTTATCACTTCCCATACGCATCTTATCACATTTTATCACATCTCATACACCTCTTATCACGTCTTATCACATTTCATATCTTTTTATAGAATACAAGAGAATTCTTATATTTGATATAAGATTTCTCTACATTTTTATTTATGCATAAATTCCATTTAAGGAGACTAACACTTTCGAATTAAAAATCAATCTTTTATGCATAATTTCATTTTAAATGAAAATGACACTTTTGAATTAAAATTCAATCTTTTATGCATCTTCCTATGCATAAATTCAATTTGGATGAGAATTGACATTTTTGAATTAAAAATCCATCTTTTATGCATCTTCCTATGCATAAATTCAATTTGGATGAGAATAACGCTTTTGAATTGAAATCTTATTCTTTTATGCATCTTCTTGTGCATAAATTCAATTTAGATGAGAATGACACTTTGAATTAAAAATCAAACTTTTATGCATCTTCTTATGCATAAATTCAATTTGGTAGGAATTACACTTTTAGAATAAAAGAATTTCTCTTATGCATCTAAGTTATGCATAAAATCCATTTATGATGAAAATCACACTTTTAGTATAAAAAGAATATCATTTATGCATATCTCTATGCATGAAATCCAATATGGTAAAAGTAACACTCTTACAATAAAATAATCAACTTTTATGCATACCTCTATGCATGAAATTCAATTATGATAAAAGTCACACTTTTATAATAAAATAATCAACTTTTATGCATACCTCTATGCATGAAATTCAATTATAATTAAAAGTCACACTTTTATAATAAAATAATCCACTTTTATGCATACCTTTATGCATGAAATTCAAATATGATAAAAGTAACACTTTTGATATAAAAATTTATCCATTATGCATGAAATAAAAATGATAAAAGTAACGCTTTTGATATAAAAATTTATCCTTTATGCATACTTCTATGCATGAAAATAAAAATGATAAAAATAACACTTTTGATATAAAAACTTATCCTTTATGCATACTTCTATGCATGAAAATAAAAATTGATAAAAGTAACACTTTTGATATAAAAATTTATCCTTTATGCATACTTCTATGCATGAACATAAAAATGATAAAAATAACACTTTTGATATAAAAATTTATCCTTTATGCATACTTCTATGCATGAAAATAAAATTTGATAAAAGTAACACTTTTGATATAAAAATTTATCCTTTATGCATACTTCTATGCATGAAAATAAAAATGATAAAATAACACTTTTGATATAAAAATTTATTCTTTATGAATACTTCTATGCATGAAAATAAAAATGATAAAAATAACACTTTTGATATAAAAACTTATCCTTTATGCATACTTCTATGCATGAAAATAAAAATTGATAAAAGTAACACTTTTGATATAAAAATTTATCCTTTATGCATACTTCTATGCATGAAAATAAAAATTGATAAAAGTAACACTTTTGATATAAAAATTTATCCTTTATGCATACTTCTATGCATGAAAATAAAAATTGATAAAAGTAACACTTTTGATATAAAAATTTATCCTTTATGCATACTTCTATGCATGAAAATAAAATTTGATAAAAGTAACACTTTTGATATAAAACTTTATCCTTTATGCATACTTCTATGCATGAAAATAAAAATGATAAAAATAACACTTTTGATATAAAAATTTATCCTTTATGCATACTTCTATGCATGAAAATAAAATTTGATAAAAGTAACACTTTTGATATAAAAATTTATCCTTTATGCATACTTCTATGCATGAAAATAAAAATGATAAAATAACACTTTTGATATAAAAATTTATTCTTTACGCATACTTCTATGCATGAAAATAAAAATGATAAAATAACACTTTTGATATAAAAACTTATCCTTTATGCATACTTCTATGCATGAAAATAAAAATTGATAAAAGTAACACTTTTGATATAAAAATTTATCCTTTATGCATACTTCTATGCATGAAAATAAAAATTGATAAAAGTAACACTTTTGATATAAAAATTTATCCTTTATGCATACTTCTATGCATGAAAATAAAATTTGATAAAAGTAACACTTTTGATATAAAAATTTATCCTTTATGCATACTTCTATGCATGAAAATAAAAATGATAAAAATAATACTTTTGATATAAAAATTTATCCTTTATGCATACTTCTATGCATGAAAATAAAATTTGATAAAAGTAACACTTTTGATATAAAAATTTATCCTTTACGCATACTTCTATGCATGAAAATAAAAATGATAAAATAACACTTTTGATATAAAAATTTATTCTTTATGAATACTTCTATGCATGAAAATAAAAGTGATAAAAATAACACTTTTGATATAAAAACTTATCCTTTATGCATACTTCTATGCATGAAAATAAAAATTGATAAAAGTAACACTTTTGATATAAAAATTTATCCTTTATGCATACTTCTATGCATGAAAATAAAAATTGATAAAAGTAACACTTTTGATATAAAAATTTATCCTTTATGCATACTTCTATGCATGAAAATAAAAATTGATAAAAGTAACACTTTTGATATAAAAATTTATCCTTTATGCATAATATAAAAATTCAATTTCTCCATGATTACAATGAAATTCTTTTAATTAATCTAGGATGATAATTCTTAGAATATGGTAGAAAGTCCTCTTTTCATGCTTTGAATGAAATTATTTTATGTGTAAATTTTTACAAAATTTTACCATAGCTCCGCTACTATGACTGATAAATCTCAATTATTTTAAAAGATAATGCTTATTTTTAAGAGAATGATTAGAATGATCCCTAATTGGATCATTATGGATCATTAATCCATAATGGATTGAATCAAAAATAATAATGAAATACATAAACTAAAAGCATAGAAAAAAAACCATTAATTTGGTCTCAAGTATAGATTAATCTTGGATTAAGGAAAAGCTTTATGAAAAGCTTCATTTGGATTGAGAATGGGTCATGAGTATGACCATTTCTTGAGTGAGAGAGAGAAATTACATAAAAACCATTAGAATGTAAACATAAATGAAAATTTATATAATTCTTTACTATCATTAATCAATTAACTTCAATAGCATTCATTAAATTTTGTAACTCTTCACTACTATTCATCAATTAACTTCAATAGCATTTAAAAACCATACCAATTAAGCTTCTCAAGCTTGAGAGGGGTTGAGAAGAGAGAAACATTGAGAAATTATAGAAAAGATCAATATTCACTAATTACCTTACAAATTGCTTGATTCTTTGTTCACGGTAGTATGTTGATGGAGCCACCAATGGGGATTGAAGAAAGAAGGAAGTGTCAAAAACTAGTGAATTATTAATGAATTCACAGTTCTTAGCTTAGGTGAAGTAGAGTAACAATGCATTAAACATTGTTGAGTTTCAACAAAGGGAAAGGCCTCTATTTATAGGAAAAAGTGAGTTCCTAACCAAACAAACTGATTCTAGAATTTTCCAACTCAGTTTGGTCAATTTTTGACCATTTTTAGGTCAGTTGAGCTAACTTTTTGTAACTAGACTTGAATTAGGAGAGAGGAGAGATGAAATATCTCAATTTTTATGAGTTTAAAACTCATTCAAGCATGTGAAATATGCACCTCCTTTTAAGAACTCCCCTTCCTTACATATGTGTCAAAATGGAATCATTATACTCAAAATATTTCATATTTTTAATATTGCTCATAGTTTTTTACTAATAAACCTTGTACATTTTCAACTCTTCCTCTTATGTGAAATATGCACCTCCTTTAAAGAACTCCCCTTCCTTACATATGTGTCAAAATGGAATCATTATACCTAAAATATCTCATATTTTTAATATTGCTCATAGTTTTTTACTAATAAACCTTATACATTTTCAACTCTTCATCTTATGTGAAATATGCACCTCCTTTAAAGAACTCCCCTTCCTTACATATGTGTCAAAATAGAATCATTATACCCAAAATATCTCATATTTTTTATATTGCTCATAGTTTTTTACTAATAAACCTTGTACATTTTCAACTCTATCTTATGTGAGCATTTACTCATTTTTGGGTATCTTCTTTTACAAATTGGATTTATCTCCTCCCTACACATGGATTGATGCTATTGGCCCATAGGAACCTTAATTGGACCATAATCCAAAAATTTCTGAAAATCTAGACCCTTAGGCTAAGGTCCTTTATACCCATTTCCAATTAATTCCAATTGCACATTGAAAAGTTCTTTTTGAATTTCTGTTTCAGGGGAACTTATTTTAATAAGATGAGATAATTTTCTATCCAAAAATATTAAAAATATGAATATTCTCTCTCTAGAATATTTTCTCTCTCTAAGTTAAAACAGTTAGAAACAAGTCTTTTATATTTCTGAAGAGGGATTGATTACAGATTTAAGAGGTTGGGGAGGAATCTTACAGGCCATAATACAAGGCATGCAGGACGTCTATTCAAACTCGGGAGAACATTCCCAACTTTAAAGATTTGGTGTCAATGTTGATCATTGAAGATGTAAGATTCCTCCCTCCAACTTTTGAGGTGTAAAGGTGTAAGAACCTCCCCTTTTGTTCTTGAAATTATTTCCCTCTCTGAAACAAAAGGAAGATCTTGTTTTACCTTGTTTTGGCCTGGAGAGAGATAGTCCTAAATTGAGATATCTTTGGATATAAAAATCCTCCTAGTGTCTAAAATGGATTCCCCTGAAACAAAAATTCAAAAAGAACTTTCCAATGTGCATTTGGAATTAATTGAAAATGTGTATAGGGGACCTTAGCCTAAGGGTCTACATTTTTAGAAATTTTTAGATTATGGTCCAATTAAGGTTCCAAGGGACCAATTGGATTAATACAAGTGTTGGGATGAGATAAATTCAAAGAATAAAAGAAAATACCCAAAAATGAGTAAATGCTCACATAAGATGAAGAGTTGACTGAGTACAGGGTTTATTAGTTAAAAACTATGAGATATTACTAAAAAAATGAGATATTTTAGAATAATGATGCATTTTTGACACCTTGGTAAGGAGAGGGAGACTCTTGAGGTAGGCGCTTAATTCACACATATGGATGAGTTTTTAATTCAAAAAAATTGTGATATTTTTATCTCTCCTCTCTCTTGGATCAAACCAAATAAAAAAGGAAGCCAAACTGGTCCAAATTGAGTCAAACTGAACCTGGAAAATTCTAGAACCCAGTTGGACTTGGTTAGTGGCCTCCTTAACCTATAAATAGATCCTTAGTCTTTTGTAAAAAAATATGTGAACTATACCATGCCAATATTACATTAAAATAATGATAGTTTCTATTATTCCTTAAAAATCCTCTACTTTTGGAGAGCTTGGAGCTTCTCTCTCTCTTCAACAATTCTTGGAGCTTTCTTCTCAACATACTAAACCAATTGATTGGTTGGGGGCTTCCTTCTAAGATAAAGAAGCAAGCCAAATCTAGAGGTAAGAAGTAATTTCATGGTTTTCATTAATATTCTCAATGATTTCACTTCTCAACCCCACTCAAGCTTGAGAAGTTTCTATTTAGTTGTTTTTAATGCAAGTCGAGCTTTCTCTAAGAGTTTTAATGATTAATCACAAAAAAAATCTTTATGCTTAATTAGAATGCTTTTTATGTATATCTCTCTCTCCCAAAAGAATAGTCATTTCCATGACTAATTCATTAGCAAATGAATACTTCTCATTGATAAATTCTTAATTCAAAACCATACTCTAAGCTTGTAAAGCTAGAGGTTAAGAAAATGGTTTTTTTTTGCTTTTATGATAATAAAATTATGGTAAATTCTTATAAGTAGTTAAAAAACTACTTTAAATGATTCTAAATGTAAAAGAGATATTCCTATCATTTTAGGAAAAGAAGAATAGCAAAAATAGCCTAATCTAGTAGATTAATAATTAAAATTATGGCTAAATTTATGCTTCAATTCCATAAATTGGATTTAAGTTTATGGATAGATCTTCTATCATAATTATATTGCAATGTCTTATTCTTTTTAGAAAAAATTAAAAATTATCAGTAATAGCAGCGAAGCTATGGTAAAATTTTTAGAAAATAATACATATCTTATTTTTTTATGCATAATGCTAAAAGAGGACTTCCTACCATATTCTAGGATTGAATAGCCTATGCCAAAAGAATGATTTTCATCATATTCATGGGAAACTAATTTTTAGTGTTTATGCATAAATAAATAATTAAGAAAAGAGGAAATTTTGGTAGTTTTATTTTTATGCAAAAAAAGAAATTTCCATGATAGTGGAGATCCATGTAATTAAATGGAAAAAGAGAAATTTTGGTATATTAAAATAATGAATATTTTTATTTAAAGAGATATTTTAGATAAATTTATTTTATGCACGAGAAAATTTAAATGATAAAAGAGGAATTCCCATGACATTTGGAATTCAATCATTTAAATGGTAAAAGTGGAATTCTTGGCATATTTGAAATAATGGATATTTTTTAAAAGAAAAGAGGAATTTTAGATAAATTTATTTTATGATAAAAGAGGAATTCCCATGAGATTTGGAATTCAATCATTTAAATACAAAAAGAGAAATTCCCATGATATTTGAGATCCAAGAAATTAAATATTAAAAGAGAAATTTTTAGCATAATTCAAATTATGAGTATTTATCAAAAGTGAAATTTTGAGTATTATTAATTTTATTAGAAAATATGGGTAGAATTGATTTTTATAAATCCCATGAATATTTTACTCAAAAGAAGGATATTGAATATATTTCACTTGAGAAATTTGAGAAAGAATATGAAAAGATCTGTCGAGAAAAAGTACCTTTAACTAGGCCAAGCAATTGGCAGAAATTTAGAAAAGTCCCATCGGTATCGAAAATAGAAAATGTTACTAAATGCGATGTGAATACGATGTGATAAGATGTGAATACAATGTGATAAGATGTGAGTGAATGTAATAAGATGTGGTGTGATGTAAATGAATGTGGATGGGATGTGAGGTGATGTAAATGGATATGGATGTGAATGAAGAGATGAGAATGAGATGTGAGGATATGTGAAAGGATGTGATGTGATGTAAATGGATGTGGATATGGATGTGATAAGATGTGGTGTGATGTAAATGAATGTGGATGTGGATGTGATAAGATCTGATGTGATGTAAATGGATGTGGATGTGGATGTGGATGCGGATGTGGATGAGATGTGATGTGATGTAAAGGGATGTGGATGTGAATGTGATGAGATGTGGATGAAATGTGATGTGATGTGAATATATGTGGATGTGAATGTGAATAGATGTGAATGAGATGTGATGATATGTATGGACGTGATGTGATGTAAATGGATGAGAATAAGATATGAAGTGATAGATGTGAATGTGAATGAATGCATGGATGTGGATAGACGTGCATGTGAATGACTAGATGGATGTGGATGAATGAGATGGGATGTGTATGGATGTAATGAGATATGGATAGACGTGGATGTGGATGGAATGAATGAGATATGATGTGGACGTGATGTAATGTGGATGGAATGAATGAGATGTGATGTGGACAGATGTCGACATGATGTAATGTGGATAGAATGTATGTGGTGGGATGGGGATGCAATGAATGTGATAGATGTGGATGGATGCGATGAGATGTGAATGGATGTGAATGTGACGTGATGTAAATAGATGGATGCGATGAGATGTGAATGGATGTGAATGTGACGTGATGTAAATAGATGTGAATGGATGAGATGTGATGAGAATGGATGTGATGTGATGTGAATCGGGATAGATGTGAATGGATGAGATGTGATGTGAATGGATGAGATGTGATATGAATGGATGTGATGTGAATCGGGATAGATGTGAATGGATGAGATGTGATGAGAATGGATGTGATGTGATGTGATGTGAATCGGGATAGATGTGAATAGATGGGATGTGATGTAAATAGATGTGAATGGATGAGATGTGATGTGAATGGATGTGATGTGATGTGAAATAGATCTGATGTGATGTGATGTAAATCGAGATAGATGTGAATGAATGAGATGTGATGTGATGTGATGTGAATCGGGATAGATGTGAATGGATGAGATGTGATGTCAATCAAGATAGATGTGAATGGATTAGATGTGATGTGATGTGATGTCAATCGGGATAGATGTGAATGGATGAGATGCAAGGTGAATGGATGTGATGTGATGTGATATGGATATGGGTAGATGTGAATGGATGAGATGTGATGAGATGTAATATGATGTGACTAGATGAGAATGGATGAAGGACGATGGGAATACATATGATTGGATGTGGATTAAGCAATGTGAATTGATGAAGAAGAATGTGGAATAACGAGAAATGATTGGAACAATGTGGAAAGATGAGAGTTCGTTAGAAACTGTATTTATGACCTGTTTTTAAATGACTGTTTTATGTCAAGAATGCTGGGGAAGCATTTTGACCATCTTGTGAATGAGGTCATGGAGACCTAAGTGATAAAGTTGCAACAGCTGACGGAGAGTCAATGGAGGACGTCTCGCATAGCATGGTCGGCCGAGGTCTTGACCAGCCTCGGTTCGATTTAAATGGTGAGCTTCCGGTACCGTGGATGAGGGACCAAGGAAGTGGCCTATGAGTGAAGGGCTAGGTGACCTGCGACGAAGGAGCCTAGAGGGTGCTGACCATACGGTGCTCGGGCTCTGGGTCACCGAAGATACCCACACGTGCGGCGAGGAAGAAAATGGAACAAGGAGTTAGAGTTGTTTTCTGAACTCGGGCATGGATCTGGTTGATTGTCTTACTAGTCCTCAACGGATGAGTCCATGGCTCTTTTATATGGATCTATTGGTTGATCTTGCTGATCTTCAACGGAGAGTCCATCTGGATTTTCATAAGTGAATATATTTCCGGGTACTATGAGCTAGGAACTATCGAAAAGACCCCTGAGTGGACAAGTGGTGAGCGTTCTAGTTGCCAATGATGCCATAAGTACACCGATGAAGGAATGATTGGAAATTAGAATTCAACCTAGATATTTTGGAGGATTATGATCAATGATATTGTGGTTTCATTAAAAGATTGTTTTAAAGACAGTTGAATCTGTGAAACAGGCAATTTCATTTTGGGTGGGTAAGTTGTGTGACTATCTTAAAGTTTGCTTGAAGCACCAACTAGGGGGCCTGGGAACTCTTTTCCTTGATACCCGGGGCAAAACATAACCAAATTCCTAAATGGATCCTATCATTACAGTGGTTGGGCGGTTGGCTATAACCCATGGGACTACTGGATGGGGTTAGGCTGGACTGATGGATCCCTAAAATGAGACTCAATTTTGTTATGGTATGATAAATCCCAGATAGTCTTTGTTCTATGGAAACAAATCAACGGTTGTGCCTCTCAATGAGGAAAAAAGTGTTGGTCTCTATGATCCAAGTGCAAGTCTCTTCCTTGATCTGATCATGTGACTTACGAGTTCGGTCGGATAAATTTGGTTAGATAAGGCTCTTGACTACGTTAGAATAAAAATATCCTGGAGGAATAGCTCGTGCTTTCTGGGCGAGGGAAGTTTTTCCGGGTTCAGTTTTTGGAAGAACCGAGGGATTAGTCTCTTGTCCGGATATCCATGGGCGAGGCCCCGAGTAAGAGGCTCTACCGCCCTACGCAAGAAGTGCTGCTTCTGCTCTAGCACCCCCGATTCTGTTGCGCAAAGGGGGTAGGGATCTTTCAACTGGTATCAGAGCGAATTGGCTAAACTAGATCAACCGAGAAGCAAGAAATGTCAAAAATTTATGAAGTACCAGTAAATGATTGTAATTGTGTGATGGAATTAATACAAATTGATATTCAAAATGAAGATTCATAAATTGGTAATTGGGTCTTCAGATGGAAGTACCGCAATTGTATGGAATCCCTGACTTGCTTGAGGCCTAGATATGATGGTATTTACCTTATAACTCCAAGGACCGTGAGTATGACTACTCATATATACCGTGAGTATAACTACAGCTGTTTACTGGCAATATATACGAGTAAATCTAAGACCTTGAAATTGTAAGCAAAAATGCTATCCAAATGATGAATTCGAATCTAGTTGATGTGATTTTAGAATTCTGGTTGAGAATTGATGAGTTGATTTGCATTTTGATTGAAAGATAATGATTCCTGAATTCTGGTTAAAAGAAGATAAGTTAAACAAAGCCACAATGAGGATGAATGGGACGAATCCCAGTAATGATGTTAGTAACTGGAATGGCGATAATGACTTCAGCGAATCACTAAAAGATTAGTAGATTGTGCTGTGGTGACAGATTGCTGTTGTTTGACCTTTGACCCAGTGGCTTAAACTAAGGGATGACAAATCGAGAACCTGCATAATTGAAATTCCCGTGGAGGAATGTTCAGATGGAATTTTTGGTCTGATGGACCATTATTATGTTAAGGATATGAATGATATGTTCTGAATGAATTATTCTTTGATAATGAGTTCTGTGGTTCTTCTTGTAGAAGGCATCTTTATCCCAGAATTCTGTTGGGTTGACCAGACTAGAAGGAACCCCAGAATTAGTTGGATCTTAAGGAAAAGAGTTTGTCCTCCAGCTACTGCGAGATGAGGATATCTCGCGTTTTTTAAGTGGGGTAGGATGTAAGATTCCTCCCTCCAGCTTTTGAGGTGTAAAGGTGTAAGAATCTCCCCTTCTGTTCTTAAAAATTATTCCCCTCTCTGAAACAGAAGAAAGATCTTGTTTTACCATGTTTTGGTCTAGAGAGAGAAAAAGTCTAGAGAGAGATAGTCCTAAATTGAGATATCTTTGGATATAAAAATCCTCCTAGTGTCTAAAATGGATTCCCTTGAAACAGAAATTCAAAAAGAACTTTCCAATGTGCATTTGGAATTAATTGAAAATGTGTATAAAAAGGACCTTAGCCTAAGGGTCTACATTTTTTAGAAATTTTTGGATTATGGTCCAATTAAGGTTCAAAGGGGCCAATTGGATTAATCCAAGTGTTGGGATGAGATAAATCCAAAGAATAAAAGAAAATACCCAAAAATGAGTACATGCTCACATAAAATGAAGAGTTGACTGAGTACAGGGTTTATTAGTTAAAAACTATGAGATATTACAAAAAAAAAGAGATATTTTGAAATAATGATGCGTTTTTGACACCTTGGTAAAGGAGAGGGGGACTCTTGAGGTAGGCGCCTAATTCACACATGTGAATGAGGTTTTAATTCAAAAAAATTGTGATATTTTTATCTCTCCTCTCTCTTGGATCAAACCAAATCAAAAAGGGAGCCAAACTGGTCCAAATCTTGTCCAAATTGAGTCAAACTGAACTTGAAAAATTCTAGAACCCAGTTGGACTTGGTTAGTGGCCTCCCTCACCTATAAATAGATCCTTAGTCTTTTGTAAAAAAAATCTTTGAACTATACCATACAAGTATTATATTAAAATAATGATATTTTCTATTATCCCTTAAAAATCCTCTACTTTTGGAGAGCTTGGAGCTTCTCTCTCTCTTCAACAATTCTTGGAGCTTTCTTCTCAACATACTAAACCAATTGATTGGTTGGGGGCTTCCTTCTAAGATAAAGAAGCAAGCCAAATCTAGAGGTAAGAAGTAATTTCATGGTTTTCATTAATATTCTCAATGATTTCACTTCTCAACCCCTCTCAAGCTTGAGAAGTTTCTATTTAGTTATTTTTAATGCAAATCAAGCTTTCTCTAAGAGTTTTAATGATTAATCACAAAAAAATAATCTTTATGCTTAATTAGAATGCTTTTTATGTATATCTCTCTCTCCCAAAAGAATAGTCATTCCTATGACTTATTCTTTATCAAATGAATGCTTCTCATTGATAAATTCGTAATTCAAAACCATACTCTAAGCTTATAAAGCTAGAGGTTAAGAAAATGGTTTTTTTTACTTTTATGATAATAAAATTATGGTAAATTCTTATAAGTAGTTAAAAAACTACTTTAAGTAATTCTAAATATAAAAGAGATATTCCTATCATTTTGGGAAAAGAAAAATAGCAGAAATAGCCTAATCTAATAGATTAATCATAATTAAGATTATGATTATGGCTAAATTTATGTTTTAATTCCATAAATTGGATTTAAGTTTATGTCTAGATCTTCTATCATAATTATATTGCAATGTCTTATTATTTTTAGAAAAAATTAAAAATTTAAGTTTATGGATAGATCTTCTATCATAATTATATTGCAATGTCTTATTCTTTTTAGAAAAAATTAAAAATTATCAGTAATAGCAGCGAAGCTATGACAAAATTTTTAGAAAATAATACATATCTTATTTTTTTATGCA
Organism: Cibotium barometz; assembly: GCF_041138505.1. Taxonomy (NCBI): domain Eukaryota; kingdom Viridiplantae; phylum Streptophyta; class Polypodiopsida; order Cyatheales; family Cibotiaceae; genus Cibotium; species Cibotium barometz. The sequence goes on along the minus strand of NC_141103.1, from coordinate 5,763,540 downwards.
TAATGCTAAAAGAGGACTTCCTACCATATTCTAGGATTGAATATGCTATGCTAAAAGAATGATTTTCATCATATTCACGGGAAACTAATTTTTAGTGTTTATGCATAAATAACTAATTAAGAAAAGAGAAAATTTTGGTAATTTTATTTTTATGCAAAAAAGGGAATTCCCATGATAATGGAGATCCATGTAATTAAATGGAAAAAGAGAAATTTTGGTATATTAAAATAATGAATATTTTTATTTAAAGAGAAATTTTAGATAAATTTATTTTATGCATGAGAAAATTTAAATGATAAAAGAGGAATTCCCATGACATTTGGAATTCAATCATTTAAATGGTAAAAGTGGAATTCTTGGCATATTTGAAATAATGGATATTTTTATTAAAGAAAAGATAAATTTTAGATAAATTTATTTTATGATAAAAGAGGAATTCTCATGAAATTTTAAATTCAATCATTTAAATGCAAAAAGAGTAATTCCCACTATATTTGAGATCCAAGAAATTAAATAGTAAAAGAGAAATTTTTAGTATAATTCAAATTATGAGTATTTATTAAAAGTGAAATTTTGAGCATTATTAATTTTATTGGAAAATATGGGTAGAATTGATTTTTGTAAATCCCATGAATCTTTTACTCAAAAGAAGAATATTGAATATATTTCACTTGAGAAATTTGAGAAAGAATATGAAAATATCCATCCAAAAAAAGTACCTTTAACTAGGCCAAGCAATTGGCAAAAATTTAGAAAGTCCCATTGGTATCGAAAATAAAAAATGTTACTAAATGTGAATAGATGTGAATAAGATGTGAATACAATGTGATAAGATGTGAGTGGATGTGATAAGATGTGGTGTGATGTAAATGAATGTGGATGGGCTGTGAGGTGATGTAAATGGATGTGGATGTGAATGTGAGGTGATGTAAATGGATGTGGATGTGAATGAAGAGATGAGAATGAGATGTGAGGATGTGTGAAAGGATGTCATGTAATGTAAATGGATGTGGATATGGATGTGATAAGATGTGGTGTGATGTAAATGAATGTGCATGTGGATGTGATAAGATGTAAATGGATGTGGATGTGGATGTGATAAGATGAGATGTGATGTAAATGGATGTGGATGTGGATGTGGATGTGGATGAGATGTGATGTGATGTAAAGGGATGTGGATGTGAATGTGATGAGATGTGGGTGAAATGTGATGTGATGTGAATATATGTGGATGTGAATGTGAATAGATGTAAATAAGATGTGATGATATGTATGGGTGTGATGTGATGTAAATGGATGAGAATAAGATGTGAAGTAATAGATGTGAATGTGAATGAATTGATGGATGTGGATAGATGTGCATGTGAATGACTGGATGGATGTGGATGAATGAGATGGGATGTGTATGGATGTGATGAGATATGGATAGATATGGATGTAATGTAATGTGGATGGAATGAATGAGATATGATGTGGATAGATGTGGACGTGATGTAATGTGGATGGAATGAATGAGATGTGATGTGGATAGATGTGGACGTGATGTAATGTGGATAGAATGTATGTGATGGGATGGGGATGCAATGAATGTGATGGATGTGGATGGATGCGATGAGATGTGAATGGATGTGAATGTGACGTGATGTAAATAGATGTGAATGGATGAGATGTGATGAGAATGGATGTGATGTGATGTGATGTGAATCGGGATAGATGTGAATGGATGAGATGTGATGTGAATGGATGTGATGTGAATCGAGATAGATGTGAATGGATGAGATGTGATGAGAATGGATGTGATGTGATATGATGTGAATCGGGATAGATGTGAATGGATGAGATGTGATGTGAATGGATGTGATGTAAATAGATGTGATGTGAATGGATGTGATGTGATGTGAAATGGATGTGATGTGAATGAATGAGATGTGATGTGATGTGAATTGGGATAGATGTAAATGGATGAGATGTGATGTGATATGATGTGATGTCAATTGAGATAGATGTGAATGGATGAGATGCAATGTGAATGGATGTGATGTGATATGGATATGGGTAGATGTGATGAGGATAGATGTGATGAGATGTAATATGATGTGACTAGATGAGAATGGATGAAGGACAATGGGAATACATATGATTGGATGTGGATTAAGCAATGTGAATTGATGAAGAAAAATGTGGAATAACGAGAAATGATGTGGAACAATGTGGAAAGATGAGGTTTGTTAGAAACTGTATTTATGACGTTTTTAAATGACTGTTTTATGTCAAGAATGCTGGGGAAGCATTTTGACCATCTTGTGAATGAGGTCGTGGAGACCTAAGTGATAAAGTTGCAACAGCCGAGAGTCAATGGAGGACGTCTCACGTAGCAAGGTCGCTCGACCGAGGTCTTGACCTCGATTTAAATGGTGAGCTTCTGGTATACGGTGGATGAGGGACCAAGGAAGCGGCCTATGAGTGAAGCGCTAGGTGACTTGCAAAGGAGCCTAGAGGGTGCTTACCATACGGTGCTCGGGCTCTAGGTCATCGAAGATACCCACACGTGCGACGAGGAAGAAAATGGAACAAGGAGTTAGAGTTGTTTTCTGAACTCGGGCATGGATTTGGTTGATTGTCCTTACTGGTCCTCAACAGATGAGTCCATGGCTCTTTTATATGGATCTATTGGTTGATCTTGTTGATCTTCAACGGAGAGTCCATCTGGATTTTCATAAGTGAATATATTTCTAGGTACTATGAGCTAGGAACTATCGAAAAGGCCCCTGAGTGGACAGGTGGTGAGCGTTCTAGTTGCCAATGATGCCATAGGTACACCGATGAAGGAATGATTGGAAATTAGAATTCAACCTAGATATTTTGGAGGATTATGATCAATGATACTGTGGTTTTATTAAAAGATTGTTTTAAAGACAATTGAATCTGTGAAACAGGCAATTTCATATTGGGTGTGTAAATTGTGTGACTATCTTGAAGTTTGCTTGAAGCACCAACTAGAGGGTGCTTACCATACGGTGCTCGGGCTCTAGGTCGTCGAAGATACCCACACGTGCGACGAGGAAGAAAATGGAACAAGGAGTTAGAGTTGTTTTCTGAACTCGGGCATGGATTTGGTTGATTGTCCTTACTGGTCCTCAACAGATGAGTCCATGGCTCTTTTATATGGATCTATTGGTTGATCTTGTTGATCTTCAATGGAGAGTCCATCTGGATTTTCATAAGTGAATATATTTCTAGGTACTATGAGCTAGGAACTATCGAAAAGGCCCCTGAGTGGACAGGTGGTGAGCGTTCTAGTTGCCAATGATGCCATAGGTACACCGATGAAGGAATGATTGGAAATTAGAATTCAACCTAGATATTTTGGAGGATTATGATCAATGATACTGTGGTTTTATTAAAAGATTGTTTTAAAGACAATTGAATCTGTGAAACAGGCAATTTCATATTGGGTGTGTAAATTGTGTGACTATCTTGAAGTTTGCTTGAAGCACCAACTAGGGGGCCTAGGAACTCTTTTCCCTGGTACCCGGGGCAAAGCATAACCAAATTCCTAAATGGATCCTATCATTACAGTGGTTGGGCGGTTGGCTAACCCATGGGACTGTTGGATGGAGTTAGGCTGGACTGATGGATCCCTAAAATGAGACTCAATTTTGTTATGGTATGATAGATGAAGTAAATCCCGGATAGTCTTTGTTCTATGGAAAATAATCAACGGTTGTGCCTCCCAATGAGGAAAAAAACGTTGGTCTCTATGATCCAAGTGCAAGTCTCTTCCTTGATCTGAGCATGTGACTTACGGGTTCGATCGGATCAGTTTGGTTAGATAAGGCTCTTGACTACGTTAAAATAAAAATATCTTGGAGGAATCGCCCGTGCTTTCTGGGCGAGGGAAGTTTTTCCGGGTTCGGTTTTTGGAAGAACCGAGGGATTAGTCTCTTGTCTGGATATCCATGGGCGAGGCCCCAAGTGAGAGGCTCTGCCCTATGTAAGAAGTGCTACTTCCGCTGCTAGCACCCCTGATTTCGTTACGCGCAGGGGGCAGGGATCTTTCAGAAGAAAAGAGTTTGGGTGAAGAGCGGTCTTCACAAATCAAAGGCAGTTCGGAGCAACAAGCCTTCTACACAAGTGTAGGTAGAGGACGAGGTAGAAGCCGAGGCCGGGCAAAGGTGGTGGCCGAATAAGTAATCAAAATTATGGTCAATAGCAGAAACATTCCCAAGATTCACAACACACACGTGGAAGAGGCCAGTTTAGAGGCAGGGGGAATTCAAAGAGGTCGTGGTAATTTACAAAGGCAGCATAATGAAACACGAGGCTATTTTTATTGTGGTAAGCCTGGACATGTGTAGGAAGATTAGTATAAGAAGCAGAATGACATACGAAATGGAAAAGTGCAGCAAAATAACTATGCGTCATCTAGTAAAAATAATGGAAAAGTGCAGCAAAATAACTATGCGTCATCTAGTAAAAATAATGAGGATAATGATAGGTTATTTGTTATGCAACATGTAGTTAATGTTGTGTCTGGAAATGATGTAGTAGCATGTAAGGATGATGTATAGTATGTTGATTCAGGTGCTTCGAACCACATGACAAGTCATGTGGTGAGTGGTTCAAGGAAATGAAGAATCTTGAAAGACCAGGTTTTGTGGAAACAGGGGATGACATTGCTCATCCGATTGCACATGTTGGAGATGTGCCATTATCTATGCAGGATGGTAAGGTAAAGTACCTTGAAGATGTACTTCATGTTCCGAACATTATAAAGAATCTAGTTTTTGTTGGCCAAATGATTAAGCAGGGTTTTTGCAGGTGCGGTTTAACCCTGATGGTTGTTATGTAGAAGACTTTAAAGATAAGTGGTTGCAAAAGGCAATAGAGTGGGAAGAATATTTACATTGAATGTAAATATGCATGAAGTGAGTGCTGCAATGTTTGCAAATGGTTCAGGAGAGTTATTGCAGATACAGACATTTGGCATAAGAGAATTGGGCATGTAAATGTGTAAAAAATGAAGTCTACGCAGACGAAAGGAATTATGACAGGGCTGCCCAAGTTTAAGGTTGAAGGTATGCAGACTGTATGTGAAGCATGTCAATTTGGAAAGAAAACAAAGAATGTATTTCCACATGACAAAAATGTAAGTAAGAATGTACTAGATGTTGTGCATTCAGATGTATGGGGTCCCGTAAAAACTACGTCCATGGGTGGCTGTAGGTATTATTTATGTAACATTCATTGATGATGACCACAAGAGGAAAGTGTGGGTGTATTTCATAAAGGAGAAGAGTGAAGTTTTCACTCATTTTCGAAATTTCATAGTGATGGCTGACAGAGATAGCTTACATGTAGATACACTCCGCAGCAAAATGGAGTTGCTGAGCAAAAAAACAGGCACATTGCAGGAGAGCATGAGCATTGATGGTTGAGAAGAATATGCCACATAGCTATTGGGCTGAGGCTATGCCTACAACAGTTTATATCATGAACATGACTCCTACTGTAGCCATACATGATGTAATGCCAGAGGAGAAGTTTACTAGCAAGAAATCTGATTTGTCTCACTAGAAAGTTTTTGGATGTATTGCATATGTGCATGTGCCAGATGAGTTACGTACCAAGATGGATCCAAAAGCAGAAAAATGTGTGTTTATTGGGTATTCCCTTAAGCAAAAGGGATATAGATGTTATACTCCTGCTACACGTGAATTGAGGGTAAGTAGGGATGTTGTATTTAATGAGATGAGTAGCTAGTATGCTACTGACAAGGATGCTATTGGGGCTGATGTAAGTGGAAATGTGGTTGCACAGAATGCAAGTCAGAAATTGCACTCATTAAGTGGACCAGGATGTTGGAATTAGGGTTGCAGGAAAGCACACAAAGCTTGGAGAAGAAGAAGCAAGAATGCACACAACACAAAGTGTATTAGATTGTGTCAATGTACAAAGATAAGTTAGCCCTAGAAGGATGGGCGTATATACAAGCCGGGGGAAAAAACCTCCTAAAGAGGGAAAAAGTGCCCCGGCGGTCCTAAGTGTGTTCACACACATCACTGCCTATATATATATGGCAACAAATCCCCCCTGGGAGTGATGGTGTGAACGAGAGCTGGCACTCATGTATAGGGGAGTGCCATGCCCGAAGTAGATCAGTCCACAAAGGGAAGCAAGCCCAAAGCTTTGCGGAAAGCTTCGAACTTCTCACGAGGAAGCGCCTTTGTGAAAAGATCGGCGAGGTTGTCCTGTGTTGGCACATAGGCCAAGCTGATCTCTCCTGCTGAGAGTCTCTCCCTGACATAGTGATAATGCACCTCAATGTGCTTTGTGCGAGCATGAAAAGCTGGGTTTCTCGCAACTGCCAATGCACTCTGACTGTCAGTGAAGATAGAGGTGGCAGACTCCTGTCCAACACCCAAGTCAGCCATAAGCCGTCTGAGCCACACACACTCAACCGTAGCTGTGAAAGCTGCCCTGTACTCAGCTTCACAACTAGAAGTGGCCACAGTAGGTTGCTTCTTGCTCAACCAAGATATGCATGAGCTACCGAGCATGAAACAAAAACCACTTGTGGACACTCTTGTGTCATAGCAACCAGCCCAATCTGAGTCCGAAAAAGCATGTAAATCTGGCGGCAACGATCCCCCCTTGGGATAAAACAACCCAAGATGTATGGTGCCACTCAAGTAGCGAAAGATGCATTTAACTGCCTTCCAATGCTGAGACCCTGGGCTATGCATAAACCTGCTCACCTGTGAGACTGCAAACTGAATGTCCGGCCTCGTAATGCATACATAAATGAGGCAACCAACAGCTGTCTGATAGAGTGTGACATCAAAGTGATCTCCAGCATCATGAAGACTCAACTTCAAACCTGTCTCCATTGGAGTAGCAATAGGCTTGCAGTCTTCAAGGCCAAATCTCTGCAACAATGTCTCAATATACTTTGTCTGACACAAAGCAATACCTCCATCACACTGCTTAAATTGTATCCCCAAATAATGATGCAAATGCCCCAAATCTGACATCTCAAAAGAGGCATTCAAATCAGCCTTAAAATCAGCAATATGACTCTCATTTGGTCCTGTGAGCAGCATGTCATCGACATAGAGAGCAATGATTAGATGTACACCATCCACACGTTTAACATACAAAGTGCTTTCTGTTGGACTATTCTGAAACCCATGTGCAGTCAAATATGCATGTATTTTTTCATACCAAGCTCGTGGAGCTTGCTTTAAACCATATAAAGCCTTTTTTAACCTGCACACTTTGTTTTCCTGCCCTCTTTGAACAAAACCACGAGGCTGCGATACATACACCTCCTCATGCAAATCTCCATTTAAGAACGCAGTCTTTATGTCCAGCTGATGTACATTCCAACCATTATGAGCTGCCAATGCACAAATGCTACGAATGGTAGTCATACGACAAGTGGGAGCAAAGGTCTCATCAAAATCAATGCCCTTTTCTTGAGCATAACCCTTTGCAACAAGTCTAGCCTTATAGCGATCAACACTACCATCTGGCTTTTGTTTCAACTTAAAAACCCACTTACATCCAATGGCCTTTTTACCAATAGGCAAATCACACAAAGACCATGTACCATTCTTCATTATAGCATCATATTCACTTTGCATTGCAGCCAACCAATTTTCTGAATTTTGTGCCTCATCAAATGAAAGAGGTTCTTCCTCTTCACACATACTAGACACAGCCAAAGCATAACAATCTGATGCATAAGAGGCATGCTGAAAACCTGAACGAGTACGACTAGGCATAGGTGCATCAATCTTACTATCACGCAAGGTTTGCACCAGCCATTTAGGCATACCTCTAGCCTGCTCATTTTCAGCCCTATCCTCATGAATTACATCCTGTAAATCTGCATCAGAAATAGGCTGATCTATGATGTCGTTTGAAATCTGCATAGGCTGAATATTTGCCTCATTAGGACTTACATTTGAATTCCCACCTGTAAACAGAGGCAACAATGTATCAAATACATCCCGTGAGCTGACACCTGTCTCTTTGGTACATGATAACAAAGGCTGCACAGCATCTTCTACAAAAACAACATCTCGACTAATCAAGATACGCTTTGACTGTGGATGATACAATCTGTAACCTTTGCTTTCAGCACTGTAACCAACAAAAATGCATTTGATAGCCTTATCATCCAATTTTCTACGTTGTTGCACAGGCACTAAAGCATAGGCCAAGCAACCAAAGACACGCAAGTGACCAATAGAAGGCTTCCTGCCATGCCAAGCTTCATATGGAGTAATAGACTGCAAGGCCTTAGTGGGACACCTGTTGAGTACATATGCAGCACACATGACAGCCTCAAGCCAAAACGCATGTGGCAAAGCTTGGCTCTTGACCACACATCGTGCCATCTCCATAAGTGACCTGTTTTTCCTCTCAGCAACACCATTTTGCTGAGGGGTATATGGCACTGTACATTGGTGTTTTATCCCACGACTAGCCAGAAATGCATCAAACTCTTTAGACATGTACTCCCCCCCTCGATCAGTATGGAGGGTGCCCACAGTACAATTGGATACATTTTCAACCATAAGAAAAAACTGTTTGAAGCACAATAACACTTCGGACTTTGCCTTCAGTGGATATACCCATGGATGCCTTGAGTAATCATCAATGAAAGTCACGAAGTACAAGTGTTTACCAAATGACGGAGTTTGCATAGGCCCACATACATCACTATGTACAAGCTGCAATTTGCGAGTGGCCCGCACAGAACCATCCTTTGGAAACGCAGAACGCTGCATTTTGCCCAAAATACAGCCTTCACAAACATGTTTCAATGGTGCCTCAAGAGGGGGCAATGAAGCAACCATATCAAATTTCTGCAAACGCAGCAAACTAGCAAAGTTCAGATGACCAAAACGAGCATGCCATAGTTTTGCATCTGAAACTGCCTTTTCATCAGAAACTGCATTTGCTGAATCTTCCACACACTTGTCATAAGAATTGAGCCTATACAGCCCACGAAACAAGGTTCCAGATGCAATAATCGTATCACCAAAAGTCAAATCATGAACAGTACATCTGTCATCCACAAATTTGACTACAAATCCAAGTCTAGCAAGCGCAGAGACAGACAATAGATTCTTCTTTATCCCTGGCACATACAAAGCATCTGAAAGTGTGAAAGCGCTGCCATTTGCAGCAGTAAGCATAATTTTACCAACGCCCTTCACTGGGTAAGAAGCATTATTGGCACATGTGACAGTATTCCCATTAGGGACAGCCTCAAGAGAAGTGAACATATCACGATGCGAGGTAATGTGCTTTGTAGCACCACTGTCAAAATACCAAACATGAGAGTCAACAGAAACTGCCAAACATGCATCATGTACAGATGGATCATACTGGCAATACACGCTAAACGCCCATTCTGTATCCTGCACAACATTTGCAGAATCTGCATTTGTAGAAGCATCCGCTATTGTGGTTGCATTTGACTCTTTCTTCTTTGCCTCTTTAGCCTTTAGCTTAGGGCAATTCTTAATGACATGATCATTTGCCTTACAATAGTTGCACCTGGTCTTTTTCTTGCCTTTATCAAGAGCCTTCTCAGACTTATTGTTACTACCTGTGGAAGGAGAAGAAGTTGCAGACCTACTAATAGGAGAAGAAACAGTGGAAGGGGCTGCCTTACCACTTCTTCTCTGCTGCTGGGCAGCAATAAATGCTTGATCAACTGCACGCTGCCTGGCCCTGTTTTGCCTGGACTGCGCTTCTTGCAAGAGCTTGTTGACTAAAGTATCATACTTGATAGCATCAGGTCTGTCCTCATTAAGAAGTCTCCATGTGGAAGCAAAAGTCTGATATGTCTCAGGTAAAGCATCAAGAACAGTCTGCACAAGAGAATGATCAGGAATAATCTCACCTGCAGAAATCAACTGTTCTTTGAGATCTTTAATCTCAGCAAGAAAAACATTCATGTCATCATCTTCTTGCATAATCTTCAATTCTAGCTCTTTACGCAGGTAAGCGATTTTTGCCTCGTTACGACCTGCATACAAACCAGCTAGAATATCCCAAGTCTGTTTTGCTGTTTTAGCTGAACGAATATGTGGGGTGATGTTACGTTTGACAGAAAGTGCAATCAAGGCATGAGCCTGCGCATCTTTACCATCCCATCGAGCTTGTTCAGCAGTGGGTAAAACAGCACCAACAGTAGAGCTGCTAGAACCTGCAACATCCTCAACAGATCCTACATCCACAGAACCTGGACGTACATCCATACCCTGCACAATGTTCCACACTCCTTTTGCAACCAAAACATGCTGCATCATGTATGCCAAAAGTGGGTAGTTGCTGTCTCCATCCAGTTTGTCTTCAGCAGACAACATGCGAAATACATCATTGCTGTTATCAGCCATGGCCACTGACTGAAACTGATGCAAAAGCTGCCTGTAATGAAGCAAAGACTGAATAGAAAGCAACTCGTGCTATGTAGCACGGTCCACAATAGAGTACGTATGCCTGTTTTGGAGAAAACTGCACTGTCGAAATTTCTGCAGAAAATGACGAAAACACCTGTGCAGAACTTGAAATGCAAAAACGGAGCCCGAAACGACCTCAGATGCAAATTCTGAGAACGCAGAGCCCTACAGACTTATTTGCAGAGTATAGGGACCTGCAAGCGCTCGTGAAAACTCACCTCAATCGGAGAACGTGAGTCGGAGGGTGCTGACGGTGTAGCCCTGGGAGCCGATGCCAGCTCTGATACCAATTGTTGGAATTAGGGTTGCAGGAAAGCACATAAAGCTTGGAGAAGAAGAAGCAAGAATGCACACAACACAAAGTGTATTAGATTGTGTCAATGTACAAAGATAAGTTAGCCCTAGAAGGATGGGTGTATATACAAGCCGGGGGAAAAAACCTCCTAAAGAGGGAAAAAGTGCCCCGGCGGTCCTAAGTGTGTTCACACACATCACTGCCTATATATATATGGCAACACAGGAGAGTCCTCATCCAACGGTCCTGTTTGATAGACCATGAAGTGGCCGGTTGCGTCATAATACCAGTCCTGGAAATGTAGTTAGTACATCACATAAAGGCAAAGAGAAAGTGGTTGAGCCCTTTGGTATGCCATATATTTTTGCACGGCATTTTCTTGTTGATGGAGAGTCTAGTGGCTCAGGGATGAGCCTTAATGAGGAGCTTGGGATTTCAGCAAAAATGAGGACACCTAGTGTAAAGAAGGCTTTAGAAGCCATGAATGCAAAGTTATGAAGATCTAGAAGAGTCAAAAACCCTATGCAGAGGTTGACATACGATGGTTATGTGGCACATCACTATGCTTACATGGCAAAAGTTGTGCAGGTTGTAGAACCCACATGTTTTAAAGAAGCAATTGGGAATTTAGATTGGGAGAAAGCCATGGATGAAGCCTATGGTTGCATTGTATGGAAATGAGACTTGGGATTTAGTGCTATTGCCTGAAGGCAAGAAAGCTATTGGATGTAAGTGGGTGTATAAGGTGAAACATAACAGTGATGGTAGCATAAGCAAATACAAGGCTAGATTGGTAGCCAAAGGATATTCGTAGACATATTATGAGGAGATGTTTGCCATAGTTTCAAAGGTGGCAACTGTGAGAGCTGTGATTGCAGTGGCTACAGCTAAAGGCTAGTTTTTACATTAGATGGATGTCAAAAATGTGTTCTTGCATGGTGGCTTGCAACAAGAAGAAGTGTATATGAATCAGCCACCTAGTTTTGAGGATACAGGTCACCCAGAGTATGCATGTAAGCTTCGTAAGGCCTTATATGGGCTGAAGCAAGCTCCAAGAGCATGGCATGGCAAGATTGCTAAGTATCTTGTCACTATTGGTTTTTATATGACAGATGTAGATCACTCTTTGTATGTATGCAAGAGTGATAAGGGTATTGTGATCATCACCATCTATATAGATGATCTTATTTTTGGGGGCGACAATGTGGATGACTCCGATGGTCCTCGCTAGGGAACTCGAGGACTACCGACACAAACACTAAGGTTGGGGAGAAGGAACTCGAGGATTACCGACACAAACACTAAGGTTGCTAAGTATCTTGTCACTATTGGTTTTCATATGACAGATGTAGATCACTCTTTGTATGTATGCAAGAGTGATAAGAGTATTGTGATCATCACCATCTATATAGATGATCTTATTTTTGGGGGCGACAATGTGGATGACTCCGATGGTCCTCATCGCTAGGGAACTCGAGGACTACCGACACTTACACTAAGGTTGGGGAGAAGGGAGCGTGGATCCTCTCAAGGAAGTATACCCGCCAAGGATGGGTCGACCTCACTAGCTAGACATGTAAGACCTATGCTCTACATTGTCTACCGTGCTCTCCGACCACCACCTAGCACCGCAGTATCCTATAGGCCTCACACACACCACACACCATTGAGACCTCACTCACACCACTCACACAAAGAGATAGACAAAACACCAACCGAGCGCAACATTGTATACCAACTGTAGGCAAGAATCATACAAGAGAGATTGTGCTCCAATGAGAATGGGCTACAATCAATGTGATACAAGAGAGACTGTCCTCGCCTATGAGCATGTGTCCGAGACTGTGTGAGTGTCCTGCTCTGCTAAGAGTGTGCTCCCCTTATCTCCTCCTTGGGTGTCCTCCTCCTTGGGTGGTGCTTAGAGGAGCTCTCTCTGCCTTAGGAAAGGGAGAGGGGAAAGGAAGATGGTGCTCAGGATCTCAAAGAGGATCTCTCCCTGCCTTGGGAAAGGGTGAGGGGTGTTACCTCTGTGAGTGTCATCGAAGTTGGCCATGCACATTTGAGATGTTGGAGGGGACCGGCGGGGTCGGAGGGGTCAGCGAGCACCCGCGATGACGGCAGTCAAAGCGGTCAGAGGGCCACTAGTGGTCGAAGTGGTTGGAGGGCACTGGCGGTTGGAGCAGTGGGAGGGCACTGGCGGTGGCGGCGGTCGGAGCCATCGGAGAGCACCAGCAGTCGGCGTGGTCGAAGTGGTTGGAGGGCACTGGCGGTTGGAGCAGTGGGAGGGCACTAGCGGTTGGAGAGCGGTCGACGAAGGGCACCAATGGTGACAGCGGTCAGAGCCATCGGAGGGCACTGGCAGTCAGAGCACATGGGGGGTGACGGAAGTCGTAGCCGTCAGTGGAGTGTGGAGGACCTGGCTTCCGTCCTCGAAGGCCACTGGCGGTCGAAGCGGTTGAAGGGCACTGGCGGTGACGGTGGTCGGAGCCATCGGAGGGCACCGACGGTCGGAGCGGTCGGTGGAGTATGGAGGACTTGGCTTCCCATCCACAAGTTTTGTCCTAGCTGTGGATTACTCCACCGATCCTCGCTTTGGAACTCGAGGACCACCGACACAAACACTAAGGTTGGGGAGAAGGGAGCATGGATCCTCTCAGGGAAGTATACCCGCCAAGGATGAGTTGACCTCACTGGCTAGACATGCAAGACCTATGCTCTACATTGTCTACCGTGCTCTCTGACCACCACCTAGCACCGCAGTACAGGCCTCACACTCACACCACACACCACTGACACCTCACTCACCTCACTCACCTCACTCACCTCACTCACACCACACACCACTGACACCTCACTCACCTCACTCACTCACACACACACACACAGAGAAAAAACACCAACCGAGTGGCAACAGTGTATACCAACTATAGGAAAGAATCATACAAGAGAGACTGTGCTCCTAATGAGAATGGGCTATAATGAATGTGATACAAGAGAGATTGTCCTCGTCTGTGAGAATGGGTCCAAGACTGTGTGAGTGTCCTGCCTACTGAGAGAGTGCTCCCCTTATCTCCTCCTTGGGTGTCCTCCTCCTCGAGTGGTGCTCAAGAGGATCTCTCCCTGCCTTGGGAAAGGGAGAGGGGAAAGGAAGATGGTGCTCAAGATCTCGAAGAGGATCTCTCCCTACCTTGGGAAAGGGAGAGGGGTGTTGCCTCCATGAGTGCGATCGGAGCTGGCCATGCACGTCTGAGATGTCAGAGGGGACCAGTTGGTCAGAGGGGTTGAAGAGCACTAGTGGTCAAAGGGCACCGGCGATGACGGCGATCGGAGCGGTTGGAGCAATCAAAGGGTACCGGTGGTGACGGCGAGTGGTGACGGCGACGGTCTGAGTCATCGGAGGGCACCGATGGTCGATGGAGTGTGGAGGACCTAGCTTCCCGTGCACAGGTCACCCATTACTACTCAATTCACCATCCCGGTGAATGCCACAGAAAAAACAGGTGGTTCTCTAGCAAGATAAACTCAGGGCAAAGCATCCGGCAAGTGGGCTTGCAGGCACACCTCATACAATGATTGTTCCAGGTAAACCTTCTGGAGAGATACACAAATAATAAAAATGATGCAACTAGGCTCCTGGGCAACTTCATCTAGCAAGTGAGCTGTGGGAAAAAATGATCGAATTGAGAGCTCCTAGGCAACTTTATCTAGCAAGCCATCACTACCTGTATTACCACTGTCATCCCCTGAGAAAAGCATCCGACAGGAAGGTTACTCTGACACCAACAAAATCTTAAAACCAATCTAAACAAATAATCACTGGCCAATACATCCGGGCAACACTTCCGGCATAAACTCCAAGCATACAAAGATACAAAATGAAACCTAGCCATGGCCGAGATACATCCAAAGAATAAAAGAAAATACCCAAAATGAGTAAATGCTCACATAAGATGAAGAGTTGACTGAGTACAAGGTTTATTAGTTAAAAACTATGAGATATTACTAAAAAAATGAGATATTTTGAAATAATGATGCATTTTTGACACCTTGGTAAAGGAGAGGGGGACTCTTGAGGTAGGTGCCTATTTCACACATGTGGAAGGGTTTTTAATTCAAAAAAATTGTGATATTTTTATCTCTCCTCTCTCCTGGATCAATCCAAATAAAAAAGGAAGCCAAACTGGTCCAAATCTTGTCCAAATTGAGTCAAACTGAAAACTTGGAAAATTCTAGAACCCAGTTGGACTTGGTTAGTGGCCTCCCTCACCTATATATAGATCCTTAGTCTTTTGTAAAAAAATATGTGAACTATACCATGCCAGTATTACATTAAAATAATGATATTTTCTATTATCCCTTAAAAATCCTCTGCTTTTGGAGAGCTTGGAGCTTCTCTCTCTCTTCAACAATTCTTGGAGCTTTCTTCTCAACATACTAAACCAATTAATTGGTTGGGGGCTTCCTTCTAAGATAAAGAAGGAAGCCAAATCTAGAGATAAGAAGTAATTTCATGGTTTTCATTAATATTCTCAATGATTTCACTTCTCAACCCCTCTCAAGCTTGAGAAGTTTCTATTTAGTTGTTTTTAATGCAAATCAAGCTTTCTCACAAAAAAGTTAATCTTTATGCTTAATTAGAATGCTTTATATATATATCTCTCTCTCCCAAAAGAATAGTCATTTCTATGACTAATTATTTAGAAAAAGAATGCTTCTCATTGATAAATTCTTAATTCAAAACCAAACTCTAAGCTTGTTAAGCTAGAGGTTAAGAAAATGATATTTTTATGCTTTTATGTTAGTAAAATTATGATAAAATTATGATAAATTTATGATTTAATTCCATAATTTGGATTTAAGTTTAAGGATAGTTCTTCTATCATAATTGTATTACAAAGTCTTAATCTTTTCTAGAAAAATTAAAAATTATCTGTAATAGCAACGAAGCTATGATAAATTTTTTAGAAATTAACAAATATCTTATTTTTATGCATAATGCTAAAAGAGGACTTCCTACCATATTCTAGGATTGGACATCCTATGCAAAAAGAATGATTTTCATCATATTCATGAGAAATTATTTTTTTATAATTATGCTAAATTAATTGATTAAGAGAAAAGAGTAATTTTTGGTAAATTTATTTTTATGCAAAAAGAGGAATTCCCATGATATTTGAGAATCAAGTAATTAAATGGAAAAAGAGAAATTTTTGGTAAATTTATTTTTATGCAAAAAGAGGAATTCCCATGATATTTGAGAATAAGTGGAAAAAGAGAAATTTTGCTAAATTTATTTTTATATAAAAAGAGGAATTCCCATGATAATTGAGATCCAAGAAATTAAATGGTAAAAGAGAATTTTTTAGCATAATTCAAATTATGAGTATTTATCAAAAGTGAAATTTTGAGCATTGTTAATTTTATTGGAAAATATGGATAGAATTGATTTTTGTAAATCCCATGAATTTTTTACTCAAAAGAAGAATATTGAATATATTTCACTTGAGAAATTTGAGAAAGAATTTGAAAATATCCATCGAGAAAAAGTACCTTTAACTAGGCCAAGCAATCGGCATAAATTTAGAAAAGTCCCATCATCGGTATTGAAAGTAGAAAATGTTACTAAATATGAATAGATGTGAATACGATGTGATAAGATGTGAATGCGATGTGATAAGATGTGAGTGGATGTGATAAGATGTGAGTGCGATGTGATAGGATGTGATGAGATGTGGGTGGGATGTGATGTGATGTAATGTACATGGATGTGGATGTGGATGTGGATGTGGATGTGGATATGGATGTGGATGTGGATGTGGATGTGGATGTGGATGTGAATGTAGATGTGGATGGGATGTGATGTGATGTAAATGGATGTGGATGTGAATGTGATGAGATGAGATTGAGATGTGATGATATGTGAAAGGATGTAATGTGATGTAAATGGATGTGGATGTGGATGTGAAGAGATGTAGATGGGATGTGATGTGATGTAAATGGATGTGGATGTAAATGTGATGAGATGAGATTGAGATGTGATGATATGTGAAAGGATGTGATGTGATGTAAATGGATGTGGATGTTAAGAGATGTGGATGGGATGTGATGTGATGTAAATGGATGTGGACGTGAATGTGATGTAAATGGATGTGGATGTGAATGTGATGAGATGAGATTGAGATGTGATGATATGTGAAAGGATGTGATGTGAGGATGAGAATGAGATGTGGATGTGATGTGATGTAAATGGATGTGGACCTGAATGTGATGTAAATGGATGTGGATGCGAATGTGATGAGATGAGATTGAGATGTGATGATATGTGAAAGGATGTGATGTGAGGATGAGAATGAGATGTGGATGTGATGTAATGTGGGTGGAATGAATGTGATGTGATGTGGATGCAATGAATGTGATGGATGTGAATGGGTGTGATGGATGTGAATGGATGTGATGGACGTGAGTGGATGTGATGAGATGTGAATGGATGAGATGTGATATGAACGGATGTGAATGTGATGTGATGATATCTAAATGGATGTGATGCGATGTGAATATGATATGATGAGATGTAAATGGATGTGAGTATGATGTGATGTGACGTGAATGGATGAGATGTGATGTGGATGGATGTGATGTGATGAGATGTGGATCTGAATGAATATAAATGAATGTGATGTAATGTGAATGGATGGATGAGATGTAAGGTAGATGAATGTGATGTGATGTGGATCTAGGTAGATGTGAATGGATGAGATGTGATGTGAATGGATGTGATGTGATGTCATGTAATGTGGATATGGGTAGATATGAATGGATGAGATGTGATGAGATGTAATATGATGTGATTGGATGAGAATGGATGAAGGACGATGGGAATACATATGATTGGATGTGGAATAAGCAATGTGAATTGATGTAGAAGAATGTGGAATAACGAGAAATGATGTGGAACAATGTGGAAAGATGAGAGTTCGTTAGAAACTGTATTTATGAAACCTATTTTTAAATGACTTTTTTATGTCAAGAATGCTGGGAAAGCATTTTGACCATCTTGTGAATGAGGTCGTGGAGACCTAATTGATAAAGTTGCAACAGCTGATCGGAGAGTCAACGGAGGATGTTCGCGTAGCATGGTCGGTCGAGGTCTTGACCAGCCTCGATTCGATTTAAATGGTGAGCTTCCGGTAGTGGATAAGGGACCAAGGAAGCGACCTATGAGTGAAGCACTAGGTGACCTGCGAAGGAGCCTAGAGGGTGCTGACTATACGGTGCTTGGGCTCTGGGTCGCCGAAGATACCCACGCGTGCGTCGAGGAAGCAAATGGAACAAGGAGTTAGAGTTGTTTTCTGAACTCGGGTATGGATCTAGTTGATTGCCTTGCTGCTCTTCAAACGGATGAGTCCATGACTCTTTTATATGGATCTATTGGTTGATCTTGCTGATCTTCAACGGAGAGTCCATCTGGATTTTTATAAGTGAATATATTTCCGAGTACTATGGACTAGGAACTATTGAAAAGGCCCCTGAGAGTGGATAGGTGGTGAGCGTTCTAGTTGTTGCCAATGATGCCATAGGTACACCGATGAAGGAATGATTAGAAACTAGAATTCAACCGGATATTTTGGAGGATTATGATCAGTGATACTATGGTTTCATTAAAAGATTGTTTTAAAGACAACTGAATCTGTGAAATAGGCAATTTCATATTGGGTGTGTAAGTGGTGTGACTATCTTGAAGTTTGCTTCAGAAATATAAAAGATCTTGTTTCTACCAGTTTTGGCCTAGAGAGAGAAAATCTTTTAGAGAGTGGTAATTTAGTTTTTAAATATTTTTGGATGAAAAAATATCTCATCTTATTAAAATAAGTTCCCCTGAAACAGAAGTTCAAAAAGATTTTCAGAAGGTGCATTAGAAATTAAGTATAATCTGTTCAAGAGGCATTAATATCCTAGGGGTCAAGATTTTTTCGAATTTTTAAATTAAGGTTCCTATGGACCAATAAGATTCATCCAAATGTAGGGAGGAGATAAATAGAAGAATAAAAGGAAAATCTCCCAAAAATGAGTATCGTTGGGTGGTAGGACCATTCTGGATTTACTGCAATATGGGAGGCAATGTTTTTCAGTTGATGGATATGCAAGGTTGGCCATTAAAACACCATATTGGGGAATATGGGAATTTCCCACAAGTTTGGGACACGTGGTTAAAAGTTTGGATTAACTATAACTTGAACACCACTAATCCAAAATGAGCGCTTTATAGCTCTTTAGATTCCATTTTTCAAGCGCTTTCCAACGATAGGTCATATGATAGGGTTTTGAGAAACTTACAAACATGTTATCCATGTCCCCCTTTTTTAAGTATTCAAAAATGGGAATTGGGAAATTCCCAAATTCACTAATATGGTGTTATTAACGCATATACGGTTAATGGGTTCCGGTTGCGACCCTATCATGCAAATGATTTGCGGTGCCCGTTTCCCATCAAAGAAGAAGTGGCAGCAAATTGGGTGGCTATTGAGGTGCCAGGTCATCTCGAGTACCCGGTTTGAGAACAATTATTAGGCATTCAATTTGGATTTAATACACGCCAATTATGGCCAGGATGGAGTAGTTATTATACAAAAGGGAGTGTAGCTACTCTATGATGTGGCACTACATGCAAAACCAGCAAGAAAAGCAGCTTGGCCATTCACTTGCTTTGACGAGTTTTAGCAATTCTACCTCTTGCTTCCAAGGCTTTGCTTTGCAGCACACAACGCTCTCTTTACAGTTGAAGGCTTCATATGCTGTGCTTATGGTGATGGCACCCATTCAGTTCATCTCGGTGAAGCCATTGAGAGCTCCGGTGTGGATGAACAGAGACGGCAGCGTGGCTACGAGACAAATGCACCTTTGGGAGTTTTCCATGTTGGATTGGGCGGTGATCCCTGTGCATCCTATGGTAATTTCGCTTACACAGGAGCTTGCTGTGGGTGACGAAGTACACATCAGAGGGGAGCACCAGTTTGTTGCTGATGGAACAAGGGGTGCACCACGCTCTGTCCTTACCTCTGGATGGCACCACCACAGTTTCCCATACTCCTACTGTAGAGGAGATGGAGAGGGTTTCTAGAGTTAATCAAGGCTCTGAGTATAAGCATATGGGGTGCTCATCAAAATACCTGCGGCCAAGGTTATCGCGTTGGTTTCTGGAAGCAATCTGGATGTAGGCTAAGACGTATACCATTTCTGTCAAAGCTAAGGGTTATTTGGACACAACAGAGTCCAGGCCCATGGCATGGGCCAAGGTGCTGAATCTCATGATTCGGCAGGAAGCAGCGAGGGTGGCAGCTCAGATAGCCAGGAATGCCACCGGGAACTCTAAGCTGGGCAGTTCCTTACGGTACTATTTCCTGACCCAAAACATTTTGTACCAACAAGGAGCAGATTGGCTGACCGAATGCCTGAAGTGGTGGTGGAAGCAACGACAAACCCAGAGCAATAGGTGGAGGCTGGAGGAGTGCTGGTGCGACCAGAAGAGTCGAAGGATACCCCGCAAACATCAGCGATGCCAAAACCAGCTCTGCGACTAGCCAAGGCATCGAGCCATAGGACGACGCAGTAGTCACTTTGACTCACAGGGAGAGGTTTTCTTCAGTGACTCCTATCCCCATACTATCTTTTACTAGCTTGGGGAAGCACAAAGGTTCAGAGGCAGGGTCATCTACCTACAAACGATGGAGGGAGTCGGTGCGTCCCCCATATCAGTACCTGCAGTAGTGCTAGCACCAAATATTCAGGCAGGGGTGGAGGCCTCGCAGTCGATGGCAGAAGTTCCGGTGACAGACAGGGCCAACAACTAAACAACCCGCAAGTGGGTTTTCGTGGGAAGCCCCGGACTTTGTGGTTCACACCGAACATTTCCGAGCGTGCGCCCAATTCCTGTCCAGAGAGCAGCAGAACAATGGCCTACGGAGATGGCCAACCAAAGAATTCAAGAGCTCGAGACTGAGCTGGCCCGAGTACAATGAGAGACTGAGGAATGTTCATAACAGAAGGGCACAAGACTTGTGATAGCCCGGATCTTGCAGTCGGCCCAGACCACACAGGAAGATTTTATAGCTAGAATTACTTAGGAAATCCCACCGGGTGTGCAGAATGCACTTGTCGCAATACTCAGCCAAAATCTAGGTGCGGAGACAGTAACAATAAATATGGACCAACTGGATGGTCTGGTGGCGGTGTTAACAGAAGAGGTCATGGAGGAATGACGAAGACAAATTCAGATGTGGACCTTAGCGGTGCAACCACTATGTCGGGATTCGGTAACCCCGCATCGAGAAGATGATGAAGATGATCAAGAGGGAGCAGGTGGCCAGCAAGGAAGTGCGGCCACACTTGTCGAAGCAACCCTAGTCGCCATCGCAACTGTAACTGGGGGGTGGCCGAAACTGTAACGGTTGGGTCGACCAGAGCAGCAGCTCTTCGGAGTTGGTCGGAGTAGCAGCAGAGGGAGACACAGCAATACTACCTGTTACAGTTTTCATGGTAGATGCGAGAGCAGACCGATCGGAGGACATAGTATTGGACAAAGGGAAGCGGCCGATAGAAGCCATTCTTGATATGGTAAAGTAGGCAGAGTTGCAGATTTTGGAGGGTTTGTTCAGTGGCAGCAGAGGATCTAGCTCCAATCCGCAACTCATGAGGGAGCATGCGGCTGCGCTAGAGCGAAGAGTGCAGGACCTACAGTCAGAAGTGTTGTTGCTGTGGGAGAATCAGAGAAGTCCGCCCCAGTAGAGTAGTTGGTCACAAGAAGGATGGAGAATGCGGGGTGCGGGGCGAGCACTACAGTCTGGACGGGACTGGGTAAGGAAGGAAAGGAGGCTGAAGAAGGAGGAACAAAGAAGGTTGTGCTTCTGGGTTAGAAATGTGTGCACATCAGTTGGCATTATATTTACCGAAGCAACCGCCTTGGTGGGAAGCAACCAATGACTTTCTCTCCAGAAAGTATTTACAGCATGTGCAATTCGCTAGGTTGCCGGATATTTGGAGTGAACCTGCTTGAGTGGATCCCTCAACACCACACCCGCTGCAGTGGTTGCAGGAATGGCAGGATCTGCTTGTTCAGATGCCCAGACCTCGCAGAGTAGACAGCAGGAGGAGCGTCAAGGCAGTGTGGCAACGTCCAAGCATCGGTGAATTTACTCTCAGACAAGGAAGATTAATTTTTTGGAGTATGTAATGTGGGTTCTCGAGTCCACCGTGCATGCCAAGTGTATTGGGCAACCGCCGGTATGGACAATTAATGAATAGTCGCAACCAGTCATATTGGAACGTCAAGCGTTGCTTGTACATCTGCTATAAATTGTAAGAAGCACATGAATAAACCAATGAAGTTATCTCGTCTATGATTTCTCTGTGTGCAAATCTTTGCCATGTTCTATATGTGTTGTGCGTATGCAGCAGATTATATTCTTGACGATTGTTTCTCTATAATCGCGTATTAGTTAACATCGCTTATCCGTATTAATCTTACCAATTAATTATGATGGATAACATCCACTTTAGTGTGTTCACATTATGGACCGCTTATATACATTCTAGTATGTGTGTTAATCACTTTATCTACTTTGTAGACCTCTTTTGTTAAAAAGAAGAAGAAGAAGAAGAACAATTTTGAGCCTCTCATCTTGTATGTTCTCTTCTAGGGTTTGTGTGACAGCGTGTGTGCTTGCAAGAGCTCAAGCTCCCCTCTCCCCTGCATCTTTTCACCCAAGGAGGGAGCTCAAGCTCCCCTCTCCCTGCATCTTTTCACCCAAGGAGAGAGCTACATTGGGGTTCCATTTGCTGCCATCAAGGACTTACCACTAGCGAATGTTCAATTTTAAGAGCTCGATACAATGGTAACTATAGATTTTTTGGGTGCTATGGTCATGAAGCCTGAGATTGCCGAACACGCCTACAGACATTGCCAATACAACTAGCATTACTGGCACCACAACAAATGCTAACCCTTAGTCTTGTAACAAATCAAGTAATGGTAGAACATCCCACGTAACAATCCCTATAAAAGGGCATGCATGATGTACCCAACATGCCATTACCTTGGGATCGCAACCACCTCCACCAAGGGTGACACCTCTTAATCAAGTAAGCTTCAAGGAGCCCCATTGATTACCAAGAATATGAGGTAGATGGCGAACCCAGCCCCCACCTCTTTGAGTACCCCACAGAGCTTCATCCAGACTATTATGTAGTGGATGGGAGAGGGTGAGGCAAGCCAGTTTACCATCTTGCTGCAATGGGAAGGGGTTGTGGGAAATTAATGCCACAGCTAGAAGAATTTCTCTTCAATGTTACCACTACCAAGGTCCCCATCGAGTTTTGAAATGCCCTTTGAAGTTTCCCCAACTTAACCAACGGTACCCTCAAACATGCCACCGGCTACTTATGACCATTGTGGCATAGATCATTGGATTAATGACTATCCCAACATGATTGTGACGACAAGCCCACAGACGGAGCCCGTCATCACACCCCTAAACATGATTAGGGTAAGTAATCAAACTCAGATCCTAAAAAATCTAGATCGCACACCTTTGAATGCTATCACCTGACTACTACAATCCCAAAACCAACATGTTCTTGAGCAATGATCTATGGCCTAGGTAGCGGAATCTAAGAAGAAGAAGAAAAACAAGAGAAAAAAGTCAGTTAACAATGGGAAAATGAAGGAAACCAAAAAGACAAATCTTGGGATGCCTCAAGAGCTAGTCTTCATTATTTAGGGACCTAGATGAGGAATTGGACTCCTTGGACACAAGGGCCGATTCTAAGCAAGGTAGGGAAATACCCTCCAAAACTAAGAGCACAGGAAAGGAGACCCCCCATAGGAACCCAAAACTAGATCACACATGACAAAACTTGGCCCTTATCTCCTAACCCTCAGAAGGAGATTGAGAAACTCCAAGAATTTAGTGATTTAGTTACAAAAACACCAGAGGAGCTTGACCAAAACCCAAGTAAGTGAGAGTCTCAGATATTGTACACCCTAGTACCTTAATGTCTACTACTGAGGTTTGAAAAACCTCTAGATGTGCTAGGTGTCATCATGGAAGAGACTGAGGTCTCCACCTCTCATAGTTTAATCTCTGATTGGTTCAAGGGGACAACTACCATATTGAAACCCTGAGCCCATCTTAGAGATGGATTTTCCAGTCTCACCAAAACCTATTTATGGAAAGGATGTCATGAATGCACCACTAAATACCCCCAAATTATTAGACTTTATGGCCTCACAAACCAGTACAACTATAACACCCTAATTAAGTGGAGATCTTGAATTGTTTGAAGCAATTAGAGCTCTCCTTAATGGAGAATTTGATGTCAGATTACCACCATTTGCTGACATGCATAAAACATGTCCCCAATATAAAATGGAGACACCTTAAGTTGTACCTGAATTAATAGTCCCAGTGGAGAAGAAAATACCAAATCTATGGTTAAAATTCCACTTAACGAACTAGGGAAATACTTTGAAGGTGATGAATCTAACACACTACTACCAGTCATTGCCAAGGGCATCACAGTAATGGGAGTCCTAGACAATGGTGCGGGAGTGAGCATAATCACTAAGAAATGCTTGGAGAAGATGTCCAAGCCCAGTCTAGAAATCTCAGACATCATTGTCGCTAAACCTATTGGGATGCTATGAGATTTAAAGATCAAGGTTCTCAAACATCGAGTTAAACATACCTTCATTGTTATGGACTTTTTCCAAACAACCCGAATCATATGAAATGATCTTAGGATGCTCATTCATGAGAGAGGCAAAGATGGTACATGACTAGTCTAAGAACCATGTCTACCTCCAATTCAATGATTCCATCATCAGGGTTAATTTTGTGACTGGCTGCATAAATCCTATGGGTAGTGGAGGACTTTTTGAAAACTATTCAGACATCACCACTTATTCAGCCCCATTGCAATACTGCTAGACTAATGTAGGGAAGGATACAGCCCACAAGGATGCTAACAAACAAGCTATTGAGCCTGAAGATGATTTAAACCGGATACATATGATGGCCACAATCAATAGCTAGGAAACCAGAGAATCTACATTGGTTACACCTGATCTCCCTAAGGTTGTGCCCCTATGAATGATTCGTGCTCTACCTTCTGAGGGGATTAGCTATAGTGAACTTGAGTCCACATGGAATGACTCAAGCACAAGCACTAATAGTGGTGATAAGGAGTCTAAAATAGAGACTGAAAAATGACACCAACTCCTCTGTTACCACAAGCAACACAGAGTTGATAACACCAAAAGAAATTGCGAGGAGTAGCTCCAAATTTGATATAGATTCCCAATTTGAAGAGAGGGATGAAGTTCTTCAAAGCACCAAGGAGCATCTTCAAAGATGGCAGAGACGTAAATGGTATACATCAATCATCATAGAAGGCTATAAGAGAGGACAACCACCACCTAATGGTTGTAATGCATTGGTGCATTCGATGCACATCACAAGTTTATGACAATTGGGGAGAGGAATTACAAAAAGTTATGTATTGCAAACCTCCTTCCACTGAGTTGATAGCCAAAATTGATCTCACAAATGAACCAAAACTTAATCATTCCACGACGCAAAAGAAGAACAAAGAGTTGGCCCAAAAAGAGAGAGAAGCAAAAGTGGAAGCTACAACTAAGGCAACTAAAAAAAATCAAGGCCCAACACCTAGCTTATGCCCAAAAAGAGAGAGAAGCAAAAGTGGAAGCTACAACTAAGGCAACTAAAGAAAATCAAGGCCCAACACCTAACTTATGCCCTACACCTAAGCATTATAAGTCATACACCATAGGGGAGCGCAAGTTAGTGTTTGATAATGCCAAACGTAACTCCACAAGTGAGAGTGGAGGAGCCTATTGACGGGCCTGCAATGGTCAAGGAAGTGGACTTGGCTGGATCAGGAGAAGATCCTAAGCATGTCTACATAGCCAAGGACTTAAAGAAGTCCAAGGAGGCTAAACTTGTAGCTATCCTCAAGGAGTATAGGAATTGATTTGCGTGGACATACCATGATATAAAGGGAGTTCTCGCATAGATTGTACAACACACCATCCCCATGGTACCCGATGCTAGACTAGTCCAACATCAACCCTATCCAATGAATCCCAAATATGAAAGCATTGTTAAGGAAGAGATCAATAAACTCATTGAGTGTGGATTCATCTATGAGATTGAACACTCAAAATGGATCTCACCCATTGTGGTTGTGTCAAAGAAGAATGGAAAATTTAGAGTGTGTGTTGATCTCAAAAAAGTGAATGCTCCCATGCATAGGGATCACACTACCTCTTGCCATATTCAAAACATGTGCTCAAAAGAGTTGCAGGCAAGGAGGCTTATAGCTTTTTGGATGGATATTCAAGCTATAATCAAATTTTGATTACCTTTGAGGACCCAAGCCAAAATAGCTTTTGTCACTAAGCATGGTGTGTATGCTTACAAAGTTATGTCATTAGGTCTAACCAATGCACTGGCCACATTCCAAAGACTTATGTAAATATTTATTTTAAAAACTTCTTAAGAAAGTTTCTCAAAGCCTTCTTGGATGATTTGTGCATCCATTAGTCTTGGAAAGAGCACCTAGCGTGCCTAAAAAAGGGTGTTTTAAAGGTGTCGATTTTATCGCATATCCTTAAAACATTACAAATGCCATTTTGGGTGAAACACAGAGTTTTTCTTGGGCATATAGTGTCCAAAATTGGGATTTCCACTAATGAGAGAAAAATCAAGGTCATCTTGGAATTACCTCCACCAACAAACTACAAGGGAGTGTAGATATTCATGGGCCACATTGGCTACTACCATCGATTTATTCTTTTCTATGTAAAAGTAGCTCGTCTTTTGTACAAGATATTGATTATATTTACATGGATTGAGGAGTGTCAACAAGCTTATGGCATGCTGAAGCAAGCCACCTTGGCTAGTGCTCCAATCTTGCGAACACCTAACTGGGATCTCATCTTTCATGTACACATTAATGCCTCTTATTTTGCAATTGGATGTGTCCTAGCTCATCCAAGGGAACACAAATTGGACTATACTGTTAGTTTTGCAAGTCGGTAACTAGATGATGCTGAAATCAATTACACCACCACTGAGCGTGAAGGATTAGCAATGGTTTATGATGTAAAGAAATTTCGGCATTACCTTCTTGCTAACAAATTTGTTTTCTATGTTCATCATCAAGCCTTGTTGTATCTAGTAAACAAACCATGCTCCACAGGAAGGATCACAAGGTGGTTGTTGTCGAGTTTGATTTTATAGTAGTTGTGAGGCCTAGCAAAAAACATGTCATGGTAGATCATCTATCTTGCATACCTAATGGTGAAGCACTAATTGGAGTCGATGACAAGCTACCGGATGCTACACTATTCAAGGTTGAAGCTATTCCAAAATGGAGTGAGAGAATTGTTAACTTTCTAGCTAATGGTTTTCTAGAGGGGAAAAAAAGTTAAGGAAAGATCTAGCTCGGAAGTTGCTTAAAGAAGGAGAACCTTACCAGTTAATTGCTATAACTCTTTATAGACATGTAAGGATAACATATTAAGACGTTGCCTTAGGGAGTATGAATACTTAAACATCATCACTCGTGATGAGTAAGCAAACCAAGGGGTAGCTGGTGGAAACTTCGCATGCGATGTTACGGCAAGAAAAATACTCCAATCCGGGTATTGGTGGCCCACGCTCTTCAAAGATTGTGTACTATTTGTCAAAGGATGTGATGAGTGCCAATGTTGTGCAAAACCACAAAAGGTCATGATGCCACTACATCCTGTGAGAGTTTACCAACCTTTTGAAAAATGGGGCTTAGATTTCATTGGCCTTATTAGTCCTGTTGCACGTATAACACAAGCACGCTTCATCATTGTTGTCACAAATTATGTAACCAAATGGGCTGAAGCAAGAGCTTCACAAAAAGCAAATGCCATGGGAACATCATTACCCTCTTTGTTTATCCTTTTAATCTGGTGAGTGCCCAAGGGAAACACTTTATAAACAATGTAATCCAACAGCTCACCACCACAATGTTCATGATCTCACATTGAAAGTCCACACCTTACTACCTACAATAAGAAGCAAATGGTCAAGCTGAGAGCACCAACAAAGTTCTCATTTCTATATTAACAAAAATTGTTGAAGCTTGATGCAATGATTGGGAATTCAGCTCACTAGCACCTTTATGGGCTTATTGAACCTCTTACAAAGTTACAATTGATTGCACACCATTTAAGATGGTATATGGGTTTGAGGAGCGATAATGCCTTGGGAATTCATGATAGCAGTTAAGATGGTACATAGGGTTTAGGCGATAATGCCCTGTGAATTCATGATACCAAGCTTAAGGGTGGCAATAATTGAGAGATTGGAGGGTAACATGTTGGCTAATCGGCTATTCATTCTAGAACAACTAGAGGAAAAAAGACAAATAGCTATGCAAAACATGTTAATAGAAAAGGATCGACAAAAAAAGTGGTTTGATAATAATCTCAAGGATAAGGAGATCAAGGAGGGAGACCTAGTACTTATGTACAGAGTCCACAACAAAAAGAAGAAACTAAAATATACCGGTAAAGGACCATTTCGAGTCTATGAAGTAACACCAAGGTACTATGCGTGTTGAGACTCTTAATGGAGTTTAAATTGTCAACTTCCTTAATGGAAGTAAATTCAAAAAGTATTAGGGTCCTCGAGAAAGCCTTACAGGTCGCACATGATAAGAAGGCAGACAAGGAAAGAGCGGATCTAAAGGAAGCTCAAGCTCGACAAGAGGCTAAAGAAAGGAAAATCCGATACTAGCAAATTGACGAGAAGTTATTCTAGGATCCACACAAGCCTTTGTGGGAGAGGTTGATGGAGACACAAAGGAGTACATAGCACCTCTACAAACATCCATCTAGCCCTTATGGTAAAGTGCTTTATAATGCATTACTTGATAATGGGGGCTAGTCACAATATAATTTTCTTCAATTCATGGAACCATTTGGAAAAACCCCAACTCGTAGATACCTCCTTAAAGGTGAAAGGTATCCATGGTAGAAATACCAAGGTTCTTGGGCTATTATAAATAGAGATATATTGTGATGGCAGCAAGCACCTAGTGGGAGACTTCGTGATTATGCCTGTCATGACATTACTTGAACCAGTAATACTTGGTCCCACGTGGATGAAGGCTGCAGAATGACAGGCTGACAGGGTGTGTCTTTGTGGGTGAAACCACAGCTACACAAACTACTTATAAACCCTCTCCACCTCTCACTATTATTGAGGGTCGCAACCAGGAGGAAGATTTAACATCCACAAAATCTATGGAAACCCCATCCACTTCAACGTCCACTATTCAAAAAACTCTCGATTCTTTTACCTCCACATAGCACCTACATTTCAAAAGGACGAGCAGATACGATGAGCTATAAAGTGGCAACCCAAATATACCTTGGTTCCCAAGATTTTTCCATCCATACCACCTCAACCGACCAAGCAAGGAGGACCTCAACACAAGAATCGACGTAGAAAGTCCAAGTTACAAGCTACCCCAAAATGGATCCCTATATGCTTATTGAAAGCTCAAGGCTACTACGAGGGTAACCATTATATTTGGATACCAAAACATAAATGTGTATCACTAATCTCACTGCTGCCGCTTACGAATTCCCAAGTCTCCTCAGTGATGGATAAAAGCTTCAATAGCTCAAATTCCATCAAAGGGAAAGCTATTGGAAAGGAACCTTCAACCACCAATTCCCAAACAAGTCGGGATCCCAAAAAGAAACCCTATCACATGAGACATGGTGATTTATGGTGAAGCTTCTACATCACTAAAGATTATAAAACCATTGTTGGCTATCCAAGCCCCAACCCCATTGGTTTTCCTAGAGCAACCCACTACACAAGTGTTAACTCCATCACTCATCTATAAGGGTGAACCCATAAGCCCCATCTGATCTTATAAGAGCCCTTTACCGCCATTAAAGCTAGAAATTTACATGCTATGACAAGTAACAAAGGGCACTCCTATAGCCAACAAACACTGATGGAGCAAAGTTGGAAGAGATGGTTACCAAAAACCTACAATACCTTTCGCATGAAGCTATTGACACAGGAAGGGGTTAGGGTCTTGGATAGCTAAATTTCATGTCCATATCAGGAGAGAGCATGTTGGAAAAAGCTAACCCATGACAATATAGCTTGAACCAATAGTATATAGCAATATAGAAATTATACACATTAAAAATTTGACTAACCATTTAAAATTTTTTAAAAAAGATGATAAGAAATAGCTCGTCAAATAAGAGAATGAAGTATGACTCTATTGTGACTACAGGCTAAGAGAATGGACTTTTTATGGATCTGCACGAGTGACCCTATGCTAGACCCAGATTGCCAAGAATGATACTATCAAGGGCAGCTAAGTATTCCTCCTTTCCAAACCCACTCGTGCTATTTTTATGCACCACTAGGGGAGCAATATTGTGGATCCACCTTTGTCGCCACCTTTGCAAACCTGTTCTACCTATAGTTCCATCCCTTTGCACTATGCCTTACCCTGTAAGCATCACATGTGGTACGCAGCATCCTATTTGTGTTAGCACTGTAGAACCTGATTCAGGCGTTCTAGGACATGACTATTGTAGTCAATGGTAGGAGAGACATCACAACAATGACACAATAATGTGAGTGTACATTACCCAATGGGAGGACCCTATCAAGATAGAACTGCATAGGGACAGCTTATAGAGTAAGGGAGGAGGCCAATAACTTATGGACTTACACCGTCATTCTAAGAAGTAATGTTACTGACTCCTTGTGCCTTCTGGAGCATGGTGGGTGATTTCCTAGATAGCTTAGCTCGCAGTAACCACTTAGCTCACTTACCTATGGTACCCATGCCATATCATAGCAAGGATGCACTCAGACCGTTGCCTAGTATACCAAAGGAGACATATATATATATATATGAAGCAAACCCAAGTGAGGGAAAAACTCAACCTAGTGATGTCAAATCAAAGCATGCTTACGAGCTGTGGTTATCTAATTGATGAGCTTGCTAGATGAGTTTGAATTATAGGTTATTAAGGTTCAGTCATGGAGACTAGATTCAAATTTACAGCTTTTAGTGGACGTGCAACTTCGATATGAACCAAATTTTTGCACTGGCCCAGGTGTATTCTACACCCATCTGAAAATTGCTATTGTTTTCAATTTTAACCTTTTTTATGATTCTCCATTTAGTGTTTGAGTGCTTGTGCTTGCATAGTTATGTGACTAGTCGATCAGTTTTTTGGTTATTACTTGGATAGCCATTTAGGATTTAGTCCTAGTTCAATCCTCCTTGAGATCAACCTTAGAGTATGCCAAAGGAGTATGCCAAGTACTCCACCTTCCTTAGTGTCCCTCTTTAGTTAGAATAGAGCCTTGTAGGTGAATTATTATGAAAGTGAAACTAGTTTAAACAACAAAAACAAAATACAAAAAAAAACCCACAAGAAGATAACCATTGCCATATGTGATCTAGGTAGGACTTTTGGCTCTTAGTGATGGAGCCTTGGGACCGTAGCCTTGATCTGCATGGGATGGGACCTTGTGGCTAAAAACCTATCAATAAAGGGTTTTTTTTTTGAAAAAAAAATCATCATTGTAGAGGTACTTTAGCAGTTCTTAGATACTCTTGTATGCAATCTCTAGGCCATTACTTGGGTCTCTGCAAGGTGGTGCCCTATTTTTATATTTTTAGAATCAAAATGAACGCTTATAATAATCACTTAGCAGTTTCATTTATGAGACTAAATAATAGCTAGAGATGGTTTCACCAAAGTGATAGTGTGTCAAGACCAAGGTCATAACCCGCCGAGGCATGCTTTTTGCTCCATCTTAGTTTAGATTGAATTTGGACCAACCTTAATACTACCCTTGTCTTAACTAGACAAGGATTGAATTTGGACCAACCTTAATATTACCCTTGTCTTAACTAGAAAATTTGACCAGTCCACAAAAATCTTTCCTCACACTGCTTGATTAGGTGTTTGCATTATGCTTGAATTTTAATATTTTCCACAAGAGCACCTTACTCATTGTACCAAATATGCATCAGGAAGGGGGATACGTTAACCCTTGCCCGGAGACCTCTATAGCATCAACACCAGCCATCATATTGTTTACTTATTTTGTGCCAAAAGTGTCAAAATGGCCGGAATTCACAAGAAAACCATGTATTGTACATTTTACATGTGTGCTTGCCTCTTATTAAAGGCACACCACGGGATCCTAGGTTGAGAGTGCTAGCTTTAGAATAGGTGCTTACACTAGCTAGAGTGGCCAAATGAGCCCAAGGACCAGAGTTTTAACTTTGGTTGCCCAAGAATGTGAACCCTAGAGGTCACCTAACTACAAAACCTAAAATGTAACTCTCATGACTCATTCTCTTATGAAACAAATAGAGTGCTCTTCTTCTCTACTCTCTTACTCTCTTGTGTTTCTTGCTTGCCTAATTTAATTAGAGATATTATATTATCTTTGTGTATGTGTGAGTGTATGTGAGAGAGAGAGAGATTTAGAGGAGGGTCGAGCTCCTTTGGAGTGCGACGTCAGTGGCGGTGGAGTGGAGCTTTGGAGTGTGGCTACATGGCAACATCATCTCCTACAAGAATCTAAGGTGAGTGACACACCTTGCCCATGCAATGGTGAGCTAGGTCATAGCATATTGTCTTCTCAGTTGAGTTGTTGTATACTCCCGAGTGTGGTCGGGCAAAGCCCCAACAACATTGGTTTGTTCCTGCACTCTTTCTATGTTGCAAGGACTTCATAGGGCTCTTTTTCCAAAGTTTCTTTTCCAAAAAGTAAGTGTCTTTTTTTGAAGTAACTATATTTTTCAAAAAAACACGAGGGCTTATTTCCTAAGGACATTGAGTAGCATTAAACTTTCACAATTTCCACTTAAATAGCTAATTTTTTGGACAACAAGATTGTTTTTTTCACATCAAGGCTAGTTATCTCTTATCTCTTAGTGTCGAATTATCCAACCTATTTAAACCCCACTAAATTTGGCTTTATACTTTTTTAAATATCAAGACTAATTATCTCTTATCTCTTAGTGTAAAATCATCTAGCCTATTTAAACCCTAGAAAATTTAGTTTTATGCTCTCTTTTTTGCATTCTCAATAGTATCATCAGCAAATAATGTCTCTATACACAGCATCGGCAACAAACACATAATCTCGAGCATTACTGGCAACAAGCACATAATCTCCGGTGTCGGTAACATCTTAGAGCAATAATATTCCATCAAGTAATTTTTTCATTTTTCAACATCTAAGTCATAAATATTGTGTTTCTTAGGGTTTTAGTTCCATATAAGCCTTGAATTTCCACAACCCGCTCAATGTATTGTGTGATAGGAAGGATTGTAGGGGCCCCAACTATATGGTCATCACACAGTGGGGACCCACATTGGAATTTACTTATATTCTTTGTTTTGTTTCTCAAATGGTAAGGACAAATAAGGCAGAAAGAAAAGTGGGGGTAGGAATAGGTCTTGCTTCTAAGGCAACAACAACAAAAGCATGTAGCTAAGCAAGGGAAATTGATAGGTCTTCTGAAGAAACATCCCAAACACATGGAAGGGCCAGATGGTTTTCACAAAAAGTGTTAGTGTTGAAAGATATCAAAAAAGCACAAAAGGCACTTACGAATGCTATTCCTAAGCTTCATTCTTGAGATTATGCAGGAGCATATGTGAAAAACATTTGACCTTACAAGCTTTCTAGTGGCAAAGAGAAGCCCTTAATTGTTTTTAAGAGGCTTCAAAAGATTTTTAAATCGAGTTTCTATAAGACAATTACATATTGGTTGCACATGCTCACACGGTTACGCTCATGGATAATGATATACACTCTTTAAGGAGAGTGAAATATAGATTTGATAAATCCATTGAACCCGGTCCATTGACGAATAAAAAAACCTTTGAAACACT
Organism: Cibotium barometz; assembly: GCF_041138505.1. Taxonomy (NCBI): domain Eukaryota; kingdom Viridiplantae; phylum Streptophyta; class Polypodiopsida; order Cyatheales; family Cibotiaceae; genus Cibotium; species Cibotium barometz. The sequence goes on along the minus strand of NC_141103.1, from coordinate 5,729,744 downwards.
AAATATCCCTCTAGGAGGAAACCAGGTGTGGTGATGGTGGGATAAATATTAAAGAAGTACCTCACGATAGGAAGGCGGTTGATTTTTAATTAGAAGAGTCTCAAAAACTTGGAGAACAGATTTCTCAAGAAACACAATAGAGATTTATCACATTGGATGCACACAACAATGAACAATTACTCACGGACATGCCTCAAACATTCAATGTGTACTTCATTTCTACCTAAAGAGAGTGATCCTTGATTGCCATCATAGCTAAAGACATGGCAATTCTAAGAGATGGGATAAGGGAGATAAATGATATAATCATTTAAGGGAGATTAATGATACAATCATTTTTCTCTCTTTAGATAGTCCAAAATAGTATTTAAAATAGTATTTAAAATAGTATTTAAAATGATATAATCATTTAAGGGAGATTAATGATACAATCATTTTTCTCTCTTTAAGGATAACACTAGGCCCTCCATGATAGTCCAAAATAGTATTTAAAATGAATTATTTATGAAACTAACTTTATTTTTCTGTTGAAGTATGGTAGAGAAGTCGAATGACATCTAAAGACAAGTTTGGTAGTGGATCCTACATTATCAATTTACATCAAAGATTTAAACAAAATAGAAAGTTAATTAAGACATTGATTCAATGGTGTCCCCTTCAATACAGTCAGAGTTCTTTTTATTTCCTTATCATGAAAGGTGCTCCCTCTCTCTATTTCTCAATGAGAAAGTATTTACTAATGAAAATGTTCCTTATTCAGTATCTTTCATTTGAGGAGCCACTAAATCTTGATTATAATTGATATTGAAAAAAAAGCAGTATATTTCATGAACTCAATTCTTGGTCTTCATGGTGGAGATGCAAATTAATTATAAGTATTTGTTTCAAGGTACTTCTCATTGTGTGATAATGGAAAACCCCAAAGTCAATGCACCCTCTTCTATCACACCATGGATATATCTTGATGTCTCTGTATGACTTTAATGTTTTTCTTTATTTTATTTATAATGTATAATGTTTTTATTTATTTTATTTATAATGTCTCTTTGTATGACTTTAATGTTTTTCTTTATCTTATAAGGTTAGAATAATAGAGCATACAACTTTAGTAGGAGATTTGTATAGGTCAATGAAATATGTCAACAAACCTATAAGTCTTTATTTTAATATTTTTAGTTAACTAACTGAGATGATTGTGATACTAAATCTTTGAGCTTAGGAGGTTCCTTTTTCTGGAGGACAGTTTCCCACACATGTGGCTAGAGAGTTATTACTAATACAATAAAATTTATTGAGCATTGTTTTTCAACGAAATGAATGATGTGAAGGTGAGCAATTGGATGATGGTTTTATATTTCTTATTAGTAGTCTATTTATATAATGATACTCTTAATATTATTTATTTTTTTAAAAATAGTTTTCTTAGGAACTTTATTCAAATAACTACATGTGGCTAACTCGAGCATCATAGATTCCAAAAATATTAGCTATCACCATAGAATTGGAATAAGGAGAACATATAACAGATGTAGATAGAACACCAAAGAGAAGAAAAGAAATGACCTCTGCTTTTTCATCTTCAAAAAAGATAGGGGTTAATCTCTTTGGAAAATTCCCACAAAAGATTCCCAAATAAAATGCCACACCAAAAAAGAGAACTTTCCAATAAAAACTATGAGCAATAGTTTTTTACTATGGAGAAAACCCTATTGTAAAACAATTCTAAATAACAATCAAGACCATATGTTGATGTTGTTTGAGACATATATTTTTATTTCTGGTGAGACTATGTTGCTACAGAGCGCTTCATGCATGTATTCACTCACCTTCGCTGATTCCAAGTTTTGATATTTTTTGTATAGCATTTTTCTCTTCTCCTTTCCTATAGATCAGCTAGTTCTGTTGGATTGTTCATGTCTCCTAAGGAAGAGTGTCAAAAGTTTGCTTTATTCATTCGAAATTGTATAAGAATTGTCAAGTTTTAGTAAATGTTTAAACAATTAGCATGTTCTTATGATAATTTAGTAGATTAGTAACCAAGAAAAGACTTTACATATCTAACCAAGATAAGGGTTTACATCTCAAAACAAATAGAACTCATCCTTGCATATTGTTGCTCCAATCTTTCTCTTGACTCCTACTCTATAAGTGTTAATCTCTACACCTCTTCTATAGTCAATTCAAGGAGTTGCAAACCTACTCATGATCAATGATGTTACTTGCCATGTTACACAATGCAAGTGGTGCTAAAAGCAAGTAGTCTGATTAAACAAGTTATACACTATTTATAGCCTAAGCAATGAGAGTTCTCACTTTCCCCATGCTAACTTTTTACTTTCCTCATGCTAAATTTTTACTTTTCCCATGTATTATTTTTTGTGCCATATTTTTTGTGCCATATTTTTTGTATACTTTTCTTTTATCTATGCAAATATTCTATTTTTCTTTTCTTTTTGCTAGAACCCAAGCTACTTTTTACATTCCTAATATACATTAATTCTATCCATACAAACTTTTTGCTTTCCCTATGAAAAATGTTCTTTTTAACTTTACATTATAATTTTTTAGATTTCATGACCTATGCTTTTTTAAAGTTATAAATTCTTAGTGCATTTGAAAGTAATGGTAGATTAGATATAATAGTTGTATTACACAAATTTTATTGCATTTGAAAGTTTACTATAGATCACATGGCTTGATGACATTTTTTATTTACAAAGTAAAGAAAATAAAACTTTTGAGAAAGATCAAATTGATAATTAGCATTAGTAAATTATCAATTACATCAATCCACAATCTCTAAGATGTGGGGGTTAATACACTATGTGCTGGTGAAAGAGTGCTCAAATCTTCTCCTCAACTTCTTACCATCTAAATTAAAATAAAAATTAGTAAAAGGGTCACTCAACTTCTTGCCATCTAACTTTAAATAAAAATTAGTAGGAGAGTCACTCAACATCAAGGAAATCTCTTATCTAAGGGAAGACTAATGGCCAGTGGCCTTCCACAGTTACTGTAATTATTCCATGCTCCCCCCAAAGAATGTTTAGTTCTTTAGCAATTGTGTTCATGTAACAAATGACTAAGCAGTGGAAGTTTGGGTTAAGAAAAGCTGACACAGGTTAATTGCATCTCTTTACCCTCCTAGACGTGAGTTGGTCTGGTGTTCAATATGTCGTGCCAAAACCACACAAGCATGGAATTCCCCCACCTAACACTGAGATAAGGAGGAATCTAGTGTGTGTACTACATGGGGATTACTATAAGAGTCAACCTCAAAGGCAGGAATTACTAGTCATACCAACTCCACCTTCCCCCAACACCTAGCTTTGCTAGCTCCACCGACAAGTTATGGCCACCAATTCACCTTACCTAAGGTAATATATGCCTCAAAGAGAAGTTCTAAGAGTTCTAGAATTACCCTACCACCTCTCGTATTGCCTCAATAACCACCCATTCCCAGAGTGACTTCCCATGAACTAATTGACCCTCACAGAAATACCTAAGAGGGAGGAAGAGGGAATGGTTAGGACATTAACTACCTAGAACCACTAGATGCCCAGAGTCCCCCAAGTCAAATCCTAAGTCACTACGTTCAAGATGGTGATAATGTCTACCCTGTAATATACAATCATAGTGCAATCAAATAGGGGATCAAATAGGGGGAGGAACATCAATGGCTTAGGATCTCATGTGCCACTATAGTGATATCACTGCAAGGGATCTCATCGACGAGTGGAAGAGTGTCCCATCATTAAGGCCATATATGAAAATCCCCACCAACCACTACTCTATAAAGGTTGTGGTATTGACCATCATGATGGCTATGGAAGCCATACATCGACTAGCCCACATCCCGCTAGTGCCACTCTGGTACAGGTTGTGGTATCGGCCACATGTACAAGGATTACCCATTAAGAGCATCCAACTCAAGATCACAAACCAAGTACTTAATTTTCTAAGCATCATGGATGGGCTATTATAAACGGGTCCTCTCAATGTCGTGAGACTAGGATACAAAATAGGAGGAGAATCGCCACTCACGAAGCTAGATAGGCTTCAGAATCCTACACTCAAAGGGTGAAAAACCCGCGTCAAGTCCTACCAATTATATAAGTTTTGGAATATGCTAGAGTTACCCCTAAGACTAGAAGACAAAGGTCCATAAATGTAATTTGATGAAAAACTCCATGTTAGTATATTTGTATATCAAAAATATTATTTTCTCTCTCTCTCTCTCTCTCTCTCTCTCTCTCTCTCTCTTTGAGGATCTCTCTGCTTTAGCTTCTTCCTCTACTTAGCTATGGAGCCTTTGCAAGGTGTGTGTGTGTAGCCCCTTGTGAAGCTAGAAAACGAAAGGTTGATTTACACATTCGTATTCCTGAAGAGTATGGTAGCTCTAAAAAAACCCATCCTGCTGATGCACAATCTGTCCAAGCTCGTAGGATAGCTAAGGAGAAAAATGTAGATCTTTGGGTTGATGGGCGTCTCTATCCAATTGACCCTCCATTAAGAGCAAACCCTCCTTTCCGCGATTTATTATCTTTTATGCAATTTGTTGGTGAAGGAGAGCTTGGCTTGTTAGGATACTTTAGAAGATTGACTACAAGTGGAGCTTGGCAAACCCATATTCTCCAATCTCAATTGCAAGCATCACAATTCACCCTTTTACAATGTCAAGAAGGACTTAAAACATCATCATAGAACCACCGTATATATCTCGATCCATGTTGAGTCATTCCATTTCATAATTCTCCACCTCCTTACATTCCCCTTTCACAAGTCTTCACCTCCTGTAGACAAATTGCATACATAATGTTTGTCGAATGTAACAAAGTACCTATTCATCTCATAAAATAAAAAGTTAAAAAATTATACTTACTCAAAAATAGAGGTTACAATCACACTAGCCAAGTTATTTTATCGGAATGTAACATAATATTTTGAAACTCAACAATCAACTATGTCACCTTGATGGGTTATCTTTGCATCCCATTGCTCACCCAAGAGATGTTTCATCCAGTCTTTAGTTGGACTCTTGCAAATATATGTCATCTTTGATTTCTTGAATTTTTTATAAGTTTTAAATAAGTGAACAAAATAGCCAAAGGGAATAAACCAACTAAGGTGAATGTTTTTTTAGCCTCTATTTGGTTTCATTGAAGCTTGCATATCATTTATCTTGCAAGCTGCAATCACATCTATAGTAGGTAGCATATCTTTATCTCAAAAACTCAAATATAAAATAATGTGCTAATTAATTAGAAAGCTAGCTTCTTACCATTAGGCTTGTGTTTTTCAATTTGATTATTTGGATACAAGAAGATTTCTTTGTGCATATACACATGTTAAATTAATACCTCCATTGTTATACCCCCCACCAATATTTCTACTCTACCTTTCCAATTCTTTTTCCAATCCCCTTTATCCTTTATCTTTACTTTGAAAAAACCCTAGGTGTTGGGATACATTAATACCCACTCAAACTTATTGTATATGTCATTAATCCATCTTTCCTCTTCATCACTTATGTTTTGAACCTCAATATTATGTTTTTAACTTATAGCCTTTTGTCTTTTTGGAATCTAAAATGTAAAATGTGTTATCTTATAGCTCCTTAAAGAAGATGTTGACAGATTAGAGATAAATTAAGCAAATCCTTAAATCTATAGCAACAACAATGTAAAGACAAACACCATGGAAGTTACCAAAATACTAGAACCCGTAGATCAAAAAAAAACCTTAAGACTGCTTATTACCTACTCTTTTAAAAAATCCTACAAACATCATGGAAGATTAACCTCCAAATCTAAAGTCTAAACTTAATTAAAAACCTAAATAAAATACCTTATCTAAAAAAATCTACAAATATCATGAAAGTTTAAGCTTCAAATCTAAAGTTTAAACTTAATTAAAAGCCTAAAGAATGATTATAAGAGTGATTATTATCTACTATGAAAAACTTTTGAGTACCAAAATTTTTTAGCACCAAGACTTAAAAATAGAAAGCTTAAACCTACAGTATAACATGCATTATCAATAACTTAGAACCTTAAAAAATTGATCAAATAATGACAAACATCAACAAGGTGTAATAAAAAATTAGCATGGTTGAAGGCTAGTAGACTAAGCAATGTACCTGGAAATGTTTTCCTAATAAAACATGGAGAAAATCAAAAGCTATGGTAGAGTTGAACTAGTAGGAAAAGGGGGGAGGGGGGAGGAAAAAAGGAGGAAATGTGGAAAGGGGGGAAACAAAGAGTAAGAAGGTGAAATTTTTTGAACTACAGTAAAATCACCAATATTTTGAGAAACTTTACCTTGTCAGAGAGTTAGTGGCAAAAGATTCAAAAAGATCTATGTTACTCCATGTTACATGGATCTTGAATCCTAGCTCTCTCAAATACTTTCTTATACGACTCTTTTTTAGTCCAAATTTCACCAAATGAAACATAAAATGCTAATCAACCAAAATTAATATGTGAGGGAAATAATTCCACATGTCAAATATCTATTTTCCCAAGAATTTAGCACCATGAAAAACTCTAGTTTTTCACATCCATATCATGGAAGAAATATCTAAACCTTGGTCTACCACTTCTATATAACTTTTTAAATCAAGATCAATCAATATCAATCATGGAAGGAATATCAAAACCTTGATCTACCACTTTTATATGACTTTTTAAGCCAAGATCAATCAACAATCAAAGGGGAAAGAAGTCCTAGCATGGTGAAAAACTCCAATTTTTCATGCCGTAAAACTAACATGATTTTCATGCCACATTTAAGCTTGATGTTTAGCATCAAAACATTGATCTATCATCACTACTATGTCATACTAACATGGGATCATGCAAGTATCACCAAAATAAGGAAGTTGGTTCATCATGAAATACTTTGGATTTTCATGCCATGAAATGTACTATACCCTAGTTTTTCACATCACATGCAGTACACATTAAGTATCAAAGTGAATCTACATGGCCAACTAACTTCATCATATATTCAAGTAGCCCAAATAAGCTCAACTTCACATACCATTAAAAACTTTAGCTTTTCAACATCTCTGCCAAGTAGCCCAAATATACTTAACTTCGACATGTCATAAAAAACTAGACTAGCATCTACATGGCCATTTAACTTCATCATCTATTCCAAGTAGCCTAAATGAGTTTAATTTCGACACGCTATGAAAAACTAAACTAGTTTTTGATCTTCATCCCGTGAAAATCTCTTGATCGTTGTCCCATGTGAAAGTCTCTAGATTTTCACACTCGTGAATAAGTTATTTAAACCACAAGTCCACAAATAGAAGTAGATCAAATACTCATCAATAATCTACCAAGCTCCTAAATTATCCATAGTAACCCATATCAATAGGCGAGTGAATTAGCTTGTTGTTCATTGGCTAACTACTATATGAGTTTCTATATGAGTTAAACACAATTATTTACTCACTTATTGTGAAAGAACTACTGTAATGAAGGGATTTTAGTGAGCACAAAATATGGGGGATGGGCCTAGGCACATGGGGCTTAGAGGCATTTTATGTGTTGTGTAGGGCATATGGGACCTTAGGACTATGAAAGGAACCAGGCTTAGGATATTGTACATTTTTGACATATTACAATTTGGTTATCTTCTTGCCTAGAGCAAGCTTCCATGGCTAATTCATGGCAGTCCTTCCATGTTTAGGTGCTACTCCCTATAATGAGTGGGGCATGTGTGTACTCCATGCTAATGAGTGCAACCCCTAAGTCCCCTTCATTGCATTGGTATCAAATCTCTTGGCTTAGATCTTGATGCTTTGATTAAGGAGATTAATCATTTTTGGATTATTATTAATCTAATTTTAAAAAGCATTTTCTTGATCATGATTAGTGATAATTATTTTTAAATTACTATTTATCTAATTTTTCAAAATGCATTTTCTTGATCATGATTAGGATTAATCATTTTCAAAATTGATGTTTACACAATTTTTAAATGTACTAATTTCTTAACTTGAGAAGATTAGCAATGAAATTTGTGTTAATCATTTTTAAATTTGCATTTCATCGTTTTCAAAAACCCGTATCCATTTTACTACTTGATTTCTTGAAGTTCTTGATCTTCATTTCTTAAAAAATTTCTTGATTTTTGAAATTAAGGTTTACAAAAATTTCAGCAACCAATTTTAAGTGAATTCTTGCATTATCTTGCTTAGGGAGCATACTTTTTTCAAAGATTAATCCTTAGATCCCTTATTGCTTCAATATTGAAACCCTAGATTACTAAATCTTTGAATTCTTAAAGAAATACTACAAGAAGAAGGTTGTTGTGTAGAATCTTGGTGCAGTTTCAAGAAAGTGTACAGAATTCAGTTTGCTATGCAATTTCAACTTTAGAGTTAAAGGTTCAAATGCAGAGTTAAAGATTTAAGTGTAGAGTTGAACAATATTGAAGATCTGTTTCAAGATCAGTGCATAATTGAAGATTATAGTGCAGAGTACTGTTTTGTTTATAGCTATATAGTGCATAATAGAGCAATTTATAAATTATGCAAAGTTTATTGTGCTAAAATCAAATCTTGATACAGAACAATAACAATAAGTGATTTTTTATTGATATCTTTCAAATCTTGTCACTTTCTTACAAAGAAGTTGGACAAAGATTACAAATCTTTTGGATTAGTACAAATCTATACTACAGACTAGTGTAAATCTTGATGTGTTGCAAGTAAAGACAATAAGAAAAGTGTTGAGAAAACACTATTTGTAAGCACATATTGTGGATTACATTATTTTAGTACATTTTTCATCAAGAAAATGTATAGCATACTGTCCATTACAGATCTAGGCATCAGTGCTATGTAGATGCCTACATCTGTCTATTATAGATATAGGCATCAGTGGTATGCAAAGAGCATGTTGACGAATAATTGATGCAAAAGTGTGCAAGCTTAAAAATTTCAAGTGCAAAACTTCAGAAAGTTAACTTGCAAACAACTATATTTGCAAGTATGACCCTGTTGGGAATTGAACTCAGTCCACTGGTGTGAGCCAACAGCACAGGGTTCCTAAACCTGCAAGCACATGATGTAAATGTAGTTCATATGGTACAATTGGTGTGATTTACTAGTGTAAGACTTTTGCAAGTCATTTCAAAGTTTCATGCCATTTTTGGCAGTTGAGCTCAATCAATCTGATCCTACCAATGTGATTCACAAGCTTGGCTATGAGCAGTGGTGGCATTTCTAGCATAGCAATGCCGATGGGAGGCCAAATGTGACACACATGAAGCATTCTTGGAAGATCTTTGCTTGTGCATGGTGAGAACCTCTTCATAATCAAAAGTTATGAGTTGAGCCAATGAGAGCAAAGCTGCTTTTGCCTCTACAAAAGGAGCCATGTTTCCTAAGGTCCACACTCCATGCTCTTGAACATTATCATTGGGAGAGCTAAGAAGCTGTACAAACATGGGTACGGCTAATAGCAGTCATATGGTCAAAGGTGCCATAGATCCCACTTGTTGGGGGCCCCCTTTGGCCCCTACTTGATATCTCTGCTACAAAGAGTCTCAACAACAAAGGCATTAGACATTTGGTAGACTGCTGGGATAGGGATATGGTAGAGTAACATGCAACTCTATGCTCAATTTGGGTATCTGGTGGACTCATAAATTTAATCCCCCTTTGGCCCTACTTAATATCTCTATTGCAAAGAGTCTCAACAACAAAGGCATTAGGCATTTGGTAGACTGCTAGGATAGGGATATGGTAGTGTGGAATATCAGTTAGCTAGGAAGGAAAGAGATATTATGGTTCAGGTATTGGATTTGCTTCAAAGGGAGTTATGCTCTACTGCCCACCCCACTGATACCTCAGTTTGGATTAAAGATTGGGCTTGGCTTAATGGTGTCAAACTAAAGGATGGAAAAACCAGAGATATATATTCATTAATGAGAAATGGGGATGCCAATGTGTTGTATTGCAATAAAATCTGGAATGTAAATTGGATCCCTTCCAGTTGGAAAAAGAGATGGAATCTGCTTTGGGATTGCTAAATCCCTAAGAAATTTCAAGTTTTTTTGTGGAAGGTATGCATGTGGGCATTACCTATTGGCTCCAAACTCCAAAGGAGAAATATTTCTAGTGGCATTTGTCTCAAGTGCAAGTCATCACTTGAAGATGGTAAACATGTGTTTTGGGACTACCCCCAGCAATCAGGGGTACTTGGTCTAATGACCAAACCTATTGCAGGTAGTTTGTTTTGGGATGCACTTTACAAGCCCTTCTTTTAAAAACCTTATCCCAAAGCCCTGATTTGAAGGCTTTCTTACAAATATCACCCATAACCTCTTTCAAGGAAGGCAAAAAGGCTATGAAGATCTCTGTAGATAGGCCATCCCAACCTGGGGCTTTCTCTCTCCCTAGCTTAGCAAGGCACACTAGCATTCATCCACCTCAATGTCTCTTTCTAACCATCTAGCTTTATCTGAGTCCACCATTTGTCTCAGTAGACCCAACAACCTATCTTCAACTTGAAACCTCCTCAAAGAACAATCCTTCTTCAGACTAAGAGTAGATCCCTTAAATTTAACCCATTTCAAAGCAAGAGTGTTCATATCATTCAAAGGGGTCCCATCTTCATCCAGAATACTTCCCACAATCTCACTATCACTCATCTTCTTTGGGAGTTTAAATAGCTTATTATCTATTTTTCTTTTGTTATTGAACAAATTCCATTTAGCCCAATTCTCATGTTCTCTATAACATCTATCCTCCTCTTCCTTAATACTAGCCTAGCACTTAAAATACAAAGTTGTATCACGAGCATCCAAACCTATGGTTTGTCTCTTCACCAGAAGTTCCTCCAACAAGGTAGCCCACTTCCTTCTCTCTCTTCTCCTTTCCTCAGCCCTCAATTTACCCACAGCTCTGATAATCCCCTGCATTTCATTGGCAAACTTCCTCCAGGAACCATCAACCCCCTTTCTCCTTATAAGTTTTCTAATTACTTCTTCTGTATACTCCACAAAGAGTGGGTCAGGAAAAAATTATTCACTCTCAGTTTTCTTTTTGTGGGAAATGAGAAATATCTATGTCAGCCCCATCATTAATAGTCCAGATCCACTTCAAAAGAAGGTGATCAGAAAGTGTGGAACTACAATCAACCAAGACTCTCTGAGTGTGGGGCACCCACGAGGCCTGCTGGATAAAGAAGACTCTATCAATTCTAGAGGAAGAAGAAAGATATTGAAGACTGAAATAGGTATGCCCCGACTTATCTCTCCAATCACCTAGATACCAACTATCCTTAAGACCCAACCCCCTTCTAAGCTCTTCCCATTTCCCTTTTTCCTTCCCTATAAGTACAGTGCTACCACCACATCTATCAACCACCTTTTCAACCATGTTGAAATCCCCAAGAATAATAAAAGGAACTTGTGCATTTGAATTGGCAATCCAATTCCACATATTGCTCCTAACTTTATGATTGTGTGCCCCATAAACAACCCATATTCTCTCCCCATTTACTAAGATCTCAACCACTAAGATTCTTCCCTCATGGTGATTAGAAATAACATTGGGATTAAGGTCTCTCCTTACTAGAGTCATAACTCCACTATGTCCAAAGTTACCTCCACCACAAAATATTTCACATTCAGTAAATCTATCTAATCTAGGAGTTTTCCCAAAAATATTGTGCTCTTGGGGATAGCAAAAACCAATAAGCCCCAAGATTTTACTAATCCCCAAAATAAGGCATTCTTCTTTTTATCCTTGATGCCCTTGACATTCCACATGCCCCCCATAAACTCTAAAGAATTTTTCATGATAAAGCAGTTTCCAGAACCATCTCAACTTCCTCCTCATTCCTCAAACTACTCTGATAAATTTGAAATCCTTTCCTAGTTTCTCCCACTAATAGATCAAAATTTTACTCTGACGAAGGACAATCATCTCTATCATTCAGTGGGCTGAAGGGATTCGAATAGTAAATAGGACTCAAATTCCCACTAATCCCAAGCCTTTTACTCTCAGTTCCACAATTAGGATGAGCCTTCCTGGCCTCAACCTTGGCCTGCCTAACACTGGGTTTTCCTTTAACCCATCCCCCTTCCACCATATTTTTCCCCAATTCCATCACTATTTCTTTTCCTTTCTTCAGATTTTCCTGGAGAGTTTTATCTTTGTTGATTCCTCCCACATTATCCTCTTCTACCTCCTCCCTATTACTAGCGACCAACTTAGGATAGTCCTTGGCAATATGACCAAATGCACCACACCTGAAAGCATGCACTAGGGAAAGCTCCAAATTTAAGACCTAATTCTAGAGTGCCCAATTGACCTAGGTCCACATCTATTGATTTTGGGGTTACTTGGATGAGTTCCAAGTAATACACACACTGTTACCATGCCTCCCTCCGACATCATCACCAGGGACATACAACACAGAACCTAGAGTTTGAGCTATATCATGCAACGGAGGCCTGAGCCAAGGGAGGAGACCGACTACTTCTACCCATACATGACAAGCATTCTATAGGCTTTTATTAACATCAAATAATGGATCAAAGGGAAAGACATGCACCACATGTTGCCCAAAGAACAGAGGCCCTTTAGCAAATAATTCAGATACTGATTGGCCCTTAATAAAAAGAACATTAAAGAAGCCTTTCCCCAAATAAAATACCTTAGAAACAGCACAATCATGCAGAATACTCTCCTAAATCCATCTTCCTAATTTACCCTTCGAGACGGAGGCCTACCTGGACAAAAGATGAATACGCTGCACATCAAAAACAGACCTATCTGGCTTGTAAACGAAATCCTGGTTGAGAGCTTCAAACATACCTTATTTTTCACGTGTGCATAGCGTCTCTCATTCAGCCAGTTCGGCATGCATTTCCTCTTGGAGCACTCCGCCTCAATGTCATCCCCTTGATGCTTCATCTCCTCCTCAGACTCCGGATCCCAGTCCCCCCATCCATTCGCTCCCTCTTCCTCACCTTGATGCCAACCACACTTGGCTCCTCCATGCAAGGCCCGAGTAGTTGACCACCCATCGACGTACAAGGGTCACGCGATCACTCGTGTGGATTTAGAGTGGATTTAGAGTGCCACTAACCCACTACGCTCCTACATGCGCCACACGGATGTCACATCCACGCTCTCTCAGAACTTTTATTATTATTGATCCCAAAAAAAAAATGGTTATATTGATCCCCAAAAAAATATGGTTTAATCACTCTTCACACACACATTAACATATTGTGCACATTGCTAATCTTTGGGCTTATTCACATCCCATTGAACATTGTGAGCTTGTGTCACACATTTGGGAGATTTTGTGAGTTTAGGTAAACACCTTAGGCCTTATTGGTTTGTTCACACACGCCTCACACTTTGGGCATTTTGTGAAAGATCCATGCCCCCTCTGTGCAACGGATTCGGGGGTGCTAGCAGTAGAAGTAGCACTCCTTGCACAGGGCAAAGCCTCTCACTCGCAAGGCCTCGCCCACAGATATCCGAACAAGAGACTAATCCCTCGGTTCTTCCAAAACCGAACCCGAAAAAACTTCCCTCGCCCGGAAAGCACACGTGATTCCTCCAGGATATTTTTACTCTAACGTAGTCAAGAGCCTTAACTAGCTGAACTGATCCGACCGAACCAGTAAGTCCCATGGTTGACGATCGACGATCAAGGAAAAGACTTGCACTTGGATCATAGAGACCAACGCTTTTTTCCTCATTGAGAGGCACAGCCGTTGATTCTTTTCCATAGAGCAATTTCTATCCAGGATTTACTTCATCTATCATACCATAACAGAATTGAGTCTCATTTTAGGGATCCATCAGTCCAGCCTAACCCCATCTAGTACCATGGGTTAGCCAACTGCCCACTGTAGTGATGGGATCCAATTAGGAATTTGGTTAGGTTTTGTCTTGGGTAAAAGAGTTCCCAGGCCCCCTAGCCAGATCTTCATGCAAACTTCAAGCTAGTCACACCACTTACACACCCAATATGAAATTGCGTGTTTCACAGATTCAACTAACTTTAAAACAATCCTTTAATAAAACCGTAGTATCACCGATCATAATCCTCCAAAATATCTGGTTGAATTCTAATTTCTAATCATTCCTTCATCGGTGTACCTATGGCATCATTTGTTAAGCAGAACGCTCACCACCTGTCCACTCAAGGGCCTTTTAGTGCCTGGCAATATATTCACTTATAAAAATCCAGATGGAATCTCCATTAAAGATCAGCAAGATCAACCAACAGATCTATATAAAAGAGCCATGGACTCATTTGTTGAGGACCAGCAAGGTCAAGCAACCAGATCCATGCCTGAATTCAGAAAACAACTCTACTCCTTATTCCAATATCTTCCTCGACGCACGTGTGGGTATCTTTGGCGACCCAGAGCCCGAGCACCATATGGTCAGCACCCTCTAGGATCCTTTGCAGGTCACCTAGCGCTTCACTCATAGGCCGCTTCCTTGGTCCCTCATCCACCGTATCGGAAGCTCACCATTTAAATCGAATCGAGGCTGGTCAAGACCTCGGCCGACCTTGCTATGCGAGACATCCTCTATTGACTCTCCGTCAGTTGTTGCAACTTTATCAGTTAGGTCTCCACGACCTCATTCACAAGATGGTCAAAATGCTTCCCCAGCATTATTGACATAAAACAGTCATTTAAAAACAGGTCATAAATACAGTTTCTATAACGAACTCTCGTCTTTCCACATTGTTCCACATCAATCCACATCCAATTCAGATGTATTCCCATCTCATCCAATCACATCATTTTCCATCTCATCACATCTTTCCTCATTTATCCTCATCACATCTCATCCACTCGCATCTACCCATATCCACATCACATCACATCCATTTCACCTCACATCTCATTCATTCACATAATTCACATCCCATCACATCACATCACATCCATTTCACCTCACATCTCATTCATTTACATCTATCCCGATTCACATCCCATCACATCTCATCCATTTACATCACATCTCATTCATTCACATCTATCCCATTTCACATCACATTCGTTCACATCACACATCATCCATTCACATCTATCCCAATTTACATCACATCCATTTCACATCACATCTCATTCATTCACATCCCGATTCACATCACATCACATCTCATCCATTCACATCCCATATTATTCATTCACATCTATTCCGTTTCACATCACATCACATCACATTCATTCACATCACATTCATTCACATCACACATCATCCATTCACATCTATCCCAATTTACATCACATCTCATTCATTCACATCTCGATTCACATCACATCACATCTCATCCATTCACATCCCATATTATTCATTCACATCCTGATCCACATGACATCACATCTCATTCATTCACATCCTGATTCACATCACATCACATCTATTCACGTCCATCACATTCATTCTCATCACCATCCCATCACATACATTCTATCCATATTAATTCACATCATATCTATCCACATCATATCTCATTCATCCCATCCACATCATGTCTCATTCATGCACATCTCATCTCATTCATCCACATTCATCCAATCGTTCACATGTACGACTACCCACATCTATCCATTCATTCATATCTATCACTTCATATCCACATATATTCAGGTCACATCACATCACATTCTTTCACATTCACATCCACATCCACATCCACATCCACATCCACATCCATTCTTTCACATACACATGCACATCCATTCTTTCACATACACATTCACATCCATGTACTTCCCATCTCACCGTTTCACATATCCTCTCATCTCATCATTCACATCCACATCCATTTTCATTACATCACATCTTATCACATCCTATCGCATCCCCTTTACATCTTATCACATCCCATTTACATCTTATCACATCCATTCCACATCCTATTCCCATTTAGTAGTTTTTACTACTTTGATACTGATTATGGGATTTTTTCTAAATTTCTGCCAATTGCTTGGCCTAGATAAAGGTTCTTTTTCTCGATGACTATTTCCATATTCTTTCTCAATTTCTCAAATGAACTATATTCAATATTCCTCCTTTGAAATAGAAGAATTCATCGGATTTACAGAAATCAATTCTACCCATATTTCCACTTTTGATAAATAATCATAAATTGAATTATACTAAAAATTCATCTTCTTCCCATTTAATTTCTTGGATCTCAAATACCATGGGAATTCATCTTTTAGCATTTAATTATTTGCATTCCAATGTCATGGGAATTTCTCTTTTATCGTCAAATATTTCTCATAAAATAAATTCATCTAAAATAAAATACCCATTAATTCAATATGCTAGGAATTTCTCTTTTTCCATTTAAATGATTGAATTCCAAATGTCATAGGAATTCCTCTTTTATCATTTAAATATTTCTCATAGATGAATAAATTTATCTAAAATTCATCTTTGAATTTAAATAAAATATCCATTAATTCCAATATGCTAGGAATTTCTCTTTTCCCATTCAATTGATTGAATTCCAAATGTCATAGGAATTCCTCTTTTATCATTTAAATATTTCTCATAGATAAAATAAATTTATCTAAAATTCATCTTTGAATTTAAATAAAATATCCATTAATTTCAATATGCTAGGAATTTCTCTTTTCCCATTCAAATGATTGAATTCCAAATGTCATAGGAATTCCTCTTTTATCATTTAAATATTTCTCATAGATAAATAAATTTATCTAAAATTCATCTTTGAATTTAAATAAAATATCCATTAATTCCAATATGCTAGGAATTTCTCTTTTCCCATTCAATTGATTGAATTCCAAATGTCATAGGAATTTCTCTTTTATCATTTAAATATTTCTCATAGATAAAATAAATTTATCTAAAATTTATCTTTGAATTTAAATAAAATATCCATTAATTTCAATATTCTAGAAATTTCTCTTTTTCCATCTAAATGATTGAATTCCAAATGTCATATGAATTTCTCTTTTATCATTTAAATATAATTACCATAATTTTCTCTTTTCTTAATTATTTAATTACACATAAACTTAAAAATTAGTTTTCCATTGAATGTGACAAAAACCATTCATTTAGCCTAGGATATTCAATCCTAGAATATGGTAGGAAGTCCTCTTTTTATGTTATGCATAAGAATGAATTATGTATCAATTTTCTTAAAAAATTTTACCATAGCTCCGCTGCTATTACTAGCAATTTTTAATTTTTATGAAAAGAATAAGACATAATAATGTAATTATGATAGTATAACTACCTTTTAGCCTTAAATCTAATTTATGGATTTATCTCATAATATTACTATAATTTTCAAGCATATAAGTGTAAAAACCATCTTCTTAAACCTCTAGCTTCACAAGCCTAGAGTTTGATTTGTGAATTGAGAATTTCTCCATGAGAAGCACTAATTGAATAGAGAATTGGTCATAGGAATGACCATTATTTGGGGGAGAGAGAGATAAACATACAAGCATTCTAATTTAAGCATAAATGTAAACTTTATGTGATTAATCACTAAAATTCATTAGAGAGCTTCATTTGCATTGAAGAGCCATTCAATTAAATGCTTCTCAAGCTTGAGAGGGGTTGAGAAGTGAAAAACATTTAGAAGAGTAAGAAAAAGACCATAAAATCACACTTTACCTCTTGTTTTGCTTGATTCTTTAGTCATTGGAGAGGCCCCCAACCAATAAATTACTTTAGTATGTTGATGAAGACTCCAAAGTTCTTGTATTTTGTGGGTCTCTCTCCTCCACTTATCTTGATCTAGCATAAGCACCACGTTCTCTCAACATTAGCTTCATCATCGATGGGAGTAAGTCAGCCTTTACTCATGCTATGGTATTTGGTTCTTCCATGATAGTGACTTATGTCATGATTTTTGGCTTTTATATATAGCCTTTGTATATGTGTGCAGGACCACCCTTCAATTTTGAGGAAGAAATCATTATAGGAGGGGATAGTTTGTAATGAAGGCATTTTAGTGAGAAGACCATATTAGGGAGTTTGGAAAAATCCTATTACTTTGGGAATTTACATTTCAATCTACTTTTTTGTGTATCTCGAGCATAACAATTCCAAAGTTGTCAAAGAATGTGGATTTGGAACCTACTCTGCAATAGCTTTCCAATGATATGTCACATGAGGGGGTTTTGATAAAATCTTAAAAGAGTTTACCATGCCCCAATTTTTGGAACCTACTCTTCAATAGCTTTCCAACGATATGTCACATGAGGGGGTTTTGATAAAATCTTAAAAGAGTTTACCATGCCCCAATTCCAAAGTTGTCAAAGAATGTGGATTTGGAACCTACTCTTCAATAGCTTTCCAACGATATGTCACATGAGGGGGTTTTGAAAAAGAGTTTACCATGCCCCAATTTTTTATTCTTGCAAAATGGGAATTAGGATTTTCCCAAACTCTCTAATATGATCTTTGAGCAAAAACATATAGGAGATGGGCCTAGGCACATGGGGCTTAGGGGCATTTGCACATGTGTTGTGTAGGGCATATGGGGCCTTGGGACTATAAAATGCACCAGCCCTAGGATATTGCACTATTCTTCCATGTTTAGGTGCTAGTCCCTATAATGAGTGGGACATGTGTGTACTCCATGCTGATGAGTGCAACCCTTAGGTCCCCTTCATTGCAAATGCAAAGTTAAATTGGTTACATTATTGCCTCTAGATTTGGAAAAAGGATTTAACTTTGCAAATGCAAAGTTAAATTGGTTACATTATTGCCTCTAGATTTGGAAAAGGATTATATGTATTCTCTTTAATGGTGATACCTTTTCTTTAGGATAATGTTTTGATATATGTAAACCAATATTTGGCACTGTTATTGAATTATACGTAAATGGGTTACCTCGATATAGCAAGAGGAGCATGTGGTACTTACCTTCCCAACTTTCTGAGTAAAGTTTTAAAACGATCTTATTCTATTGGAATGGTGGCAAGTAATAGCTATACCCCCTCGCATTTGAGTGTTGGTTCTCTGACGATGGGGCCACATTGCTTTACTCATATTAAGCTTCTCTCTTTTGTACTTTTAACTATTTTTTATTCCATTTGTATGTTTGTTAAGAACTATGGTGGAGTTGATAACTTGCCATGTATATAAGGTGTAAAGTGTATGTGTATCATCAAAACTAAATGAACATGTATATTTGCTTGTTTCAATATGAGTAAATTTTCATTTTTTGTGGTACATAACTTGTCTTGACCTAACATTGTGGGTTGTGAATTTTACACACGTGTGCATGCGCACATGTGCACACTCATTAAATATTAATGATTTTAGTGCCTAAACTATCAGTATCAAAGTGATGCAATCAATACCAATGAAAAGGGAAAACAAATATCCCTCTCCCCTTGCTTGGATTATTAGGGGCCATGCCAACAACCACACCAAAATGATGTTAATGGCCCAAGGGGACAAATAGCTATAAAATATAGCCAATATTCTTCCACAATGAGTCGAGTTATCGACGATGAAAACCATGATGCTTGTAGTATCATCATAAGCCTTTATAATTGGATCCATAATGGTCCTATTTCTTAGGATCTCATTTATGACCCAAATATTATGTTTTATTTATGAGAGAGAGAGAGAGAGAGAGAGAGAGAGAGAGAGAGAGAGAGAGAGAGAGAGAGAGAGAGAGAGAGAGAGAGAGAGAGAGAGAGAGAGATATATATATATATATATATATATATATATATATATATATATATATATATATATATTAGAAGCCATTACAAGTGGATCCATAATGGCCCTACTTCGTAGGATCTCATTTCATGACCTAAATATTGTGTGTGTGTGTGTGTGTGTGTGAGAGAGAGAGAGAGAGAGAGAGAGAGAGAGAGAGAGAGAGAGAGAGAGAGAGAGAGAGAGAGATTAAAAGTTGCATGAAGTTAACTCTTGCTATAGTGTTTACACTTTTTAGGATGATTGCTAGTGCTTTGCTTATAGCAGTTGTGGTGTTTTTTGTGCCCCAAGATGTGAAGATTCCTTATATACCTTAAAAGGTTTTTTAGGGGCATTTTGTTAAACCTAAGAGGGCCATATAGACAAGATTTTAGAGCTTGAAGAGGAGTCTTGCACTGCTAATATTAAGATAGGAGCATTGGAAATTATAGAGCATACAAAGGAGGCATGTACCTGGTAATTACAACAGCTAGGATAAAGGGCTACGAAGAAGGGTAGTTATGACTATAACAATGATGTAGTAATCTTTTTATTTCCTTTTACTATAATAGCTAGGATAAAGGGATACTAAGAAAGGTAGTTATGACTACAATAGTGATTTAGTAATCTTTTTGCCTAATAAAAGATAAATTATGCTTGAAAAAATAGACACTAGTACAAGCTTCTAAAGCTAAAATAGATGGTTGAATGTGATTAGAGCATGTGCTTAAACATGATTGCATTAATTGAAAGAATTTTTTTATACTTAAAAATATAGAAAGAGCTAAGAAAGATCAAAACAAGGTGATGAATACATCATGTGCAATATTAATAACACAAGAAAGAATTCTAAAAATTCAAGGTACAATCAATTTTTTGGTATGAAAATCAATCCAAGTAAAAATTTATCCATGTAAAATGATTTATGTGGTTTAAAGTATTCATATTTTAGATCCACTTTTACCCTCCAAAAAGATTCTCCTGCCTAAATTGTTTCCTTCAATCTCATTTGATTCTCTCAATTACATGATTACACCTACTTTTCCACCTTTTACTTAAATTTCACCAAATGAATCAACCTTTGATGTACATATAATTTTATCTTTAAATAGTTCACATGCATACTAAGAGTTATGCTCGCAGCTTCATTTATGCATAATAAGAGATCACTTTTTTCACTCTTAGTATGTGCACACACATACTAAGATGTGTACTCCCCCTTCATCTATGCACAATATGAGATCGTTTTTTTAACATTCCCCTTGATTTAATAATCATACACTCTTCGCAAAAGCCTTGGGGGTATCACTTTGCAAAAACACATCTACGCATAGTGTGACAAGGTCACTTTTTAACATTAATAACCCTAGATACTTCCTTGCACAAGCCTTGGGGCTGTCACTTTGTTAAAAACATATTTAAAATCCAATTTATGCTTGTTAGATTTTATTACACATTTATTTAAACCCCTTCTTTTGTAAAAATTATGTGTACTTAGATTTTAACTTTAAAAACCACCTTTATAATTCATGTAAAATGATTTATGTAGTTTAAAGTATTCACATCTTAGATCCACTTTTACCCTCCAAAAACATTCTCCTGCCTAAATTGTCTCCTTCAATCTCATTGATTATCTCAATTACATGATTCCACCTACTTTTCCACCTTTTACTTAAATTTCACCAAATGAATCAACCTTTTATGTACATACAATTCGATCTTTCAACTGTTCACATGCATACTAAGAGTTATGCTACCAGCTTCATCTATGCATAATAGGAGATCACTTTTTTCACTCTTAGTATGTTCACACACATGCTAAGATGCATACTCTCCCTTCATCTATGCACAATATGAGATCATTTTTTTAACATTCCCCTTGATTTAATAATCCTACACTCTTCACACAAGCCTTGGGGGTATCACTTTGCAAAAACACATCTATGCACAGTGACAAGGTCACTTTTTAACATTAATAATCCTACACTCTTCACACAAACCTTGGGGGTATCACTTTGCAAAAACACATCTATGCACAGTGACAAGGTCACTTTTTAACATTAATAACCCTAGATACTTCCTTGCACAAGCCTTGGGGCTGTCACTTTGTTAAAAACGTATTTAAAACCCAATTTATGATTGTTAGATTTTACTACACATTTATTTACACCCCTTCTTTTGTACAAATTATATGTGCTTGGATTTCAACTTTAAAACCCCCCTTTATAATTCATCTAAATTATTTGAGAACAATCCTTGTACCTAAGCTACACTAAGATTAACTAGCCTAGGACCCCCAATCGCTACATGCCAACCTTGACCTACTAGTTTGGTTATAGTAAGACAGCTTTAATCATAGTTGGAAAACACATCTTGCAATAATAGGAGTTACAACAATTCTCTTCACGTTGCTCACTTGTTGCTCATGGCAAGCCCGGTTAGATACACTAGACCTTGTTAAGAAATAAATTTAACATTTTGATCTATTTCACACAGCTCATATTAGCTATTGAAACAAAAAATATCATAAGGTTGTAATGAAAATAGAAGTATATGACCAAGAAGTTGATGTCAGTGTTAGTTGTGCCAATTAAAAGCCACAATAATTGTGTGGAAACCTTTATTGTGCTTGATGTCATGATCTGCAAGAATTTAAGGTTTTTTCTTAAAAATATATATGTACATATTTCCTTGGTAAGGGATAAGTGGGTGTGAGGATTTATTTTTAAAAAAATAGAAAGGAAATTTAAAACAAGAAACACCTCACCTATGTTCATTTCACTCGATTCCATCAATCCATGTTGCTTGCACCATGTGGATACATTGTTTATGGAGAACTTGAGCTTCTATGGGGGAGAGGCCATTTTCTCTAAACAGATCGTTCCATTAATAGCATGCACATATTAATTAGTAGATGATTGAGACCTTGATGATGTGGTGATCGAGATGAACATTATTTATTTCTTCTTATGGCACTTGTACTGCATTGGTTTGTAGCCATTTATATAGTAATTACATGTGGACATACATAGGCTAAAAATTGGTCGGGCACTTTTTTCCTCTTTAGAAGGTTTTTTCCCCTTAGCATATGTACACACTCTTGAGTGTGCAGGCACCCTTTTTCCCCTAAGCATATGTACACTCTTATGAGTGTGTGTAAGTGCCCTTTTCATGTCACTTCACTTGTGCTTCACTCATTCTTCTCAATCTACTTTCAGTGTTATGCTTCTCTCTATTACATCTATGTGTGTGGTATCAAATAATTGGTATCAAGGCCAATTCTCTTGGCCGTCATCCCCTTGTCACCTTCTCCTCGAGCTGCTCTTTTGATATTCTGAGATTTAGCTATCCTCTTAGATGGAGAGGATATACCCTACAGTGTAACTATGTTAACTTAAATTTTTGAGCATTTCAGGGCTCTATGTCTATCACCTTTGTCTCCACTCCAATAATTGGTATCAAAGATAGTTCTCTTGGCCCTCCTCCCTTAGTCACCTTTTCCTTGAGCTGCTCTTTTGATATTCTGAGATTGAGCTATCCTCTTAGATGGAGAGGATATACCCTTTACTGTAACTATGTTAACTTAAATTTTTGAGCATTTCAAGGCTCGTTGCTATAAGTTTTTCTTAGACATCCTAGGGGAGTGTCAGTTTGAACTATCTTTGTTCAATTTTGGGTCTTCTTCATTGCAATAGCGTTTGTGCAGATAGGGGTGTCCTCGTCATTAACATCGTATCCTTAGAGCTCATTATCAATAGCTTTGGTAGCATCAACATCATTATCATCGATTTCTTCATTCCTACTAGTAACATTTCTACACTCTACATTGTCATTTTTCATACTCTTTGCAAGTTTCCTTTATCGTAAGTGATCTACTAGCAGCCATCTTGGTTGCATTCAATGGGCATTGACAATACCTACAGGTAGTTGGAATATTTGCATTTTGTGTTAGAGATTCATTATTTACAAGCTAAAATGGTTGACAGTGATATATTTGGGATGCTTTTTGGATTGAGAATATGCCTGATGGGACCAACTACCCCTTGTGGTCCTATCCAGTGATGATAGTTCATTGGTGTCACTACTTTCACAACTTTACCAAATTCATACTAGGTTTTTACATCCACACTTTGGCTCATCACATGAAGGGCAACCCAATGCCTTACCCTTTGATGAGCAGTGCTCTTTCAACACGAGTAGCTCATTGGTGTCTACTACTCTCATAGCTTTACCAGATTCATACCAGGGTTCTTCATCCATACTTTACCTCATGATTAACCCCACTCAATTATGATTTTTTTAAATCAAGCTATATAACAATGTACAAATGGGCAACATATGTCCAATAAGAGATAATCAATATGCAACAAGAAAATTGAGAACTCAAATAAAGGCTTTAACTAACCATTGACAATGTTTAGTGGTAGAAAATAATAATGATAATAAGCTTAATATTTATGTAGCAAACATGCTCAAACAATCTTTTCCCAATGTCACACAAAAAGGAGATCAAGTTGAAGAGTCATGACCTCTATGGTCAAGTGGAGATGCATATGCGATTATTACTTACACATGGTGTATGTGTAAGGGATATTTTATGTGTGTGGGATGCATCTTTTATTTATATCATTTTTTAGGATTAATGTGTTTAATGAGCTATGTGCGTTGGTATGATATATTTAGGACTAATGTGTTTAATCAGTTGTGTGCATATTGGTATGATATAGGCAAGATTAATGTGTTTAATCGGCTTTTTACACTAACTAATATTATTTTGATGAAGGTGTTGATTGAGTGGTGGACTATTTGTTAGTCATAGAGCTGAACCACAATGAGATATCTTGGAAGACATGTGAACACCTATTATTCATGGTTACATACTTTTGGCATTTGTATTTTTGAAAGGCTAAGGCCTAAATCCAAAAAGAGGAATTTTTAGTATAATTCAATTTATGAATAATTATCAAAAGTGGAAATATGGGTAAAATTTATTTTTGTAAATCCCATGAATTCTTTTATTTAAAAGAGGAATATTGAATATAATTCATTTGAGAAATTGAGAAAGAATATGGAAATAGTCGTCGAGAAAAAGAACCTTTATCTAAGTCAAACAATTGGCAGAAATTTAGAAAAAATCCCATTATCGGTATCGAAGTAGGAAAAGCTACTAAATGGAAATAAGATGTGAATGGGATGTGATAGGATGTGAATGGATGTGATAAGATGTAAATGGGATGTGATAGGATGTGAATAGATGTGATAAGATGTAAATGGGATACGATAAGATGTGAATGGGATTTGAATAGATGTGATAATATGTAAATGGGATGCGATAGGATGTGAATGGATGTGATAAGATGTGAATGGGATTTGATAGGGTGTGGTGTGATGAAAATGAATGTGGATGAGATGTGAAGTAAATGGATGTGGATGTGAATGATGAGATGATAATGAGATGAGAGGATATGTGAAAGGGAGAGATGGGAAGTAAATGGATGTGGATGTGTATGTGAAAGGATGTGATGTAAATGGATGTGGATGTGTATGTGAAAGAATGTAATGTAAAGGGATGTGGATGTGAAAGTGATGTGGATGTGGATGAGATGTGATGTGTTGAAAAGAGAGATGGATGTGAATGTGATGTGGATGTGGATGAGATGTGATGTGATGTAAGGGGATGTGGATGAGAATGTGATGTAGATGTGGATGAGATGTGATGTAATGTAAAGAGATGTGGATATGAATGTGATGTGGATGTGAATGAGATGTGATGTGAGTCGGGATAAGTGTGAATGGGTGAGATGTGATGTGAAATGGATGTGATGTGATATGATGTAAATTGGGATAGATGTGAATGGATGTGATGTGATGTGAATCGGGATAGATGTGAATGAATGAGATGTGATGTGATATGATGTAAATTGGGATAGATGTGAATGGATGATATGTGATGTGAATGGATGTGATGTGATGTGATGTGAATCGGGATAGATGTGAATGAATGAGATGTGATGTGAATGGATGAGTGTGATGGGATGTGAATCGGGATAGATGTGAATGAATGAGATGTGAGGTGAAATGGATGTGATGTGATGTGATATGGATGGGGGTAGATATGAATGGATGAGATGTGAATGAATGTGATGTGGATATGGGTAGATGCGAGTGGATGAGATGTGATGAGTATAAATGTAGAAAGATGTGATGAGATGGAAAATGATGTGATGAGAATGGATGAAGGACGATGGGAATACATATGATTGGACTTGGATTAAGTAATGTGAATGGATGAAGGACGATGGGAATACATATGATTGGACTTGGATTAAGTAATGTGGATTGATGTGGAACAATGTGGATTAAGCGATGTGGATTGATGTGGAACAATGTGGAAAGACGAGAGTTCATTATAGAAACTGTATTTATGACCTGTTTTTAAATGATTGTTTTATGTCAAGAATGTTGGGGAAGCATTTTGACCGTCTTGTGAATGAGGTCGTAGAGACCTAAGTGATAAAGTTGCAACAACTGACAGAGAGTCAACAGAGGACGTCTCGCATAGCACGGTCGGCCGAGGTCTTGACCAGCCTCCTCGGTTTGATTTAAATGGTGAGCTTCCGATACGGTGGATGAGGGACCAAGGAAGCGGCCTATGAGTGAAGCGCTAGGTCACCTACGAGAAGGACGCTAGAGGGTGCTGACCATACAGTGCTCCGGCTCTAGGTCGTGGAAGATACCCATGCATGCATCGAGGAAGATATTGGAACAAGGAGTAAGAGTTGTTTTCTGAATTCGAGCATGGATCCGGTTGATTGACCTTGCTAGTCCTCAACGGATGAGTCCATGGCTCTTTTATATGGATCTATTGGTTGATCTTGCTGATCTTTAACGGAGAGTCCATCTAGATTTTTATAAGTGGTATTATGAGCTAAGAACTATTGAAAAGGCCCCTGTGAGTGGACAGGTGGTGATGAGCATTCTGGTTGCCAATGATGCCATAGGTACACCAATGAAGGAATGATTGGAAACTAGAATTCAACCAGATATTTTGGAGGATTATGATCAGGGATACTATGATTTCATTAAAAGATTGTTTTAAAGTTAGCTGAATCTGTGAAACAGGCAATTTCATATTGGGTGTGTAAGTGGTGTGACTATCTTGAAGTTTGCATGAAGCATCGGCTAGGGGACCTGGGAACTCTTTTCCCTGGTACCCGGGACAAAACATAACCAAATTCCTAAACGGATTCTATCACTACAGTGGTTGGGCGGTTGGCTAACCCATGGGACTAGATGGGGTTAGGTTGGACTGGTGGATCCCTAAAATGAGACTCAATTTTGTTATGGTACGATAGATGAAGTAAATCCCAGATAGTCCTTGTTCTATGGAAAAGAATCAACAGCTGTGCCTCTCGATGAGGAAAAAAGCATTGGTCTCTATGATCCAAGTACAAGTCTTTTCCTTGATCTGACCATGTGACTTACGGGTTTGGTCGGATCAGTTTGGTTAGTGATGACCTTGACTACGTTAGAATAAAAATATCCTGGAGGAATCGCCCGTGCTTTTTGGACAAGGGAAGTTTTTTCGAGTTCGGTTTTGGAAGAACCGAGGGATTAGTCTCTTGTCCAGATATCCGTGGGCGAGGCCCCGAGTGAGAGGCTCTGTCCCGTGCAAGAAGTGCTACTTCTGCTGCTAGCACCCCCGAATTTGTTGCGCGGAGGGGGCAGGGATCTTTCAGCTGGTATCAGGTCAGCACCCTCTAGGATCCTTCACAGGTCACCTAGCGCTTCACATCATAGGCCGCTTCCTTGGTCCCTCATCCACCATACCGGAAGCTCACCATTTCAATCGAACCGAGGCTGGTCAAGACCTCAGCCGACCATGCTACGCGAGTGTCCTCCATTGACTCTCCGCCACAACTATTGCAACTTTATCACTTAGGTCTCTACGACCTCATTCACAAGACGGTCAAAATGCTTCCCCAACATTCTTGACATAAAACGGTCATTTAAAAACAGGTCATAAATATAGTTTATATAACAAACTCTCGTCTTTTCACATTGTTCCACATCAATCCACATTACTTAATCCAAGTCCAATCATATGTATTCCCGTCGTCCATCCATTCTCATCACATCATTTTCCATCTCATCACATCTTTCCACATTTATACTCATCACATCTCATCCACTCGCATCTACCCATATCCACATCACATTCATTCACATCTCATCCATTCATATCTACTCCCATCCACATCACATCACATCCATTTCACCTCACATCTCATTCATTCACATCTATCCTGATTCACATCTCATCCATTCCATTCACATCTCATCCATTCACATCACATCTCATTCATTCACATCTATCCCGATTCACATCATATCCATTCACATCACATATCATCCATTCACATCTATCCCAATGTACATCATATCACATCACATCCATTTCACATCACATCTCATTCATTCACATCTATCCCGATTCACATCACATCACATATCATCCATTCACATCTATCCCAATTTACATCATATCACATCACATCCATTTCACGTCACATCTCACCCATTCACACTTATCCCGACTCACATCACATCTCATTCATATCCATATCTCTTTACATTACATCCACATCTCTTTACATTACATCACATCTCATCCACATCTACATCACATTCACATCCACATCCCCTTACATCACATCACATCTCATCCACATCCACATCACATTCACGTCCACATCTCTTTTCAGCACATCACATCTCATCCACATCCACATCACTTTCACATCCACATCCACATCCACATTCACATTCACATCCACATCTCTTTTCAGCACATCACATCTCATCCATATTCCTTTACATTACATTCTTTCACATACACATCCACATCCATTTACATCACATTCTTTCACAAACACATCCACATCCTTTCACATACACATCCACGTCCATTTACGTCACATTCTTTCACATACACATCCACATCCATTTACTTCCCATCTCACCCTTTCACATATCCTCTCATCTCATTATCATCTCATCATTCACATCCACATCCATTTACTTCACATCTCATCCACATTCATTTTCATCACACCACATCCTATCACATCCCATTCACATCTTATCACATCCATTCACATCCTATCGCATCCCATTTACATCTATTCACATCCCATTCACATCTTATCGTATCCCATTTACATCTTATCACATCTATTCACATCCTATCACAACCCATTTACATCTTATCATATCCATTCACATCCTATCGCATCCCATTCACATCTTATTCCCATTTAGTAGCTTTTCCTACTTCGATACCGATAATGGGGCTTTTTCTAAATTTCTACCAATTGTTTGGCTTCGATAAAGGTTCTTTTTCTCGATGACTATTTCCATATTCTTTCTCAATTTCTCAAATGAATTATATTCAATATTCCTCTTTTAAATAAAAGAATTCATGGGATTTACAAAAATCAATTCTACCCATATTTTCACTTTTGATAAATATTCATAAATTGAATTATACTAAAAATTTCTCTTTTTTCTATTTAATTTCTTGGATCTCAAATATCATGGGAATTCCTCTTTTTACATTTAATTGCTTGAATTCTAAATGTCATGGGAATTCCTCTTTTATCATCAAATAAATTTATCTAAAATTCCTCTTTTCTTTAATAAAAATATCCATTAATTCAATATGCTAAGAATTTCACTTTTACTATTTAAATGATTGAATTCCAAATGTCATGGGAATTCCTCTTTTATCATTTAAATATTTCTCATAAAATAAATTTATCTAAAATAAAATATCCATTAATTCCAATATGCTAAGAATTTCACTTTTACTATTTAAATGATTGAATTCCAAATGTCATGGGAATTCCTCTTTTATCATTTAAATATTTCTCATGCATAAAATAAATTTATCTAAAATTTTTCTTTAAATTTAAATAAAATATCCATTAATTCCAATATGCTAAGAATTTCACTCATCCTATTTAAATGATTGAATTCCAAATGTCATGGAAATTTCTCTTTTATCATTTAAATAAAATTACCATAATTTTCTCTTTTCTTAATTATTTAATTATACATAAACCTTAAAAATTAGTTTTCCATTGAATGTGATGAAAATCATTATTTTAGCCTAGGATATTTAATCTTAGAATATTTAGGAAGTCCTCTTTTCACGTTATACATAAGAATGAATTATGTATCAATTTCTTAAAAATTTTACCATAGCTTCGCTACTATTACTAACAATTTTTAATATTTTTGAAAAGAATAAGACTTAGTAATGTAATTATGATAGTATAACTGTCTTTTAACCTTAAATCCAATTTATGGATTTAACTCATAAGATTACCATAATTTACTAGTATATAAGTATAAAAAATCATTTTCTTAACCTCTAGGTTCATAAGCCTAGAGTTTGATTCGTGAATTGAGAATTTCTCCATGAGAAGCATCAATTAAATAGAGAATTGGTCATAGGAATGACCATTCTTTGGGGGGGGAGAGATAAACATAAAAAATTAAGCATAAATGTATTTTTTAATTATTCATTATAACTCATAAGAAAAGTTTGATTTGCATCATAAACACTTAATTTAGAAACTTCTCAAGCTTGAGAGGGGTGAGAATAGTAGAGAAAAACCATAAAATTACACTTTACCTCTTGTTTTTGCTTGCTTCTCTATCTTAGAAGAAGCCCTCAACCAATCAATTGGTTAGTGTGTTGAAAGGAAAGCTCCAAGGATGGTTGAAGAGAGAGAGAGAGGCTCCACTCTCTCCAAAAGTAGAGGATTTTTAAGGGATAATAAAAAATATCATTATTTTAATGTAATACTGGCATGGTATAGTTCACAGATTTTTTTACAAAAGACTAAGGATCTATTTATAGGTGAGGGAGGCCTCTAACCAAGTCCAACTAGGTTCTAGAATTTTCCAGGTTCAGTTGGGCTGAATTTGGACAAGATTTGGACCTAGTTTGGCTCCCTTTTGATTTGGTTTGATCCAGGAGAGAGGAGAGATAAAAATATCACAATTTTATTGAATTAAAAACTCCACCACATGTGTGAAATAGGTGCCTCCTTGAAGTCCCCCCTTCTCCTTACCAAGGTGTCAACAAAAATGTATCATTATATCAAAATATCTCATTATTTTAGTAATATCTCATAGTTTTTAACTAATAAACCTTATACTCAGTCAACTCTTCATCTTATGTGGACATTTACTCATTTTTGGGTATTTTCTTTTATTCATTGGATTTATCTCCTCCCCACACTTGGATTAATCTTATTGGTCCATAGGAACCTTAATTGGACCATAATCTAAAAATTTCTGAAAATCTAGACCCTTAGGCTAAGGTCCATTATACACATTTTTAATTAATTTCAATTGCACATTGGAAAGTTCTTTTTGAATTTATGTTTCAGGGAAAACCATTTTAGACGCTAGGATGATTTTTATATCCAAAAATATCTCAATTTTGGATTATCTCTCTCTAGACATTTTCTCTCTCCAAGCTAAAACAGGGTAAAATAGGATCTTTCTTCTATTTCAAAGAGGGGAATAATTACAAGATGAGAAGGGGAGGTTCTTACACCTGTACACCTCAAAAGCTGGAGGGAGGAATCTTACAAATTGAATAATCATCTTCGCATTGGTATTCACAGCAATGACATCTTTAGCTCTGAGGTTTTTGATTCACCCTCTCTCATCGGTGAAGACGATGTCGTTCGCCCGACGTGTTCCTTCATGAAGGATCTCTCTTATTTTTAAGCTTTCATGTTTATTTATTTTGTTATAAATTTGTTTATGTAAGGTTCATGCTACTAATTTGTTTCAAGTCTATGGTTTTCTCTAATTTTTATATTTAAGATAAAGAATTCATCTCCAAGTGTCATAAATGTCCTAAAGTGGTATCAGAGGTTTGGGGACCACTCAGACCACTCAAGGAGAAGAATTTTTGGAGAAAAATTCAAAACAAAATTTTTATGGAAGCTTTTGATCAAAGGAGTCCATGGAAATTATTTTTAGAAACTCTTAAGGCTTTAACAAATCAAGAAATCATTACACAGGAAGAAGGAAGAGGTAAAAGGCTGCAAGGCACTATCAAAAGTACTTGTGAGTTAGAAAGGTCAAGTTACATGTTTTTGGGGACTTCTAAATAAAAGCAAAAGGATTTTTGACCATTGGATAAAGCTCTTCTCCACCACCTTCAAGAAAACCACCTTCCAAAACCACTTTCAAGCTCAAAACCACTGATCTTCTTGACTAATCAATGGTGAAGATGTTTCTCTCTTAAACATTTTCTTCAAAAAAAATTAAGATTGTTTTGTCAATCAGCGCACTGCCGTCAGTTTATTATTTACAACTACAAGCCATTGAAAGAGTGAGATCAAAGGACTAAAAGCAAAAATTTATTGTCGGATTAAAACCTACTCTTAGAGCAGAGATCAATATGTTTCAACCCCTCTATCCATGAAAATATCTTTGGCTTATAATTATGAGCAAAATAATGGAGTTCTCAGAGAGAACAAACCACCTCAAGATTCTCATGCTAAAATTTTTAAAAAGTTTGTTCCTTTTTGTAAGTTTGACAAGCACACCAATGATACTAGAGGTGTTGTTTCTGACAATAACCACAATCGTGGTGCAAACAACAATAAAAAAAGAGTGATGATGCAAAGAAGAAGCAAGATTTTATACCTAGATATGTGATGTGCTACAACTATCGACAAAAAGGTCATATCACACCCAATCACGTAAAGAAGAAGAAGAAGAAGCAACCAACTGCACGAACCAACATGATTGATGGCCAAGAAGATGCGGAGGATAAAGACTTCTCTCTGGAGCAAGAGGGTAATTCCAAACCTTAAGATATTTTCGATGATTTAGCTTAAGCAATGAAATAAGTATTTACACATTTTTCAATTTGTATATAATAACTATCCTCACACTGCACTAAGAAAGCATTATTTGATATAGTCTATGGTAAGGCTATGTCGACCCTTACGACTCATCTGTCACATTCTATTGAGGCTAGAGATTCATCGCATAGCAAAGCACAATGGTGCTTGGGCAGCAATAGTCTATTTATACCCCAAGATCAAATCTGCTTCCAACACATACTCAACACAAAAAACTTGCAAGTAAGGGGGTTAGTTTCAATATACATTGTATGTTCAAAGTACCCCAAACATGGCATGTTCAAGTCTTATGTAAATGGAATTCTTTCAGGATGATCCATGAGTGTTGGTTGACCTAACAAATTCCACAACTCAAGGGTCATGAGATTCTGCTCTCTTATTGGATAAAGCTGTGCTTGAATTGTGGTGATTTTATTGGAAAGTTCTAATCCAACCATAATTCTTGGGATATTCTCAGTAAGATAGGTTGGAAGTTCTAGCTCCTCCAAGGTGTCTTCCTCCCGTAAGAACAATTAAACAATGCTTGCAGGAGTGTTCAAGGTGACTATTTGCATGGATTCATTAAGTGAATACAACGAGTCACGTATCCAAGTTCCACCAAGGACGACATCATACAGGATGTTATGACTAGCTCGAGGGATAATTAACGCGCGTTTGCGCTTAACATCATTGCCCGCCGCCGTAAGGAAATCTAACCATACCATGATAGAATCTTTAAGAGAAACCATGGATGTTTCATTTTGTGTTTTAGCTTTAGATCCCATTTTGGTTTCATATTCCCATTCATTTTCATCCTTGTTTTGGCTCTCATCTTTTTCAAGAGTCCCCAATGTGTACAATGGTACACTCGGTCCTCTGACAATTCTAACTAAATTCTGTTTGGAAACTTGTGAATCCTCACAATCCTGTTCTATGGAGCTCTTTATGTCTTGGTATAACTCATGTTTAGCCTTTAAAGGTGCAAGTGTTGATGCTATGCTGGCTTCACCACATGAGAGAAGAGCATTCCTCCAAAATAAGGTTTTGAGAGATTGCTTTAATTTCGTTAAGGGATTCATCTAATTCCTCACGTGCTTTTCCAACCGCATAATTCGTGCATTCTGTCTCTAATTACTCTTCTGTAAAGAGTATGTCTTTCTCTTAAAAGGGAAAGCGATACTCCTCCGGGTTTTATATTTTGGTTGCTTTTTTAGGATTGGCCTTATGAGGTTCAATCACAACCAGTGATCCTATAAGACACTCAATCATGCTAAGCATACTCTCTTGAGCTTGCTTTTTGCATTCCGCATATGTCATGTGATCATGATTTTCAATTTGGGATGGTTGGGCGGGTTCTAGTTTCTGGATTAGTCTGGGAAGTGCACTGAGTGAAGAGTCAGAACTTGTTTCATCCTCACTTAGCGATGCTCTAAAACATGTTTCATCTTCTGACTTTCGTCGAATCGTTAGGTTTTCATTATGTTTACCCATGCGATGAGAACGAACTTTCTTTCAGGCTTTTGTATTCTATATCGCACATGTGGGTGTTGTGGTTTGAGTGGTGGCCTTTGAGGTGGATGTTTTTGAATCATGTGTAGCTTTTGGCTCTTTTGGGGTTATGTCCTCCACAGGCTCTTCATCGCTATCCTTTATTTCAACTTTGGTGTCTACAGTTTGTTACCCCTTGTTTTTCTTGGGTTTAGAGGGTTTTGCTTTCTCTTTTGAGTTTTTCTTTAAAGCATGTTCTTCTACCCATTTCAAAGTATTGTCTTTTGCATTCTTTTTTACTGTTTCTTGTGTCTTGGCTTGTAATCGCATAAGCATATTCAAGGGTACCGTGGACAATCGCCCGTTTTGCACACTTAAGATATTTAGAGTTGTATTGTGTGAGACAGGCTGCAATGAAGTAACTCGCTTTGGGAAATCTTGGAACATGTGGTCAATGCCGCAGCATTCACATAGGGGTTGCAAAGTGTCAGTGATTGTGGGAACGGAAGTATTCTAAACTATGTAATTATCCACCTTGTGTGGTCCACGACAATAGAAACACTGAAGTGTTCAATTAACTATTTCTTGAGCAGTTTCTAGCCTTGGTCTGTTTCTGCTTGGTGCACGAGAAATGGAGGTTTTGAGTTAATTGTAGATGAATTGGGACATTGGGATGTGTCGTGACCAAAGGTTTTGCAATATATGTAGTACAGAAAAACAGGTGCCTTGTACGCACAATGGGGATTAGGATGGTCATAGTGATTGCACTGAACACACAAGGCATTTCACTCACCACTTGGAGAGACATTAAGGATGTTTGTTTTTGAAGGATCTCATCCTCTCTTAGAGATGTCGATTGAAAGCTTTTAAGCAAGGCTACATAGAATTCAAGAAAAGAAATTCTGAGATCGATCGTTCTTTAGCCATTTTCTTCACTTGGTTTAGATGAGGAACATCTCGTATCATGATCATCTGCCATCATGTTGTTATCTAACCATATTGCATCTTTACAACATTGATCAAATGTTTTTGGATTAGATGCAATGATCAAGTTGTGCAAGCTGTTATTCTTTAAGCCCATCATGAAACATCTCTTCAATTGAGAATCGTTTAATTTTTTCCATGACTCACATCGTGAGTCCAAGAGTTTTATCCGAAGGATAAAGTCTCTAATGGTTTCTTTTGGTTTATGCTCAATTCAATATAGTTCGCTTGCTGCACTCCACCGATCACCTTGTCTTGTCTTGAAAAGCCATCGATAAAGGCTATTTTCAAGGTTTTGAAGTTGATCTTGATTGTCGACATCGATGTGATGAACCATCGACTAGCCTTTCCCACTATGCATAGGCTCAATGCATGTATCTTGGTGGGGCAGTTGGGATTTCCAAAGGCCTCGCATCATTGTTTAAACATTTGTATAAATTGAGCAGGATCAGTTATTCCATCATATTTGCCCATGATTTTGGAGATCTATACAGCCGTATTTTTGTATGAGTCACTGAGGCTGTATGTGAGTACTCTTGTGGGTAGGGACTCACTTAGTCCTTGGGCAACACCCCTTCCTAGAGTAGTCAATATGTCCAAGATGTGAGCATCTAGGGGTTGAAAAGGGTTGGTACCCATAGGATTTATGGAAATGTTAGGTAAAGGACCAAAGCTCGGTGGGATTGAAGTGACAGGAGGTGTAAAACACGATTGCACGCTTGTTGTTGGCATGGCAAATGGTATTGGGAGGTGCATTTGTGGCATGGATCTCAATGGCTCGAAGATGTCGGCCATTGGGTTCAGTGAGAGTGTCGGCCCACGTATCCCTCTATCGTTGCCATGTCTTACGTTGTCAATTGCTCCTTAATGAGCAAGCACACACACACACACACACACACACACACACACACATATTCTCACAGCCCGTTACAGCCTTAGGAGGCCTGGCGTACTCTTCCTCGCTAGGTCAAACGAGTGTCCATTTTGTCCTAATTAGCTTAGGCACTACACCCGCACATGAATGACCTCTTAGGAATATTTTTTTGGAAAAGGTGCATGCTAGTAGCTTCCCAGATGGAAGAGGAGATCCTAAAACCTATTTTCCATCATTGTCTCAAGATGAAAAAAAAATCTAGGAAATTTTTTTTCCTATTTCGCAACCCGTTTTTTAAGGTGTTCCAAAAGGAATTTGGAAAAACTCTGTAGTATGAGAGAGTTGTAGTATTTTTGGAGTACTACAACTTTGTCTCTCTCTGAGTCGTTTGTGATTTTGTCGTTTAGACCCTCAAAAAGTAGCCTCAATATGGTTTGAAGTCATTTTTGCACTATTTTTGGCAAAAAATTTAGTGCTTTGATCCTTTTTTACCTCGATTTTTGGGTCAAATTTTGAGGCTAATGGTCGTAGGCCAAAACGATCGATTTTGACCTCGAACGGTCGAGACCAATTTCAAAGAGCTGGATGTTAGCTTTTCGATGAGCACTAGAGAGCCTTCACGAGATTCAAGGTTTAGGAGATATGAGCCTCCAAACAGGGCTGTTTTCCAGAGTCTTTTTTTTTTCCGACGGTCCTCCTTTCACGGCGTGAACTAGTAGGGTGCAGTTCATGGCGTGAAACAGACTTCACGGATTTTATCAAATTTATTTTTTATTTTTATTTTTATTTTTATGGGGAATATTTCACATTGTGAGACATTTAAGGGTTCACACCATAAAACGCTTAGAACGTGAGACAAACTTCACAGAATTTATCAAAACAATTTTCTTTTTTTTCTTTTTTTTGGCGTGGGGACTGTTTCACGTCGTAAAATGTTCGGGACATGAACCAAAAAAAATAATTCTACGCGGACACTATTTCATGACATAAAACACTTAAGGGTTCACGTCGTGAAACGCTTAAGATGTGAACTGATTTTTTTTAGTTTTTATTTGGGCAGGGACTCCTAAGACGTGAACTCTTAAGACGTGAGAGTGCAGAAACGGTTCACGGCATGAGTCACATGGCTCACGCGTATTTTTTTTTTAATAGCGCAGACCCCTAGGACGTGAACCCTTAAAACGTGAGTGCACAAATGATTCACGGCGTGAGCCACATGGCTTCTTCTTTTTTTTTTTGGTCTAGAGGAAAATTTGAATTTCCTTATTTGGGTGGGATATTTTTTGAATTTTAAATTAAAGAGATATGGGCATTTTCCCAAAAAGACAAGTGGGAATAAAAAAAGTCAACCTTTTTTATGACACCCCCTTACACCCTTCACAAATGACCCCCAAAACGGATAATTTAACAACTCATGGGCATCTACCCATTGAATGCTCATTAGCCTTAATGAGTTATGTAAAAAAGTGATTAAAAATTAATCAAAGATAAATCCTCCTACTAATCTTTCCCTCTTTTACACTAATCAAGGACTCTAATTAACCATTAATCCCTAATTAATTTACACAATTGAGCACATCATTAGATAGAGCAAGGAATTGCTAAGCTATGTGCATCAACTAATGTGTAAATTAATGTATAATTGAGATTAATTAGGCTCTTAATCTTGGTTTCTTCTTTTAAGACAAAATTAAGCAAGGGAAAGCCAAATTTCTCCAATTGATGAAGAAATTGATGTAATTAGGTGTTTTGATGCATCTAAATGCTCTCAAAACACTCAAACACACTAATCTCGACTAATTTCGACTACTTACATGACTAAATTAGACCCCAAAAATATATTTTCTAAATATTTGGCCTCTTGAACAAGATTAATCACTCTTAATGACAAAAACTAGTCCATTAAGAGAGATTAGTCGATTTCAAGAGTTTTTTTGATGATTTTGCAAGAAAATTTTTGAAGGATTAAACTACTCCTAATGCTTGCTAAAACTCTAATGCATATAATTCCAACAAAAAACACATAAATCAAGTAAAAATTAACAATTCTAGCTCTATGTTTAACTCTAAAGAGAGCTAGAAATCACTAAAAATTACATTCTATTGCATTGTTTGATGTAATGGATGCAAAGTAAGCCTAATGTACTCTATGTGCAAGCCCTAGGAACATTAAAAACCACATTATCAACAACAAAAACAATAAATTAAGCTAAAAATTAAACAAAAAGGTATTATTTTCAAAACAAAAAAGAGAGCTGTTCTACACCAAATCACACACAAATCACCATCAAATCCATATCTTTTTCATGAAAAACCATTAATCAAGACAATGGGCAATGTGTAATACGTAGATTAGAGAAAAATGATGGAAAAAGCTAAGGGATGACTCCTCGGCAGCGGCGCCAAAAATGTTATGGCTCACCCTAACCCTCCTTGAAACAAATCCAACAAGAGATTACCTAGTGAATTGTAACTATCGTGAGGATCTTTCCAATGGCCGAGCTCGTAACCCTTGAGGTCTTCAAGCTCTACAACTCCTTGAGAAGCAATTCCACCATGCCTCGCATGAGCGTTGTCACTCCTCACCTCACATCACGTGTACTCGTCCCTCCTCTCACCTCACATCACTCACACACACTCACTAGCATGCATTAGAGAGAGAGAGATTAGTAAGAGGATTAGCAAGAGCAAGACTCTATTGCACAATGGAAGAGTCTCTTATATTATGAGAGAAATTCACTTATATACATGGCCATAAGTGTTCACACTCAAACTGTGGCCGATCGGGCATTTTAGGCTCATAAGAGGCCTAATGCTATTACAATGACTACTCTCATAATATATCCATGAAGTACATCACTTGGAACTTCATCCTAACTTGCTACCACATGCTCTTAAAGCGAGAATCACCTTAAGTATTCCATCGGACCATTACAGGCGCATGTCCAAGTTGTAGCTTTGGACACCATTGCTTCATATCTTGAATGTATGACCTTTTGGTGTATCTACCTTGACTCCTTGATGTAAGATAATGGCGGTAGCTCTTGGTAACCCTTGGAATGGGTTAACACACTAATCTTGATCAAGAAAATACAGTTCAAAATTAACAGTAATCTAAAAATGATTATCACTAATCAAGATTAATAAAATGCATTTGAAAATTGGATTAGGCATAATTCAAAAATTATTATCACTAATCACTTCCTAAGCAAGGATCTAAGCCAAGATCTCTGATACCAATTAGAATGGAGTGATCATAAAGCTCAAATTAGGGACAAATCATCATGGATTAATAAAAAATTAAGGATAATCTCATACAATGGCCATGATGCCTAAGTGAGTTAACCTCCCACTAAGAGGATGGCTATCAAGCTTTCCATGAGCCCTAGACCATGAAAGGCCATCTCTAAGAAAAGAGCCAAGATGTCAAAAGGTTTCAAAAGGTAGAAATGTAAAGAGTTAAAGGTACAATGATAGTCCATGAGCCCCCTTTTATACTTGAGCCCATGACCAAGTCCCTAGACCTAAACTAAAGGTGTTGCTTCATTACACCACAGCCTGTTTACGAAGGTTTTTTGGTGACCTCTCCCTCAGGATGCACCACCATTTCTTCGTAATGCCTCCTACACTCTATGCCTGGAGGACATAGATAGTACCACTGGATATGCTCTGGGATGTGGACATATTTTCCATTTGTCCTACGTCACCCAGGAGCTAATACATTTCTCAACATGTCCCTCTTGCCAAGCACGAGTCGACCTTGCCACATACAGAGTTCTCGGCATTCACGATCTTCACCCAGGCTTCGCTCAAGTCAATGCTAAGACTCACATGCCACTAGATTTTACATCAGCTACTATTGACTCAGAACTCGATGTCGCCCAGGAGACGACAGAGTTTAGGAGCCCGAGGTGCTTCCAAAGATTGAGTGGAGTGCACACGAGCTCGATGGATATGAGAGAGTCCTTCAGGAGAGCCAGCTCATAACACACGAGCATATAGGTGGTGCTGGTCCCAGTGGCACCTCGAGTGATGGTGCTGGCACAGCAGTGCTCCTTCACATGAGCAACATGTCCTTACAGCAAAGGAGCTTACAAACATAGAGTGGTAGGCACGAACCATTGTTCATTACAGATTTTACATTTATAGATAGATATGTCTTGTAGTAGCATGACATCGAGAGGGAGGGAGAGGGCTATAGTGGGCAGCTTATGGGACTCATGAGCTCTGAGTACACTAGCACTAGCTTATGATCCTGCCTTTCAGGTAGACCTCCTTGCAAATATTTGACAATCCCTATAATAGAGCAGCTAACATAGCCTCCTTGACGTGCACAGCATCCTCGATGCGCACGTCGAACACCAGTCTCGGATGACGATATTGATTGGGTGCCCATGGATAGTGAGTAACCTCGGACTAGCTAGGATAGCTTGATCTATTGAGTTAGTGGCTAAACCCATAGTAGTTGGGTTAGCTCACATTTTGATGTACTTAGTTAATGTTTACATTTTTATGAGTTGTCTTTATTGAGGATCATTCATTTTAGTTGATGTTCTTGTTTTATGGATTTTTTTAATTTGGATATCATATTGTTTGAAAATCCCACTCTTCCCCATGCCATCGTAATACCCAAACATCATCCGCCGCCGATGGTGACAAAACTTTGTAAGCATGTGGGGGGGACCCTCTCCCACATGCTCGCAAAGTTTGGTCACCATCCGACATGTTTAGATTATCAATTAGCATCAAATGTGGAATTTTCAAGTCTCTTAGTGCTCAAGAGGCCATGGAAAATCTCGCTACCCAAACATCCTCCAATGGTGACCAAACTTCGCGAACATGTGGAGGGGGTCCCCTCCCACATGCTCGCAAAGTTTAGGTCAACATCGAACGACATTTAGGTTATCAATTAGCACCCAGTGTGGAATTTTTAAGTCTCTTAGTACTCAAGAGGCCACAAAAAATCCCGCTCTTCCCCATGCCATCATACCCAAACATCGTTTGGACCCCCCTCCCACATGCTCGCAAAGTTTGGTCACTAATCGATTATCAATTAGTGCCCAATGTGAAATTTTCAAGCCTCTTAGTGCTTGAAAGGCCACAAAAAATCCCACTCTTCTTCATACTATCATACCCAAACATCGTCCGAGAGATCCCCACATGCTCGCAAATTTTGGTCACCATCGAACGATGTTTGGGTTATCAATTAGCACCCAGTGTGAATTTTCAAGTCTCTTAGTGCTCAAGAGGCCATGGAAAATCCAACTCTTCCCATGCCATCGTACCCAAACATCATGTGATGGATGACTAAACTTTGCAAGCATGTGTCCCCCCCACATGCTCGCAAAGTTTGGTCACCATCGCACAATGTTTGGTTCACTTTTAGTGCCCAGTATGGAATTTTCAAGTCTCTTATGTTGAGATATCGAGCTCATCTAGTGAGGCGGTGGACACTGATGACCCGCTTGGGGGATAGGCCCCACACTTACACCACTGGCATGGTTGGTGAGATCATGGGTGATATGTGGCCAGTGGGATGACAGGTGTGACAGCCATTCTAGAGACTGGCATAGTTATAGCGTCAGCTCATTTAGTTGGGTTCACACTATAGAGAATCCTAGTATGTATTTGGTTGAGTACCTTTCATATTGTGTGTACTCTTATCTTTGTATATGGTGTGTTGAAAGTTGAGTGAAGAAGAAGAAGATTTTCAGCCTCTCACCTTGTGTGCTCTCTTTTAGGGTTTTGTGAGTGTGTGTGTGCTTGCAAGAGCTCAAGCTCTCTTCCCCCCTGCATCTTTTCATGGTATTAAAGCCTGGTTCATGCTAAGGGCTGAGCTGCAAGCAAGAGAAGCACAAGAAGTGGTACGAGGGTAAGAGCTTCATCTACTCTTCCCTATTTGTATTGGCGACTATACCCTTGTCGAGAGCTCTACGGGAGGCACCGACAAACGATCTCTTATTGAGGAGCTTTCTTCGTGGGAGTAAAGCTATAGGGCAACTATTCTGTCCAATAAGACAAAATATAGGATACATATTTTCGAGTCAAAAACGTGTTTCGGGCACATTACGACCTCCGTTTTTTAGAAAGCATGCGATTTCGAGCACTGCGGGTAAGTCATCGATTCTCAGAACTATGTTTTAAGAACTGCAGGAAGACAGATTGGTTGTGCAGACATTGTGTGTGCTGCAAGGAGATCAACAATTTCCATTGGGTGTATGTATGCACATTGAGGTCACTGGTTGTGACATTTGAGTGTAGTACAGTACCGCTACAGAAAATACAGCAGTTTGTGCATGACAAATCAGAGTGCTATTTTCTGATAATTTTGTGTGTCTGGGAAGATGTCAAATGATGGCATAAATATATAGAAGGTGAGCATGAAGAGGCACTGGAGATACCAGAGATCAATCCAACTACTGCAGATGTGAAAGAGCTCAAGGCGCTCAGATGGAGGGGGAGAGTACTTCTCCAATGAGTTCTCTGAATTTTTGAAGAAGAATGGTATTCGGAGACAGATTACATGCAGATACACTCCGCAGAGCAAAATGGAGTTGTTAAGCGAAAAAATAGGCACATTGCTGAGACTGCGCGAGCATTGATTGGAGAGAAGAATATGCCGCATAGCTATTGGGATGAGGCTGTTTCTACAGCAGTTTACATCATGAACAGGACTCCAACTGCAGCCATACATGATGTAACTCCAGAGGAGAGATTTACTCGCAGAAAACCTGATTTGTCTCATCTGAAAGTCTTTGGATGCATTGCATATGTGCCAGATGAGCTGAGAACTAAGCTGGATCCAAAGCTGAAAAATGTGTGTTTATTGGATACTCCCTTGAGCAAAAGGGATACAGGTGTTATAACCCTGCTACACGTGAGTTGAGGGTAAGCAGGGATGTTGTTTTTGATGAGATGAGCAACTGGTATGCTGCTGATGGTATGCTGCTGAAAAAGAAGCTGTTGTTGGGGCTGATGTGAGTGGAAATGTGGTTGCACAAAATGCAAGTCAGCAATCACAGTCTTTGAGTGGATCAGGAGAGTCCTCATCTAGTGGTTCAGTTGATAGACCATGGAGTGGCAGGCTGCGTCATAATACCAGTCCTACAAATGTGATTAGTACATCACATAAAGGCAAAGAGAAAGTCGTTGAGCCCCTTAGTATGCTTGACATTTTTGCAAGGCATTCTCATGTTGATGGAGAGTCTAGTGGCTCAGAGATGAGCCTTAACGAGGATCTTGGGATACTAGCTATGAGAACAGAGATGAGCCTTAACGAGGATCTTGGGATACTAGCTATGAGAACACCTGGTGTAAAGAAGGCTATGGAAGCCATGAATACAAAGCTGCGAAGATCTGGGAGAGTAAAGAATCCTATGCAGAGGCTTACCTATGATGGTTATGTGGCACATCACTATGCATACATGACAAAAGTTGTGCAGGTTGTAGAGCCCACATGCATTGATGAGGCCATTGGAAATGTGTGTTGGGAGAAAGCTATGGATGAGGAGATGGATGCACTATATGGAAATGAGACGTGGGATTTAGTGCAATTGCCTAAAGGCAAGAAAGCCATTGGATGCAAGTGGGTGTACAAAGTAAAACATAACAGTGATGGAAGCATAAGCAGGTACAAGGCTAGATTGGCCAAAGGATATGCGCAGACATATGGCATTGTTTATGAGGAAACTTTCAGCACTGTTGCCACTGTTGCCAAGATGGCAACAGTGAGAGTTGTGATAGCAGTGGCTACGTCAAAGCAATGGTCTTTACATCAGATGGATGTAAAGAATGCATTCTTGCATGGGGATTTGCAGGAAGAGGTATAAATGTTGCAGCCACCTGGTTATGAGAATGTGAGTCACCCTGAGCATGTTTGCAAGTTGAAGAAAGCCTTGTATGGCTTAAACAAGCACCAAGAGCATGCTCTGACAAGATTTCTGAATATCTTATCACTATTGGCTTTCATGTAGCCAATGCAGATTTCTCGCTGTATGTGAGACACAGTGATAAAGGGGTTGTGCTTGTTGTCATCTATGTAGATGACCTGAGGGTTGTTGCAAGATCAGGGTGTCCAGTTTATGCTGGACTGGGACAATTCTTGGACAACAAATTTGGGGGAGAAAGGTACCTCAAACGAGATCAAGAAACTAATAGAAAATACACATACACTCAAATTTACCCTCAATATAACTTAAATTAATATAAATTAGTCTAATTTATCAAAATTACCCAAAAATATGATAAAACAATTAAAAAATGATCTCTCCATACTTAGAGTGATCTATGTTTTTTTCCATAGATGCACCAATACAAGTATACTAGTCCCCTATAGGTTTTAGATGATTTACATCAAAAATGTAATTTTACTAATTAGATTATTAGTATTTGCAGGCCTTCTGATAGCCTGGAAGAATTTTAGAAAAGAGATCATTAAAAATCGAACCATTGGATTTGCAATTTTGACTAACCACCACATTCTACCAATGTCTCACTATCTATCACTCTTTTGATCTACAAGATTAT
The DNA here is from genome assembly GCF_041138505.1 of Cibotium barometz. Lineage (NCBI taxonomy): Eukaryota > Viridiplantae > Streptophyta > Polypodiopsida > Cyatheales > Cibotiaceae > Cibotium > Cibotium barometz. The sequence continues at coordinate 5,685,223 of NC_141103.1, read as the reverse complement.
GCATTTTTAAGTCGTAGTTATTGTGGGTGCAAAAAGTGGCATATATTATAACACTTTAAAGAGCTTGAAATATTTTAAAAAAATAGACAAATAGCTTAAAAATTTCTCAAAAAATCAAGTTAAGCTCTATATTATGTAAAGATCTAAGATGCAAAGTGGAAATCTCATATGAGTTTATATGTGAAAGATATTAGCATTTTATGGAACCAGCCCAAATTTGGGACATGGTGTATACATTGAGATTGTACCTAAGGAAATGAGGACTTTTAACTATCTAATGCTTAATTAGATTATGCAACTATATTCCCAACTTTGCATGTGACGTTCCAACAAAAGAACTTGAAATGAAATTCCTTTGTTAGCTAGGAGAGATTGGCCACTAAAGGTAAATAAATGCCTGTTTTTTTACTATTTACAGGGTGCCCGAGTGGACAAAACTGGGCACCCTGATCCTGCAACCACCCCTGATCATTAAACAAGGAACCATGATGCAGAGATCTTTGATGTAAAGATCTTGCTTAAACAGAAGTTTGAGATGAAGGATCTGGGGGAGCTTAGATATTTCTTGGGCATTGAGGTGATTAGGTCACCACATGGTATTGGATTACTGTAGAGACAGTATGGCTTGGACATGTTGTCCAAGTATGACAGGCTGTAAGCCTATCTCAGTGCCATTGGATCAGAATGGCAAGTTGAGTGTAGATTCTGGAGAGATTTTGGAGGATCCTACTATGTATAGGCACATAGTAGGAAGCTTGATCTACATGATGATCACCAGGCCAGATTTGAGCTATGCTGTTGGGTTGGTGAGTCAGTTTATGCAGGTTCCACGGAAGCCGCATTTGGATGCATTGAGATGCATACTGAGGTATGTGAGGTCTACTTTGCATTATGGACTATTTTATGAAACTGGGACAGAGATATGTGTACATGGGTACACAGATGCTGATTGGGCTGGTAGTATCTCAAATAGGAGATCTATTAGTGGCTTCATGTTTGCTTTGGGGAGTGCTGCTATGACTTGGAGCAGCAAGAAGCAGCCTACGGTTGCTCTATCCAGTACAAAGGCTGAGTACAAAGGTGCTGCTATGGTAGCATGTGAGGTAGCTTGGTTGAGAAAGCTACTTGCAAATTTGGGTCTATCACTGGATAGACAACAAGTTGTCATTTTCTGTGACAACATTAGCAGTATACAGTTGGCCAGGAACCCAGTTTTTCATGCTCGCACGAAGCATATAGAGGTCCACTACCATTTTGTCAGAGTTTTGGCAAGAGACGTTGACCTTGTTTATGTCAGCACCACACAGGATCATGTCGCTGACATCTTCACCAAAGCATTGGGTATAGAGAAGCTCCGCAGATTCAGGGCTTTGCTTGGTGTACATGAGATGGAGTTGAGCTCGAGGGGGAGTGTTGAGATATCGAGCTCATCTAGTGAGGCGGTGGGCATTGATGACCCGCCTGGGGAATAGGCCCCACACTTACACCAGTGGCATGGTTGGTGAGATCATGGGTGATATGCGGCCAGTGGGATGACAGGCTATGTGACAGCCATTCTAGAGACTGGCATAGTTATAGCGCCAGCTCAATTAGTTGGGTTCACACTATAGAGAACCCTAGTATGTATTTGGTTGAGTACCTTTCATATTGTGTGTACTCTTATCTTTGTATATGGTGTGTTGAGTGTTGAGTGAAGAAGAAGAAGATTTTCAGCCTCTCACCTTATGTGCTCTCTTTTAGGGTTTTGTGAGTGTGTGTGTGCTGCAAGAGCTCAAGCTCTCTTCCCCCCTACATCTTTTCATCTTAGTGCTCAAGAGGCCATGGAAAATCCTGCTCTTCCCCTTGCCATCGTAACAAAACATCGTCTGATGGTGACCAAGCTTTGCGAGCATGTGGGAGGTCCCCCCCACATGCTCATAAAGCTTAGTCACCATCCGACGATGTTTGGGTTATAAATTAACACCCTATATGAAATTTTCAAGTCTCTTAGTGCTCGAGAGGCCACAAAAAAATCCCGCTCTTTCCCATGCCATCGTACCAAAATATCTTCCGCCGATGTGACCAAACTTTGCAAGCATGTTGGGGAGAATATGCTCACAAAGTTTGGTCACCACCGGATGATGTTTGGGTTATCAATTAGCGCCCAGTGTGGAATTTTCAAGTCTCTTAGTGCTTGCGAGGCCATGGAAAATCCCGCTCTTCTCCATGCCATCGTACCTAAACATTGTCCGATGGTGACCAAACTTTGCGAGCATGTGGGGGGTTGCTCGCAAAGTTTGATCACTATCGAATGATGTTTAGGTTATCAATTAGTGCCTAGTGTGGAATTTTCAAGTCTCTTAGTGCCCGAGGGGTCATAAAAAATCCCGCTCTTCCCCATGCCATCGTACCTAAACATCATCCAATGATGATAAAACTTTGCAACCATGTAAGGGACCAATGATGATAAAACTTTGCAACCATATAAGGGACCCCCACATACTCACAAAGGTTAGTCACCACCATCGGACGATGTTTGGGTTATCAATTAGCTCCCAGTGTGGAATTTTCAAGTCACTTAGTGCTCGAGAGACCATGGAAAATCCTTTCTTCCACATGTTATCGTACCCATCGTTCAATGGTGACCAAACTTTACGAGCATGTGGACCCTCCAACATGCTCGTAAAGTTTGGTCACTATTAAATGATGTTTGGGTTATCAATTAGTACTGAGTGTGGAATTTTCAAGTCTCTTAGTGCTCAAGAGGCCATGAAAGATCCCGCCCTTCCCCATGCCATCGTACCCAAACATCATCCGATGGTGACCAAAATTTGCACGCATGTGGGGTCCCCCACATGCTTGCAAAGTTTGGTCACCCCATCGGACAATGTTCGATATATCAATGAGCGCCAAGTGTGGAATTTTCAAGTCTCTTAGTGCTCGAGAGGCCATGGAACATCCCGCTCTTCCCCATGCCATTGTACCCAAACATCGTTCGATAGTGACCAAAATTTATAAGCATATGGAGGGGCCTACATGCTTGCAAAGTTTGGTCACCATCGGACAATGTTTGGTATATCAATTAGCGCCCAGTGTGGAATTTTCAAGTCTCTTAGTGCTCGAGAAGCCATGGGAAATCCCGTTCTTCCCCATGCCATCATACCCAAACATCCTCCGGTGGTGCCTAAACTTTACGAGCATGTGGGGGTGTTAATCCAATTCTAGGATTAACAAGAGCTACTGCCATTATCTCACATCAAGGAGTCACGGTAGATACACTAAAGAGTCATACATTCAAGATATGAAGCAATAGTGTCCGAAGCTACAACTTCAATGGGCACCTATAATGGTATGCCGGAGTATTTATGGCGATTCCTGCTTCAAGAGCGTGTGGTAGCAATATATGGTGATTCTCACTTCAAGAGCATGTGGTATCAAGTTAGGATGAAGTCCTAAGTGATGTACTTCATGGATATATTATGAGAGTAGTCATTGTAATAGCATTAGGCCTCTTATAAGCCTAAGTGATGTACTTCATGGATATATTATGAGAGTAGTCATTGTAATAGCATTAGGCCTCTTATAAGCCTAAAGTGCTCGGCCGGCCATAGTTTAAGTGAGTGTAAACACTTATGGCCATGTATATAAGTGAATTTCTCTCATAATACAACATACTCTCCCATTGTGCAATTGAGTCTTGCTCTTAGAGGGACGAGGACCTGTAGTGCAATGCGGCGGTGTGACAACGCTCGTGGGAGATGCGGTGGAATTGCTTCTCAACAAGAAGTTATAAAGCTTGGAGACCTCAAGGGTTACGAGCTCGGCCATTAGAAAGATCCTCACGACAGTTGCGGTTCACCAGGTAATCTCTTTTTAGATATGTTTCAAGGAGGGTTAGGGTGAGCCATAACATTTTTGATGCCGCTGAGACGGGGAGCCATCCCTTGGCTTTTTCCATCATTTTGCCTCTAATCTACACATAACCCATTGCCCATTATCTTTATGAATGATTTTCCATGAAAAAGATGTGGATTTGATGGTGATTTGTGTGAGATTTGGTGTAGAATAGCTCTCTTTTTTATTTTTGAAAAGAATGCTTTTTGCTTAATTTTTAGATTAATTTGTTATTTTTATTATTGTTTTTGTGCTTTTTTATGTTCTTAGGGCTTGCACATAGTTTGTATTAGGCTTAGTTTGCATCCATTGCATAAAACAATGCAATAGAATGCAATTTTTAGTGAATGTTAGATCTCTTTAGTGTTGAACATAGAACTAAGATCATTAATTCTAGTTTAATTGTGTGTTTGTTGTTGAAATTGTTAGATCTCTTTAGTGTTAAACATAGAACTAAGATCATTAATTCTAGTTTAATTGTGTGTTTGTTGTTGAAATTGTTTGGTTTAGAGTGCTAGCATTAGGAGTAGCTTAATCTTTCAAAAAAATTCATAAAACCATAAAAAAAAATCCGTGAATTTGACTAATTTCTCTTGATGGACTGATTATTGTCATTAAGGGTGATTAATCTTGTTCAAGAGGTAAAAAATTTAGAAAATATGTTAATTGGGATCTAAATTAATTATATGAGTAGTCAAAATTGGGGTTTTTGAGTGTTTTGAAAGCATCTAGATGCATCAAAACACCTAATAACTTCAATTTTTTCATCGATTTGAGAAATTTGAACATCGATTTGAGAAATTTGAGGAGACTATAATTAAGAGTCTAATTAATCTCCTATTTTAGATTAATTTACACCATTGTTGATGCACTAAGATTAGCATTCCCTTGCTCTATCCAATGATGTGCTCAATTGTGTGAATTAATTAGAGATTAGTGGTTAATTAGAGTCTTTGATTAGTGTAAAAGAGAGAAAGATTAGAGAAAGGATTAATCTTGGATTAATCCTTAATCACTTTGTTACATAACTCATTAAGGCTAATGAGCTTTCAATGAGTAGATGCTCATGAGGTGTCAATTTGTACATTTTGGGGGTCATTTATGAAGAAGGGTGTAAGGGGTGTTATTAAAAGGTTGACTTTTTTAATTCCCACTTACCTTTTTGGGAAAATGCCCATATCCCTTTCATTTTAAATTCAAAAAATATTCCCCTCAAAAAGAGAAATTTGTATTTTCCACTAGACTCCCAAACGTTTTTTTAAATCCGGCCGCGTGAAAGGCAATTCCGGCGAAAAATCCCGACCGGAAAGACAATTCGGCCGCGTTAAATTCAAAAAATATTCCTCCCAAAAAGGAAAATTTGTATTTCCCACTAGACTCCCATGTTTTTTAAATCCGGCTACATGAAAGGCAATTCCGGTGAAAAATTCCGATCGGAAAGACAATGCAAGCGAAAATTTTCGGTCGTGAAAGGCAAATCCTACAAAAAATTCTGGCCGTGAAAGGCAATTCTAGCAAAAATTTCCAGCTGTGCAAATCCAGCAAAAAATTCCAACTGTGATGAAAGGCAAATCCAGCAAAAAATTCTGGCCGTAAGGCAAATTCGGCAAAAAATCCGGCCATGAAAGGCAAATCCGGCGAAAAATCCTGGCCGTGAAAGGCAAATCCCGTGAAAAATTCCGATCGTGAAAGGTAAATCCCGCGAAAAAATCTGGCCGTGAAAGACAATTCCAGTGAAATTTTCCAGTGAAAAATTCCGGCCATGAAAGACAATTCCAGTGAAATTTTCCAGCCATGAAAGACAAATCTGATGAAAGTTTTCGGCCATGAAAGGCAATTCTGGCGAAAATTTCTGGCCGCGTGAAAAACAATTCCGGCCGTGAAAGGCAGATCCTACGAAAATTTTCGATCGTGAAAGAGAATTCCTGCTAAAATTTTTGGCCACCATGAAAGGCAATTCTGGCGAAAAATTTTCGGTCATGAAAGGGAATTCCGACCGTGAAAGACAATTCCGATGAAAAATTCCAGCAAAAAAAAATCGGCCAAAAAAAACTCTCGAAACCACCTTTGTTTAGAGGCCCTTATCTCCTAAACTGTATATCCGATGAAGGCACTCTGGGGCTCATCGGAAAGCTGACATCAAGCTCTTCGATTTTGGACCCACTCTTCAAAATTTGACCCAAAAATCGAGGTAAAAAATAGCCCAAAAACCATGAAAAATCGTAAAAATTAGCGCGAAAACGACGACAAGCCATATTCGGGCTACTTTTTGAGTGTCTAAACAACAAAATCACGGATGACTCAAGAAAACAAAGTTGTACTCTAAAAATACTACAACTCCCTCATACAGAGTTTTCAAAATTCCTTTTGGAACACCCTCAAAAACGTGCTGCAAAACAGGAAAAAAAATCTCAAGAATATTTTTCGTCTTGAGACAGTGATGGAAAATAGGTTTTAGGACCTCCTCTTCCATCTACGAAGTTCCTAGCATATGCCTTTTTGGAAAAATGTCTCAAGTCATTCACATACGTATAACGCCTAAGCTAATTAGTGCAAACAGACACCCGTTTGATCTAACGAAGAGTACACCAAGCCTCTTGAGGCTGTACGGGATGTGGGAAAGTATAAAAAGCAAAAAACAAAACAAAACAAAACCCAAAAAAAACCTATAATTGCTCATTAAGGAGCATTTAGGCACTCCGACATGGCCACGATAGAGGGAGTGCCAGGGATCACACGGACTAAACCCAATGGCTTTCATCTTCGAGCCATTGAGATCTATGCCGCCAATTCACCTCCCCATGCCATTGGCCATGCCTATAACAAGCGTGTCATTAAGTTTTACACCCCCTATGACTTCGATCCCATCGGGCTTTGGTCCCTTGCCTAACATTCCTGCAAATCCTATAAGTACCAACCCTCTCCTAGATGCCCACACCTTGGACATACTGACTATTCTAGGAAGGGGGTGGCCCGAGGACTCACTGAGTCTCTTCCAACAAGAACACTCACATATGGCCTCAGTGATTTAATCTACACTGTAGGAAAGCGTCTGTGTTGCTGTTGAGGTGTTTCTGTGGTTTTCATTCTCTGTTTCTGCAATTTGTCTTCTGCATTTCTGTTTCTTTCGTTGTTTTTTCGCTCCACGTGTGGGCGTGCGTTCTGTTATCTGGTTTCTGTGTGTGAGGGGGTGAGGGGGATTTCTGAATCCCCAGATCTGTGCTGTGTGTGCGAACTGCGCCGCGGCCAAGGCTGCACCCTAAGGAAACCCTAGAAAACTTATCTCACAAAAAAAACAGAAAATAAAAAATAAAAAATATTATAAAAAATAAAAAAGAAAAAATTAAATTTTATTTTCAAAGAAAGAACCGAACGTGTGGAGAGGAAAGATTTTCTAATTGGAGAAAAAAATTTTGAAAAGAAAGAACCCCAATTGACCCACGGCCCTGGCCCCGGTCTCGGTCTTTTGATATATATATATAGGAGAGTGAGCCTCCATAGCTTTCTTTCAAGTGAGAGCTTATGGGAAGTTGTGCCCTATATGTAGCCCACTCCCCAAGGAGTAAAGTGAGCATGTGGGATAAAGCCCTCACCCTTTCCTCCACAAGCAAATAGGCTTTTGCCCCTTCCCCCCAAGGGAAACAGACTGTTTTGAGGATTACAGGAGCTCTAGATAGGCGAACACGGTGCTGTAAAGCACACTAGGACCCTTTAAACGATACGCTCGTTTCGAGCTATCACACGCCCTAGTCCAGGTTCGACCATAAGTAAGGGGGTCAAAAACGGGTTAAAAACAACACAAAAACAAGTAAAAACGGGGTGCGAAACACCTAAGAAACCACTTGTGTGAGTTTCAAGGGTAGTTACCAACGCACGTAGGGTACCCACGTCACATGCGTCTACGCTCTGGTCGGGTGCTGGAGTCTGAGCCACTAGAAAGCGTTTCAGTCTACGCAGGCTCACACCATCCCTCCACGTTGGCATCTTGGCCTTCGGCTGGAACCCAAGGGAGTGCAACCCAAGATCTACGAATAGTGGATAGTGACTCATCCTATGACTCAGAAGCCATGGAAGGACACCCTACCAAGAACCCTGAGGAGACAAGCCAAAACATGCTAGTGTGGGCCCCACAACCTGGATCTAGCATGTTTAGTCGTCTAATAGAGACCTTTAGTAGAGCTACACGCTCTGAGCATGCGACAAGCGAAGTAAATGAAGAAGGAGGGGTAGTAGATTCACCATTCACATCTTATGTAGACCCTACCCTCCCAAGGAGTGTCCATGTGGATATTCTACCCACTTCGTTTAATGAGGGCCCTACTGAGCTACCAACTTCCGATGCTCTTCCTAAAGTAGAGGTTCCTAGAAGCCAACCCATAAGAAGTGACTTTGCGTCCACTTCAAGAGAACCGTTTGGCACACCAAGTCTGGATGGGATATTTCTCAATGAAAATTGGGAATATGATCTACACACAGAGACTCTAACGGACCTATACACGGGTTACACATACCATGTGGGTTGGTTAGAAGTCCTACGATCTACATCTAGCGCCACTAATCTAGAAGAGCAACAGCAAATGATATGTGAGGTTATTCATAGGATTATCCAAATTGAGAGGCAAAATAGGGGAGTGAACCTAGTTTCCACTGGCCCTATGAGGTTTTTGGATACGGGCAAGGCCAAACAACCAACCCTATCACAATTGGAGACTCCCTCGGTGAGTCCCATAGACCCTTCGTATGTTGTTTCGCCTGGAGTCTCAATGCAGGTTGAGCCCACGAGTAGTAACTTTAGCTTTCCAACCTTGGCTCAACTTTCCATTAAGGACTCCACAATGCCTACCCCAATGATGAGCATGACAGAAAGCGCACCTGTTACCACTGTAGTTAGTATGACACCACTACCTAGTGGAACAGTACCTACAACAGTGCGTGGCAGTGCCTATCGGCCTTATGTACCTATTGCTACTCATGCTCATGTAGCTCCTACGCCTCCTAGTATGCCAATGGCGTATGCTCCAAGACTGCCTTATCATAACCATTATCCAAGGGGAGCTAGGCCTAGCCACATATCATATCCTACGTCATTTGCCAACCTACTCAGACCAACGCCAACTCCTATCAGCCAGGCTATCCCGGAAGTGCCTCCACCAGCTATGCCTGCTCACCTAGGTGATCTCGCAGCGTTTGCTCAGACGATTGGACGATCTATTGCGGAAAACATGCGGGGTATGCCTGAGAGAGAACCTAGAAGCAAGGTAGTACAAGTGGCTAAGCTCACTCAAAACTTCAGTGGTAACGAGGATGTTAGGAAGCACATTGAAGTCTTTGAACACGTGTGTGATTCCTTGGAAGAGCACAATGAGCTGCATAAGTGTAAAGCCTTAGGCTTAACCTTGAGTGGGAAGGCCGGAGATTGGTATCGAACCTTAAGGGTTGAAGAGCGCACTCACTACCCCACTCTCAAGAGATTGTTCTTGAAAGAATACATACGTGAGGGTGTGCTTTGGGGAGTAGCATCTCAACTCCAAAAAGCTGAACGTGAGGAAGGGGAGTCAGTGAGAGACTTTATAAGTCGATTGAAGCATCTAAATTCTCGCTGCACTCCCGATGAACGCTTCAATAACAACCAACTCCTCGATAGATTCATCCGAGGATTGCGCCACGAGGACATTTACAATGGCCTAGTCATTAGAGGTCTTACAACGTGGGAAGCAGTCACTGCCAATGCAATCCAGTTAGAAGACAACTTGATGATTGCAGGTAAAAAGGTGTCTTCGGAAACAAAATCCGTTAGTTCGCAAGTATCTGGGCACGAGCCAATGACGGTAAAACCTATTGCCAAGGAGCCCAAGATATCTGAAATGTCTGTGACTGATCTTACTAAGGCTCTCCAAGAACACTTTAGGGGTAATCGAGCTCCTCAGAATAGCCATATGTACCCAAGGAGAGAGCAACAATGGTGTTCGGTGTGCTTAGGACCACATAGCACGAGTGAATGTCCCACATTCAGAGTCAAATTCAATGGGAATTGCAATGCATGTGGTAAGTATGGCCATCAATCTAAAGATTGCCTAGTACTTAAGCGAATGTTGGCAAATCAGGCACCACTAGCCTGGTCAAACACACCTCAAGTACCCGCGCTAATGCCTGCACAACCTGTCGAGCAACCGTCACAGCACATAGTTCCAAGGAATCCGAATGTAGTCCAGTCTGTGCCGTTACCACCGCCAGTGCTAGGACCACAACCTCCACATCCAAGGATAACCCCAATAAACCAGATGGGTTGTGAGTCACATAGTGCATGTGGGGATTATGAAGAGGAGATAGACCCCACTGCTCCATACGGGATTGATACGTTTGAAATGATTCCCCAGTACTACATGGAGGATCATTTCGGGCAAGTCAAGCCTGTATATCAAGCGGCTGCTCTTGCCACAAGAGGGCAAAACCTTAAAACCATGGCGAGGAGACCACCTCTTCAATGTTACGAGTGTGGTGGACCGCATCGTGTAGCGGAGTGCCCTAATAGGTTACAAAAGATCGCTACTCAGATGCAACCAAATCAAGGGAGCACATCGGGAATGCCGGTACTTACATGTAATCATTGTGGCATAGATCATTTGATCGCTCAATGTCCACATAATCCTAATGCACCCAAGATTACGCCATTGAATTTGGTTGAGGTCACCAACCAAGCACGAAGAACCACACCCATTGTACCCGCGAATGTAGTTACACGGTCAATGCTTCAAAATCAAAACTACATTCTTGAAGAGAGGGATACTGCATCAATCGCTCAGGCAAAGAAAAAGAAAACACGGCGAAAGAGATCGCTTAATGCCACGAGCTCCAAGCCCAGTTCAGAGACTAACATAGGGACAGGAGACGACCTCGTGTATATGAATGATCCTGAAGACGATTCTGATTCAATAGAAACCATGGGGACCAAAGCCACTACCTTAAGGGAGGAACCCACTCGGGAGCTCAATGAAGGAGAATCAAGCGAGTACAAAAATAAGGGGAAACAGAAGGAAACTTCCTCGGCCCCACAACCAAGTCAATTAATGCCCTCTCGACCACCCAAACTGACTGAGGCTCCCCAAGACAAGCCACGTGGGCCAAAAATCCTCAAGAAAAAGATTGGTACTTACCCGAACCCAGTTGAGGAGATTGAACAAGTGCAACACTTAAGGGGTTTGGTGGAAGAAACACAAAGAGAACTGGAGCCAAACCCGAGAAAAATCAAAATTCCAGACACAGTGTTTCCTACGCAAGTTCAGCCTCACCGGAACCATAAACCGTTAGCTATACCGAGTATCATTCGGGAAGAAAGTGAGGATAGGACATCCGGAAGTGGGCAAACACCCTTCTTGCTGGAAAGAATGTTTAGTGAGGGAATGCCTGACCCCATTGAAGAGGAAGTGATTCCATCTTCACCAGTCCCTAGTCAAGGGGCGATGTCTCGAAAAGTACCGTTGAATGTGTCTAAGCTAATGGAGTTCATGTCCTCTGAGATCAGAACCACGATCATATCCAAATTATATGGAGATCCTGAGCTATTCTTAGCTCTTCGGGCATTTCTCAATGGAGAACTAAAGGCGGGGTTACCACAATTTGCAAATATGGATAGACCCGACACGCTTCAAGATGAAGGGGAGCATTGGGATCTACAACCCAAATTTGATGAAGATTCGGTCGTGGAAATACCTGTGAACAAGTTGGGTCAGTACTTTGAAGGGGACGAATCTAATGCCACCCTCCCCATTACTACCAAGGGATTAACTCTAAAGGGAATCCTTGATGGTGGTGCTGGCGTGAGCATTGTGACTAAAAACTGTTGGGAATTTATGGGAAGACCTCACCTCGAAGTCACAAACATAGTGGTTAAGATGGCAAACGGAACCATAGCTAAACCTATTGGAATGTTAAGGGACCTCAAGATCAAGGTCCTGGGATACAAGGTAAAACATACCTTCATTGTAATGGATTTCTCCAAGCATCCTATGTCATATCAAATGATCTTAGGACGTCCTTTCATGAGGGAAGCACAAATGGTACATGACTGGTCGAAAAACCATGTCTACCTACAATTCCAGGACTCTGTCATTCGAGTTGATCTTGAGAATGGTCGTGCACATCCCTTAGGAAGCAAGGTTATCATCGATAATCGATCGGATACCACTGTTCATTCTGCCCCATTAAGGTATTGCTATACATGCAAAAAAGAGACTGATGATGGGAAGGATTCTCCTTACATGGATGTCCTACCGGGTATGACTGAGTCGGATAACGTGGATTGGGTACACCTAGCGGCAACCATAGACACCTGGGGAAATAGAGGCACAAGTTGGGTAACACCTGAGGGGCAAGATATGCCACCGTTAGTGCCAATAAACATGATAGGTGTTATGCACTTGACCCCTGATGGCGAGAAAGTGGCAAACTCCACCGACACTGAAAGTAGCGAAGACTCTGACCAATGCAACTCTGAGTATGAATCTCAAGAAGAAACTGACCCTGAGCCTGATGGGGAAAATGAATCAAATATTCACCCAAATGTGGAAGCAAGGTGCTCAAGGCCTAGGACAATGACCTCCTGCAATTCATCCGAAAGTGAAGATCGACCAAGTGAGTCCGAATCTGATAGAAACACAAATCAAAAACTTGGTAAGAAGAAAACGAGACATAAGCGCCAACACTATCGAGCTAATGTACGAACTGCAATAAATAAGGAGAGATCCACTGCAGAATGGCTCAGTTATGTAGGAGCCATTGATGCTCATCGGAAGTTAGCGGATAATTGGGGACAATACCTCCAAAGTGTCATGTGGTGTATTCCGCAACCTCATGACGTCGCCCAATTAGAAATCGAAGAGAAGCCGAAACTAAGTCGTACTGCAAGAAGGCGGCAAAACCAAGAGTTGGCTCAACAACAAAAGGAAGCGGAATTGAAAGAAAAAAGCCTGGCACAATAAGAACCAGTAGACTTACACCCCGCACCCGAGCATTTCAAATCATTCACCACAGGGGAACGTAAAGTAGTCTACACAAAAGCCCAACGAACGCCTACCAATGGGAGTAGCGGTGTCTACGATGGCCCTGCGGTAGTTAAGGAGATAGACTTAGCAGATCCGGGTGAGGAGTCTAAACCAGTTTTTATTGCTCAAGACCTCACCAAGGCGGAAGAAGCTGCACTTACAAAGCTTCTTAAAGAATTCAAGGACATATTTGCTTGGACATATCATGATATGAAGGGTGTTCCACCCTCGGTGGTGCAACACACAATTCCAATGATTAGCACTGCTAAACCAGTCCAGCAACGTCCCTACCCAATGAATCCTAAGTATGCAAAGATTGTACAAGAGGAAATTGAAAAGCTGGTAAAATGTGGATTCATATACCCAATTGAGCACTCAGAATGGGTTTCTCCGATAGTCATCGTGCCAAAGAAGAATGGGAAACTCAGAGTGTGTGTTGATCTCAAAAAGGTTAATGCAGCCACTAGAAGGGATCATTACCCCTTGCCATATTCTGAACATGTGCTTGAAAGAGTGGCAGGCAAGGAGGCATATAGCTTTTTAGATGGGTACTCGGGTTACAATCAGATCACAATTGCAGTCGAGGACCAAGCTAAAACAGCATTTATCACGGAGTTTGGAGTGTTTGCCTTTCGCGTCATGGCTTTTGGCTTGACCAATGCACCTGCAACATTCCAACGATTGATAAACACGGCCTTTAAGGAATATCTAAGGGACTTCTGTGAAGCTTTCTTAGATGATCTTTGTGTTCATTCCTCTTGGGACGAGCACTTGATGTGTTTACGAAAGATATTTGAAAGGTGTAGATTATATCGCATCTCCTTGAATCCTTTCAAATGCCAATTGTGGGTTAAACACGGAGTTATCTTAGGACATATAGTGTCCAAAAATGGGATTTCCACTGACGAGAGTAAAATCAAGGTCATTCTGGAATTACCCCCACCCACCAACTACAAGGGAGTCCAACGCTTTATGGGCCACATTGGTTATTATCGAAGGTTTATTCTCTTCTTCGCCGAGATAGCTCGACCATTGTATAAGCTTCTCATCGAGTTTATTTGGACCGAAGAATGTGACCGTGCCTATGAGCTATTAAAGAAGGCCTTGGCGAGTGCTCCAATCTTGAGAATGCCTAACTGGGATTTACTCTTCCATGTGCATATTGATGCATCAAACTTTGCTATTGGGTGTGTGTTGACTCAACCTGGAGAACACAAGCTAGACTACCCCATTAGCTTTGCCAGTCGCCAGTTGAATGATGCAGAGATGAACTACACCACTACGGAGCGAGAAGGGTTGGCAATGATATATGCAGTAAGGAAATTTTGTTATTACCTCCTTGCCACCAAGTTTGTTTTCTATGTGGATCATCAAGCATTGTTGTATCTGGTAAACAAACCATGCTCCACAGGAAGAATCACACGATGGCTATTGATTCTTCTTGAGTTTGATTTCACTGTTGTCGTGAGACCTGGCAAAAAACATATTATGGCTGATCATTTGTCTCGCATACCCAATGGTGAGGCTCCTACGGGGGTTGATGATGACTTACCTGACACTTCCCTGTTCATGGTGGAGACAATGCCTGAATGGAGTGAGAAGATTGTTAACTTTTTGGTTAATGGCTTTCCACCCAAGGAGCTTCGTAAAGATCTAGCTCGAAAGCTGATCAAAGAATGCGAACCCTATTGCCTGATAGCCGGGACTCTTTATAAAAGAGGAAAGGATGACGTTCTTAGGCGTTGTGCCTGAGAGGATGAGTATCTATACATTTTGCAAGAGGCACATATGGGCGTAGCCGGTGGTCACTTCTCAGGAGACTTAACTGCGCGAAAGATCTTACAATCAGGGTATTGGTGGCCCACTATGTTCCAAGATGCATCACTCTTTGTGAAGGGTTGCGATGAATGCCAACGATATAAGAAACCCCAAAGGAAAGATCAGATGCCCCTACATCCAATCAAAGTAAACCAACCATTTGAAAAGTGGGGTTTAGACTTTGTAGGTCCAATTAGTCCAGCGGCCCGAAACACACAATCTCACTATATTATTGTGGCCACTGACTATATGACCAAATGGGCTGAAGCGAAAGCGACACGTAAGGCAGATGCGAGGACAACAGCCAAGTTCCTCTTTGAAAATATAATCACACGATTCGGTTGTCCTTTTGAACTTGTGAGCGACAATGGTACGCATTTTATAAATGAAGTGATTAAGGAGCTCACAACAAATTTCATGATATCCCATCATAAATCTACTCCTTACTATCCGCAAGCGAATGGCCAAGCCGAGAGTACCAACAAGACTTTAATCTCTATTTTGACAAAGACAGTTGAAGCTCATCGCACGGATTGGGATCTAAAGCTTACGACAGCTTTATGGGCCTATCGTACTGCGTACAAAGTGGCTATTAATTGCACACCATTCAAAATGGTATATGGCCAAGAAGCAGTCATGCCGTGGGAATTTGTCATTCCTAGTCTTCGTGTTGCTACTCAAGAGGGTTGGGATGGTAATCCCTTAGCAGAGCGTCTGTATATCCTTGAGCGGCTAAATGAAGAAAGACAATTGGCTGTGTACAATGCCCTTGTGGAGAAGGATAGGAGGAAAAAATGGTTTGATCGCCATCTAAAGGACAAGGACATCAAGGTTGGGGATAAAGTCCTGATGTATGGAGTGCGAAACGAAAAGAAGAAGCTCAAATATGCTGGTAAGGGACCGTATAGAGTATGTGAAATTACCCCGCAAGGTACCATTAGAGTGGAGACTCTCAACGGAGTTGAAACCATTAGATTCCTTAATGGGAGTAAATTCAAAAGATACTATGACCCCCTGAGCCAAGAGGAGTTACATGCAATCCATCAAAAGAAGGCAGCTAAAGAATAGGCTGAGCTTAAAAAGATACAAGCAAGAGTCGAAGCCAAAGAACGTCAACAGCGTGCTAGGCGACAACGAGAAGCCAACTTGGGAATTACGCAAGCATTTTTCGAGTAAGCAGAGGAGGATGCACTGGAATCTGACCCACCTCTAAGATACCCAATTGAGTTACCGAGTCCTTACGGGGAGGTCCTGTATAATGCAATATTGGATACAGGAGCTCAACATAATTTGCTATCATATGGCGTGTGGTGTCAACTGGGAAAACCACCTTTATCCAAGAGTTCTATCCAAGTTCAAGGAATCAACAAGAAGAAAATCCCTGTCTCAGGAATTCTGCACACTCCGGTTGCTTATGACAAGGGAACCATAATTCAAAGCTTTTTGGTTATGCCTGTTGGTACCATGGAAGGGACTGTAATCTTAGGGCGCAAATGGATGATGGCCACCAAGTGCAATATCGATTGGGCAACCAGACAAGTCACAATGCAAGAACCAACACCAGGTCTGACCGCTCAAAATCCCGCACCTAAGTCATCCACTCAAATATTAGATAATGAAAAATCACAAAGTCCAGTGGCAAAACCATCTTCGATTGTAGGCCACCCCTCTAACGCTTCAACACCAAGAGTGGAAACAGGCACGGTGGTCCCTAAAGCTTCGCTTACTATGCCAAAGAGTACATACAAATGGGTCCCTAAAGCTTCGTTAACAGCTACTTCCCCTGCTCAATCTCGTTCAGCCACCAAGAAGCCTCGTAAAAGGAAAGCAGCTACCCACCCGAGAAAGGGCAATGTAACATCGCGATGGATCCCTAAAAAATTATTAGTAGCCCAAGGGTACTACGAGGGAAATGACCAGATTTGGGTCCCTAAACATAAGTTGAATCCCTCTACATCACCTGTAAAACCTTGCAAACCAATTGTTGCCACCCCAATGACAATTCAAGACCGTGGTAAGGAAAAGGTAATAGAGTGCTCCGCACCACTTCTTCCAGAGTTAGTTTGGATTCCCAAACGATATCGATCATTACCACCTAGCTCAGGAAGGGGGGAGCCACATGAAGCTTCTAGCTCCTCATGCCAGGCACACACTCATATAGAAGTTTCTACATGCTCTACACCTACTCTTGTCAACACCCAACAGAAAACCGATGAGTCTACGTCTCCCCTTGTAATAGTATCATCGAAAACCATTTCCTCCATTCGTCAATGGAAGCGTACATTACCATCTCTGCAATTGGATGTGGCCACAAGGGTCATAAAAAGCTATCTACCCACATCACAACCTATGACCCGCTGGACAAATTGGTTCCAAGAGGCTGCAACATCATTGCAAATAATACGATCTGCCCAAGGAAAGGGGGAGCATGTACTCACGCTTGACATTCTAATGCTTCCTCCTTAACCGTCTCCCCTGACCATGTAATTGCCAAATTCAAGGGGATGTATATATATAGCTTTATACATTTAAAAAAAAAAACAAAGAAAAGAAAAATAAAAAATAGTAAAAAGAGCAAGAGCACAAAAACAAGAGAAATATCCGTATATAATCAAGAACTAGATTGTCCTGTCATAAACCTACTGATGCTATATCTGTGTTTGCAGATATGGCAGATGCCCGATCATCATACACTTCATCCACTCCTACCTTTGGTGAGAGGTATCATCTGTACCTTTCTCAGATATTCCACATGTGCTATCCTGTAATTGAAACTGAATGGGATCATATAGATGTACTAGCCAGAGAGGAAAATATTGAGGAATTAGAATGGCTAATTCGCCTATTGACCATGACTGACCCCTACTCCGTAGAGGACATATCCCCGATAGCCCAATACTTTCCTTTTCCACAAGATGACTATCCTCGCATGGTTACATTTTTGATGAGTTTATGTGGATGGGAAAATGAAAAGGAAATATCTGACAATGATGAATGGACGGATGAAACTCATGGCACTACTGAGGTTGACTTTATTTGTTTGGATGATGCGGATAGAGGCTTAGCCTTAGGGCTAGAGCCAGGACTCTACAACATCCTCTTACCGTATCCTCAGTAGTAGTGTGGTGACTGGTAGGTAGGTTAGCGTTTTCAAGTTTTTTCTAGTTTAGATTCCTTAAACAAGTCTTGAAATTTTCACACTGATGTGCCTCTCGAGGTATAGTGCTTGTTAGTTGATTGTACAGGTTGAAAAGTTTGAGGTGGGTTCGCTTTCAAGTCCTGAGACTGCCGCAACATTCATCAAAATATATCTCATCAAATTGCAAGCTGTCTCGTTAAATCAAGGAGATCTCCAATTACAGGTGTAATTCTTCCATACCCACTCTCTTTCGTTTTTACTGTTCAATCAATTGCATAAACTATAATGCATGATCACATGAAAATTGTCAATGTACTACTTAGTTTTTGAAGTTGCTTGCATGCTAGTGTAAAACATTAATGAGCTTAACTTTATTGGAAATATTCCTAGGCAGCATGATGTCTTTAGTTAACCTTGGAATACGATTGTCTTAGGTCTAGGGTCAAACCATCTTAATGTTTGACACCTGGCCATGTGTGTGTTGACCTCTAGGACATAGCTATTACCCCTTTGTCGAAAGGATGCAAGACAAATAATAGTTCAGGAGCAAAGATCAAAAGAAATAGATTTAAAAAAAAAGCCTACAATAAATGGCAATACAAGTCTTAATGTTGTTTAATGTTAGCCTATCGCCTTATTGATACTTGGTAGGCGAGGAGTATTCTACTCCAGACCGATGCCTTGGTTGGTAGGGGGTAGCCTTGCCTAAAGTGAGCTAATAGATTCCTGGATAATGCCTTGTGTTAAACATGGTACCAGGATCGATGTTAGTTTTGCCTTAGGAAGGTCGCCATTGTGTGTAAAAATTGTCATGTGCATTAAAAAAAAAAAAAAGAGGCAAAAGGCTCCTGTAACTCTGATGTTTCTTGTGTCCCTAGATGCGTGGTATTAACTTGTTCTTAGAGTAGACACAGTGTGGTCATCTGTTTATTTATTAAGCTTGGTTATTTTCCTTGACTTAGGCCAGTTATAAACCTTGATTAACCTTTAACACCTTGCTAACTCTTGAATTCCTTTCAATAATTTTAAACTCCTATTAATTTGCTACACTAGCTCACTCATGTGACCCTTAAACTAAGTTCTCCTAGCAACATCCATTGTGGTCTAACATGCTTGAATTTATACACTTTATATCTTTTGAATTCCAGCATACCTTCACTCTACTTCCCTGTTTTGCAGACGGTCTACCACAACACCCTCTCGAGCTTACCATACCATAGCTTCCGAGGACGGAATCTACATCAGGAAGGGGGGCATGTTAACCCATGGCGGACATGGCGACGTACTATATTTTACGTCATTAATTTAAATATTCTGAGCCATGGGCCGGGCTTGTCGGCACCATATGTTAAGGATGAAGGGATTGGGTGATCGCCGATGAGAGGCGCACCTTGGATATCAGTAGGATAAGGGTTAGGGTCGGCCGGCCATGTATGGGCGCCCAAGTGTGAACGGCCAAGTCACCTATATGAGTCAAATGTAACCCTAAAATCCTCATTCTCATGTGTTGTGAATACAAGAGTGCTCTTGCCTTATCTCTTTGGTTTCCTTCTCCTGCGTGTGCGAGAGAGAGAGAGAGTGAGAGAGCGATCGAGCACTGTGTAGCGGCACGACGGCGGAGAGGCGGTAGAGCGGCGAGACGGCGGCTCCTCCTTCACGGCTGCGACGCGGGAATCCTTCAAGGCGACGGTTGAGCGGTGAATGACACACCCTTTGGCATTCTGTTTGAGCTTCCTTCCCTGGTTGTATGCTTGTAGCCATCCGTGGCTCGCATATGGTGTCCGGTAAGTCCCCAGCTACGACCTGTGCGGCAAAAGCGCACAGTGATTCATACAGAAATACGGCCGTACGAATTTCCGTACGAATACGGCCTAGAGTGCAAACAGACACCCGTTTGATCTAACGAAGAGTACACCAAGCCTCTTGAGGCTGTACGGGATGTGGGAAAGTATAAAAAGCAAAAAACAAAACAAAACAAAACCCAAAAAAAACCTATAATTGCTCATTAAGGAGCATTTAGGCACTTCGACATGGCCACGATAGAGGGAGTGCCAGGGATCACACGGACTAAACCCAATGGCTTTCATCTTCGAGCCATTGAGATCTATGCCGCCAATTCACCTCCCCATGCCATTGGCCATGCTTATAACAAGCGTGTCATCAAGTTTTACACCCCCTATGACTTCGATCCCACCGGGCTTTGGTCCCTTGCCTAACATTCCTGCAAATCCTATAAGTACCAACCCTTTCCTAGATGCCCACACCTTGGACATACTGACTATTCTAGGAAGGGGGTGGCCCAAGGACTCACTGAATCTCTTCCAACAAGAACACTCACATACGGCCTCAGTGATTCATACAGAAATACGGCCGTACGAATTTCCAAAACTATGGGCAAATATGATGGAACAATAGACCCTGTTCAATTCATTCAAATGTTTGAATAGAGATGTGAAGCCTTTGGAAATCCCAACTGCCCCACTAAGGTACATGCATTGAACTTATGCTTAGAAGGAAAAGCTAGTCGTTGGTTCATCACATTGATGCTTGCGATCAAGACCAACTTCAAAACCTTGAAATCGGCCTTTATATAGGGCTTTTCTAGACAAGGTGATCGATGGAGTGCAACAACAGAACTCTATTCGATTGATGCTTGCAATCAAGACCAACTTCAAATCCTTGAAATCAGCCTTTATACAAGGCTTTTCTAGACAAGGTGATCGATGGAGTGTAACAACAAAACTCTATTCGATTGAGCGTCAACCAAATGAGTCCTTTAGAGATTTTATCCTTCGGATAAATCTCTTGGACTCACATTGTGAGTCATGGGAAAAATTAAACGACGTTCAATTGAGGAGATGTTTCATGATGGGCTTGAAGAATGACAACTTACACAACTTGATCATTGTTTCCAATTTGGAAACATTCGATCAATGTTGTAAAGAAGCAATACGTTTAGATGACAACATACTAGAAGATGATCATGCTACGAGCAGTTCCTCATCTAAACCAAGTGAAGCAATGGCAAAAGAAAGATCGATCTTGGAATTAACATTCCCAGAATTTTATGCAGCCTTGCTTAAAACCTTACAACCAACATCTGTAAGAGAGGAAGAAAACCTTCAAAACCACACATCCTTAATGCCTCTCAAAGTGAGAAACAAAATGCCTTGTGTTAAGTGCAATCACTATGACCATCCCAATCCTCATTATGCATACAAGGCACATGTCCTTCTATATTGAGGGACTAAGGTTATGTAGAAGGGTGAGAGAAGGGTGTGAGTGTGAATGGACTTGAGGTCCACTTGTTCACCTATTTAAAGGTGAGGCCATGAGGCATTTTGTATGTGAGCAAGGCCTAGTTGTATTCATAAACAACTTAATAAGCAAGAGTTTGTTCTTGTACTTTTTGAGTCTCTCCTCTCCACACACTTGATCTAGCATGAGCACCACGTTTTCTCAACATGGTATCTAGAGCTTGGTTGATTTCAACCACTTGTGGTGTAGAATAGGTCAAATATCTCCATTTTTTCTTATCTTTTCATGTGTGGAGCTCAACCCTCTTCCATTGGAGGCCTTCCAACAGCCGGTAGAGGCAAAATCTCTCTAAGACTTCAACATGGGAGATGTAGAGGAGCTGCCGGCGAACTAATTCATACAGTCAATTGTTGCAATCATCACTCATTCTCCGCAGCATTCCTCCTACAGCCCGACGTCAGTTTTCTGAGTAGCGCTGGCCGTACAGAAATTCCAAGCGTGTAGTGGGCTATGGTAGCCCTCAAAACACCATTTTCCAAAGTGTTTTGAGGGCTATGGTAGCCCATTGAGTGGAGACCCCACAGCTCAAGTTTGAGCTTCAACTGTCCACCACGGATGCGCCGACTGGAAGCAAAAGACCAGGCGCCCCTTCTTCTTCACCTTCAAGCTTCCATTAAAGCTTCATTTTGGTGTTTTTTCTTGCTCATATCATCACCTCCTTTGCTCTAATCAATCAAGTGATGAAGTAAATGTTTGTTGTTGAGTTTTTCTCTTGATTTTGAAGAGATTCCAACCACATGAGATATTCATAAATCTCATGCCCGTCAAGCTTCAACATCAACATCAATTTTTAAGCTTTCAAAGTGATTAAGTGTGCTTCTAAGCACTAATTGTGTTGTTTAACACTAATTACTCTGTTAATCCAACAAAGAAAAAGTGTTCTTAAACACTAATAGTGTTATTACACACTAATGGTGAGTTAATCATCAAAATAAGTGTCATTTGATACTAAAAATGTGCTTTTTAGCACTAATTGTGTTTTATACACACTAATGGTGATATTAATCATCAACTAAAGTGTTGCTTAACACTAAGGTGGTCTTAACCATCAAAGGAGGAGGTCATTTACATTAAGGATGCTCTTCTTCATAAACACTAATGGTGATCCTAATCACCAAATAAAGTGTTTATTGACACTAATGAAGCTCTCCCCATCAGAATTAGTGGTTGGGCACAAACCCTAAGTGCTAAACCATAAGCTTAACCATCTTAATCTCCTTTTTTATGCAACATCCTTGGCTTGATTAAGGGTTGTTGCACTCTCATAAGCCTTTCTCTTTCTACTTAAGCCAAAATATCAAAAATTTATGGTTTTTTCCTCTTCATAAATCAGCCCTTCAATACTCTCTAGTAATCTCCTTCAATACCCAATGTCAAAGGACAACACCCAAATTAAGAAGTTCTCAGGAGAGG
Source organism: Cibotium barometz (assembly GCF_041138505.1). Lineage (NCBI taxonomy): Eukaryota > Viridiplantae > Streptophyta > Polypodiopsida > Cyatheales > Cibotiaceae > Cibotium > Cibotium barometz. Next base: position 5,662,621 of record NC_141103.1, on the reverse strand, counting down.
GCTTCCACACTTGGCAAGTCCCTGTCACAAGTACAAGATGATGTCCAAAGGCTTTTGGCCATTCATCTCCGGCACTAAGGTTATTGATCGAACTAAGGCTGAAGATATTGAAGATGATGAGAGGGCACAAGCCATCATCATGCTTCATCTTGATGAGGCTCTCATTCACCATGTGGACCAGCTTCTGGCTGCAAAGGAGAAATGGGATGAGCTTGATAAGCTCTATGGAGCTTGTGGTGGTAAGAATTCCAAGATCTCACTTAAAATTGAATTTTTCAGCTTGGAACTCAAAGAGGGAGATGGCATTGGAGCCTTCATCTCTCACTTGAAGGCTCACTTGAAGGGCCTTATGGCTCAACTTGCATCAGTGAATGCGAGAATGGATGAAGATGATGCAGTGGCTGTTTTGCTAAAAGCAGTCAAGAAGGTATACCCCACCTTAGTCACCACCCTGAAGAACATACCTAATCCCACCCTTGAAGGAGTCATTCAATCTTGTCTTGATGAAGAAAAGAGGCCAAAGGGAGGAGCTAAATCTTCAAATGCAACCACTTCATTGAATATCGAACAAGCTTTGTCGAACAAGTGATCAAAGTAAGATGTGCCCCCATTGCAAAAAGGTGGGTCATTTGGCAAGTAATAGTTGGATCAAATATCCCAACAAAATGAAATGTAACAAGTGTAAACAAACGGGACATATCACTTCTAAATGTCCTAACAAAGAGTCAGAGGCTAACTTTGTATCAGCCTCTAACTCCACTGAGAAATTGTTTTAAATCTCAATGTAATCACACCTATATTCCTAACCTTGTACGCCTATTGTTATAAAGGCATCCTATGTCCAATACCACCTATTCCAATTTTTTTCATAGTTGGTATTGAGGGAGGGTATTAAGAGACTAAGGTTATGTAAAAGGGGAGGAGAAGGGTGTCTGTGTGAAGGGACTTAAGGTCCACTAGCTCATCTATTTAAAGGTAGAGCTAGAAGGCATTTTGTATGGAGCAAGAAGCCTAGTTGTTTTGAGCAACTTAATAAGCAAGATATTTTCTTGTATTTTGTGAGTCTCTCTCCTCCACACAATGATCTAGCATGAGAACCACGAAATCTTATCAATTCTATTGATACGTTATTTCCTTCTTGTATCCATGTCTATGTTGAAACTTGAAAGAGGACTATAGAGGGATAGAGGGATACTAGCGAAATGAAACTTGAAATATATTAATGTTGAGGACTATAGAGGGATACTAGCGAAATGAAACTTGAAATATATTAATCATGGGAGATCATCGGAGTAAAAAAGAGGAGTGTTCTATTTTACAGATGGCTACAAGCGTAACTTGCACCCTTTAGGTTTTGAGGTTCGACAAACTAAATCTTTGGCTTCTTTTAGCCCAATATAGTAACTTTGTTCTCATTCTCACATGATGCTTGCTCATCATCTCTAACTCTGAATTCTCTGTTCTCACCCTCTATAAACCCAGATACTGTAGTTTTTGCTGATTTCTCAAGCAGCAGCAGAACATCTTCTTTTGAGTGCACACCCCTTGAGGGCATCAGAACATCAATCTTTCTCTTCTTCTTCTTCCTCTTTACTAGTTGGTGCAAGGTCACATCCGAAGAAGCTTCTTCAACAACAAGAACAAGAAAATATAAGTGGCCAGCACTAGGGATAGTGGTTAGGTCTTACACACCTGAAGCGACTCTGTAGGCCTTTTGCTTGTATCTACCCTTTGAAAAGTTTACTTGGTATGCGCCATCTGATAAATAAACTCATCACAATCAAAAAATTGTTGGGAGTCAGTACCAAGCGAAAACGGACGAGCGGGATGCTTGCTTACAACTTTGTACTGACCCACACTAGCAAGATCTTATAGTACAGTCCATGAGCAACATGACACAAAGGGGAGTTAGTACCACCAGCAAGATGCCAACGAGCCTCATATCGCTTGGTGTACTGACCTCGTGAGCAAAATGAAGCAAGGGGCTAATACCAAGTGAAATGGGGCCTGCAAGATGTCACAAGTCGTATATCGCTTGGTGTTGACCCCATTAGCAAAAATACCACAAAAGGTCGTCAGTGCCTCACAACATGGGGCAAACAGGATGCCAACAAACCTCCTATCGATTGGTACTGACCCCGTGAGCAAAACGATCGCAAGGGGTCAATACCAAGCAAAATGGGGCCTGAAGGATGCCAACGAGACTTGGTATTGACCCCGTGAGAGCAACGTGCCCCAAGGGAAGTTAGTACCAAGGAATATAGGGCCAGCGCGATGCCCACGAGCCACCTATTGCTTGGTACTGACCCAATGAGCAAGGTGACCGCTAGGGGGACAATACCAAGCGAAATCGTGCGTGCAAATGAGACTCTTGTCTCTTGGTACTGACCTCATGAGAAAAATGATCGCAAAAGGGGTCAGTACCAAGTGATATGGGGCATGCAGGATACCAACAAGACTCGTGTCGCTTGGTACTGGCCCTGTGAGCAACGATCTCAAGGGGAGTCAGTACCAAGCGATATGGGGCTAGCATGATACCCACGAGCCTCCTATCGCTTGTTGTTTGGTACTTCCCCTTGAGAAAAATAATCTCAAAAGGGATCAGTATTAAGGATGCCAATGACACTTGTGCCGCTTGGTATTGACCCCATGAGCACCATCTCCCCTTCTTCTTCTTCTATCTCCATAAGAAAACTGAGGCTTTTAATCAAATTTGTAGGCATGCTTTTCTCTCTATCTCTCTCTCTCTAATTCAATGCTCACAATATTCATTCTTAACACACACACACACACACACAACACAACACAACACAACCTTACAGAAACAAACAAATTCTACTCCTCTCCAACAACCTTACAGAAAGAAAAAAATTCTACTCCTCTCCAACAAGCTTACAGAAACAAAAAATGTTATGATGTTTTAATGAACCATAGCCTGCTAAACTGTGATGCATGCTCATTTTTGAAGGCATGGGATGAAACTTTAATTTGAAGGGTTAGTTCTATTATGCCGTTTTTTCCCTAGGCATTACACAAGAGGATTTTGAAACATTCACCCTTCAATTTTTTGGTGGCCTTATATGAAGGATAAAATGGCTTATAAATGCGTGAGACCATATAATGCCACTTATGAATAGGACACACCACATGCGTGGTTCTAAGACCACCACGTGGGTCTAAAATGGCTCGAATCTCCTTGGGGACATCGAGCTTTCTGCCATCCTAAACCCTTAGCATTGAGCTCTCTGCCCTTCGTGTCATCCCTCTGCATCGCCATTGCCATCGTCTAACCTATGCCTTGCCATTGCCGTGGTGCCGACGAGCTCCCCTACCGCCATTGGCATCACCATCGCCAAAGCAGGTATCCTTGTAGTGCCGCATAGCTTGTTCTTATTGACCCCCTTTTCTTTAATTTTGTTATCTGGGTCAATACAAAGCGGGGGCTTGTGGACATCGCGTAAGCCCCCTACCGCTTGGTACTGAACTCATGATCCATATGGCCTCATATTTACCCCCATGTCTCTCCTTTTATACACAAGGGGTCAATACCAAGCGGTAGGGAACTCATAGGCATCGTGTAAAAGCCTAATTGCTTGATATTGACCCTCTTAGTTTTGTTTTGTTTTGGATCTTCTATTTTGTTATCTGGGTCAGTACGAAGCAGCAAGGGGCTTGTGGGACATTGCATAATCCCCTACCACTTGTTGGTACTGACCCCATGATCCATATGGCCTCGTGTTTACTCCCATGTCTATCCTTTTATACAGAAGGGGTCAGTACCAAGCGCTAGCGAGCACGTAGGCATCGCCTAAGCCCCTAATCGCTTGATACTGACCCATTTCATATCCTTTTATTTTATGGTGCCTAAGCCCCTTATTGATTTGGTATTGACCCCTTGTATATTAAGCGTGCTTTTCCTAATCGACTAAAATGTTTCTTTAGGCATTTTAGCTCCTCAGTTGGACATTCTCTTGGAATCTGGTGAGACGAGGTGGAAGAGTCTTGCGCAGAAAAGTTGTATATGTTCCTATACAATGCACATGTATTTCCATCGTGCTCCTGAATTGTTTGTAAAGTTCAATGCATTTTTTTTGTTGAGAACATTATCAAGATTTCTAGGATTGTTCTCGTCGACCGGGAACAGGATTATGAACATATAGTTTCTGGCAACATCGTGATGTCTGATGGTGAACGATATGTTCATCTATCTAATTTTGCAACAGACAAAGTCATGAAAAGAAGGCTCAACCACTGTCTTAAAAATATCCCTAGCTGCGCGGCAATAGAGTAGAGGAGAAATGCCCATTACACTTAAAGAAGTGTTGCCTTCTCCAATATAGTTATGGATTTCTTTGTTTTCTGCATCTCCTTTACTGAAGACTTTGAGCCCCAGACAACGGATTTACCAAGCAGTCAAGTGCCAATCGAGGATGATGTTGTTGAAGAAGAGGTGGCTAGCGATCCAATAGAGGAGAGGGCAGAGGCCGAAAAGGAAACGTTTCCCACTAGTACATCCCTTGTCAGTGTGTTGATGCAGCAGCACCCATGATTATAATCCCATTGGAAGCCAGTCCACCTAATGAGAACGAACAGGGGGACTTGTCACTTCCTTCTTTGCCTAGATTTACTATGGCAGACCAATGTGATTATGTATTATTAACATACATTATGCATCATTTTAATATTCGTGAAGACGATTGCTTGGTTGATTTAGCAAATTATAGTGAAGCAGACATGGGGTAGGTAGAGCAAGGAGTTGACAAACACCTCCTAGGTGATTCTATAGTCCAGGACTCTGAGTATGTGCCTAGCAAGGATATATTAAGGGACATGTTCAATGAAGCTAGGGCATATGAAAGCCAATTGCCTTATGAGGAGGTTGCAATAATTGCAGACCGTCTTGGTTTTGGCATATATGGGCAAAGATAGTAAGTCTTTGATCTCTTTGTGGACAAGTAAAATGTTTGAAGGTGATGAAAATCAATAGGTATTTTATATATAGCAGATATGGGCAAATATATAGTAGCTACTATCGGACATGAAGACAATACGTCTACGATTCCTTTGTGGACAAGTAAAATGCTTGAAGCTTTACTATGGCAGACCAATGTGATTATGTATTATTAACAGACATTATGCATCATTTTAATATTTGTGAATACTATTGCTTGGCTGCTTTAGCAAATTATAGTGAAGCAGACATGGGGTGGGTAGAGCAAGGAGTTGACAAACACCTCCTAGTTGATTTTGCAGTCCAAGACTTCAAGTATCTACCTGGCAAGGATATATTAAGGGACATGTTTAATGAGGCTAGGGCATATGAAAGCCAATTACTTTCTGAGGAGGAGGCTGCAATAATTGAAGACCGTCTTAGTTTAGCAGATATGGGCAAATATATATCAGCTATCAGACATAAAGACAATAAGTCTACGTTTCCTTTGTGGATAAGTAAAATGCTTGAAGGTGATGAAAATCAACAGGTAACAGTACCAAATTTTTTTAAGCTATTAGTATTCATTTTACGTGCATTTTATCGATTAAACGTATTACATTACTTGCAGGTTTTTGTATATGATGATGATTTCGTGAAGAGAGTAGGAGGCTCAAGATCATCCAGTGCTAGCAGTTCAAAATCAACAAGTCATCAAAAGGATGCTAGTCTCGCTAAATATATAAGACATTTGAATCATCAAAAGGTGCATACATTTTATGACACTTGCTTATAATTGATAATAAGTTGACTTGAATCATGATGCTTACAATTTTGATGCGCAGATCACTATATTTCATAAAGAGTTCTCAAAAGACAATGCAAGATTTTCTTTATTTGCATTGAAAGTACTCTCTAGGTTTTGTGGTGGATATGATGTGCCATTGAATGCTAAGAAAGTGGTGTTGGTGGAGAAATAGTTTGCATTGCAGGTGTTTGGTTAGAGGCATGGATGTCAAGTGCTAAGATGCTCCTACTACCTGCATACATAGCCCAGGCTCTTGCCGCCGGCAGGAATAAATGAACTAGACTCATTGCCTCCTTATGGCAAAAGATATCTAATGAGGACAAGAAAGAGCCAGTGTGTTCCTCCAGAACTGTTGTCTCTTGAGGTGCAACTACCAAGAATAGATCTCCCAGTAGATGAAGTTCAAGAAGACGACAAAGAAGAAGGAAGACCACTGAAGAAGATGAAGCCCACCTCCTCATCAAGCCCACTTCCTCCCAACGCAGATCAATTGTAAAGTATGGTATATGATTAACAAAACCAAATGTATGTATAAATTAGACTTGAAGTATTCTTTTAAGTCTTCTTCTTCTTCTTCTTTGTGTGTCATTTCTACTACTGTTATTGAGTACTTGAGTGTCTCCATGTGTCAATGTTGTATTAATTGGAATCCCCAATTCAGGATTAATTTTCTCATTTGCAAAGCAAGTGTTCTCTGTATTTTTTCAGAATAATGAGTTGAAAAGGGACGTTTTTTTAAAAACAAACCCCCATGGGCACGAAATTCTTTTTGGCAAATGAATCATTAAAGCTTTTATACATAACTACCTCAAATTATAAAAATCTTCATTCTGACAAGGTTTACGTGCATCCAATCAAATATTCACGAGAATTAGATCATCGAAGCTACATAATACATATTCACGAGAATTGAATCATCGAAGCTACATAATACATAGTCCTCGAGCATTAAATCTCATGAGCACAGATAGAAACATGTCAAGTATGCACACAATTGGATGGCATACTGTTTTACACAGCTTTGTATCTAACAAGTATGCTAAAAATTGAATGGCATACTATTGTACATAGCTTCATGTACCTTAGGGGATAGGACAAACATATTTTTGGTAACTAGGTGTGGGTCCATTGGAAATTTGATTGCTCGTACAAGTGCATCACTATCAAGGCCTCTAACTTGTAATCCCACAACTCATAGGTTTTCTCGTCTTTAGGTGCATAGAAGAATCCTTTCACAGTAAAACAACCTCGTTCAATGGTATTCCCCCATCTGTCCTTTGTAGGTCTCTTGCAGAGCTCTTTCTCCTTTGTGCATTTCAAAATGTAGAAGTTCGCATTCTCTGGATTTTCTTTTTAAGCTGTCCACTGTGAAATTGTCTCCTACAAGAAGGACATCACTAAGGGTATCATAGTGATCTTCGTAGGTGGCCTCCTCAATGTTTACAATGTTAACATCAATGTCAACATTTTCTTCTTCAGTGCCATCATCTACCAATGGTTCAAGGGCAATATAGTCTTAGCTATGAATATTGTTGAAATATACAAGTAAATAGGGTGTGTGCGGGAACAAGCCCTTAGCAAGAGGATGTAAAAGAGAATCTGTAAATGTGAGAGAAGCTGTGAAAAGGTGAGAAGTATCTACTGGGAGAGAATAAAGGGTAGCATGAGGAAATTTAGGAGGTGTGGAGATATTCTGGGAAGAGAGGTGGAGAGAATCAAGCAAAAGAGGTGGAGTGAATCAAGGAGAGATCAGTGGGATTAGATGCTTAGATGTAAACCCTATAAATTGAGGCATTGGCCTAATGAGAATTTGTTGGTTTTTGATTATCCATGCCTACATTAAGCTATCAATTAATTACTCACTAATCACATCTTAATTATCATCTAATCTCTTTTCTAATGATGTTGATTCTAGCATTTGATCCACCATAGCTCATCACATTACTGCAAATTTAACAAATATGAGACTGATTGCTATACCTATGCCTTAAGTATTCCATAAAATTACTACAATAACATGATAACCGATGCACCCTCAATGCTGTTGGATCGTGCTAAGAGTATGCAGATACTGAATGTAGGGATCTTGTGTTTGTTTACAGCCTTGACATTCTATGCCTCATCTCTATCTATATCACCCAACTTTATCTCCCAAAAGACTCTACTAACGTACCGAGCTTGTGATTCATATGTGGACTCGGCTTTAGTGTGAGCATTTCTTGCAAAAACTTTACGACATTAGCTCCACATTGGAGCTTAGCACCATTAGGCTTGAGTTGTTCATGAGTTAGTGCTCTCTTCACCACAGCCCTGCACCATCGTGCTCTCTCTTTCCATGACCAGAGCCAAAGAAATTCCAAGTCATTTGCAAACCTGTGAAGGCAGTGTACCTGGAAACAATGTAGAAAGGAATTTTTGCTTTGAATTGAGACAAAGCACCATTAGACCAAACCCAATGATGTAATAGGGGAATACCCAATTATAATGTAGCATGAAACAATGTTGCACAAAAAGGGTATCATGCTTCTTATCATCAGAGATATAAAAGTGTATCATTTTGTGGATGTCACCTGTAATGTGAAAGTATGTAATATGCACAAATATGGACACTTGGCTTGAATACCAGTGCATTGACTGTATCTCATTTTGCTCCTTAAAAGAGTAATTCTCAGCAAAGTCTACAACAGATATTACCACATCTTCGAGAAAATTGGACAAGCATTCTTTGTATTGCTCAGCTTGCCACTTGTACACAACATTATGTTTGATAAACTTTCCGAGCTGGTCATTGAACATTTGATTCAGTGCCTCTTGCATGACATTTCCTTGTGTATTAACTCTTTCCTCTCCTTTGTCTTGCCATCATCAGTGGTTCCATAGTCTATGTCTTGAAAGATTTTCATGGTGACAAGTCGACCAACATATGCAGATTTAGCTAGACAAACTGCTATGTTTCAAGGCCCACACACATTGCAACTCCCCATCAGACACTTCAAAGAATGGAAAATAGTACCTTCAGCTTTGGGACATAGGATGGACTCCCATGCGCTTGTGATGCTCTTGTAGGACTTGTCTGCAGCCTTGCACCCACTTGGCTCAGAACCCACATTACAAAGGACACAATCATATTGACATGCTTTGCCATGCAACCCAAAATTATATCCTCTAATCTGGTTCAAGGCATATTTTAAGAATGACATCTGAACATGTGTTATGCAGCAACAAGTGTATTGATCCTTAAGCTTTCGCACAAAGTATGGCTTTAATTTCTCAAAAGCTTGTTGATGAACTAGTGCATGTGGATGCATCTCCTTAAACAACAAATATAGTTCAACCTGCAATACAAAACCATCGTGGCAATTTAAACATTTCGTTTAAAACTCGTTTGTAGTTATAGGTTCCTAGGTGTATGCAGCTGGTTCACCAACTGGTATCTTATTGGTTTAACACCGGTATCATGTTGTTTTAAAATTGGTGTTGTCTAAAGCAAAGCTAATCTGATGCATGTTACATAGAGCTAATGTTCCAAACGGTATCATACCGGTACAAAACACTGGTATCATATGGCCACCCCAAGTTCTCCTTCTAGTCTTTACCCGGTATCATACTAGTATTCAACTAGTATAATACCGGTTAGAAAATTTGCTAAATACAGAGTACATTAGAGGAGACCATGCTCTTAAGCCAATATAATAGCATTGTTTAACCGGCAACTAGTCTTTTCCCTACTATCAGTAGTGTTAGTTGTATACAGCTCTCATTCCATGTATTTTTCCTTTTTTCTTATGGCTCGCTTAGCTTAGGTATAGCTAAGGAGTGCACATTCACTAGATTCCCTTAATCCTTTTAAGCATACATTCTCACCATTAAATACAAACAATATGACATGTGCATCATAATCAATATGAGGGTTATGATCATGTCTCCATGGCATTCCTAGAATAAAATTATATGAATACAAAGGTGCAACTAGAAAAGTATGGGGTTGAGAATATGGTGCATTAAATAAAACAATATCTTTTACTTCTTTTGTGTAATTATACTTTGTTCCTTGAAAAGAAATTTTAATTTTATACTTTGAAGGAATAGCATTCAATTTAAGAGCATGCACAAGCTTTTCGAAAATAAAATCATGTGTGCTACCATCATCATGCAATATATTTACTTCTTTACCCTTAATTTGTCCTTTTGTTTTTAAAAGCATATGAGGTGAAACTTGCTTTCCCCATAAGTTTAGGCATACCTTGATCGTCTGAGAGATCTTAGTTTTTGAAATTACCCTCTTTCTTGGGAGAGAAATCGTCGTCTTCTACATCTTCTTCACTGGCAATTAGGTTGACTTGTGCAGTTGACTTTTTCTTCTTCTCAGGGAAATTGGGTGCAATGAGTCCTTTTTATTAACAATGTAGCATGTCACCACTCAAGGTATATAATCTTGCTTCTTCTTTCATCATCGTTCTTCTTCTTGTTATTGTTAGCACCACGATTGTTGTTTGAAGCAACACCCTTGGTATCATTAGTGTCCTTGTCATACTCACGAAAAGGAACAAACTTTTGAAATTTGTTAGCATGAGAATCCTATGGTGGTTTGTTGTCCTTTGGTACTCCATTCTTTCGCTCACAATTATAAGCCAAAGAGATCATCGTGGAGAGAGAATGATGAGGTTGGAACATGTTGATCTCTACTCGAAGAGTAGGCTCTAATCCAGCAATGAATTTGCATCTTTTCTATTTTGTTCTCACTCGTTTAATGGCTTGGGTTTAAATGAGAACTTGCCAAAATTTTTCCACATAAAGTTATACAGTTTCTTTGTCAAGTTGACGAAGCATATCTCATTGTTGACGTGCTCTTGCTTTATATTGAGGTGCTCTTGCTTTATATTGAGGTGGCAAGAAATCCTTTTTCCCATCAAAATTTTGAGAGTAAAAGCTTTATGACTAGTTTTCTTTCCTTTTTGTTTTTGTTTACGAAAAGTTTCTTTGATGGTGCGTCTAATGTTAAAGTTAGATTCAACACTTCTTGATCTTTTCCTATTAGAAAACAATTCTTCCAATTCTATCCTCTTAGCTCATTCTTCATTTTATTGGGCGGCTTGAAGAGATAGAAGTTGCTCGGAAATAGAAGGAGGTTGTGGGTTTGACATGATGAGGGATAGAGAGAGAAAAATAAAATTACAAAAACTTGATAATAATTAAGATGAGAAAATAAATAATATGTGAAGAGTAATACTTACGGTCCTTGCTTCAAATTTGTTGAAGTTGTATGCTATCCCAATTTTATGGAGCAAGAATTCCCAACTTTAAGTGTCACAAAGCCCGTATAAGTGGTATGTGAAACTTTCGAGATTGATATGTTGAAGTAACCTAATTGTGCTTTGAGATGGTTGCCATTGTCCCAAAAAATTAATTTTGGTGAAACCCACTTTTGTAGTAATCCAAAATTTTGAATTTATGTCTTGGATCTTGGGAAGTCTTTGAACTTAGCCTGTCAAGTTGGAAGCCTTTGAATTTAGCTTGAAGAGATGCTTTTGTTGAGGGATTATAAAAGCTTGCAATATAAAGCTTTATGGCTTTAAAGCTTTTGTTAGAAGCTTTTTAAAAGCTTTAAGCTTTAAGCTTTAATACTAAAGCTTTTTAGCTTTAAAGCTAAAGCTTTTTACAAAAGCTTAATAACCAATAGCGCGCACCGTTTAAAAAAAGATAATGTAAATGGTAAAAATTGAGAGAAGAGGAAAAAAAGCATAAACCTTAAATAAACCAAATTAAATAAATAAGAGAGAGAGAGAGAGAGAGAGAGATTGAGTAGAAGTCACGTCGACACAAGAGTGGGTTGAATCTCCCCTAGGTAGAGTGCGGTCCTTGTAGCACTCTCCCATATTTACATGTATTAGAGAAAGCGCTTGCTTTGTCAAAAAAGACAATTGCAAAAACAAAGCATAAGCAAGTGCTTTTGTGTTTATGAGCGTGCAAGCTCTATAAAAATATAGCAAGCATTAATATAAAGTCTTGGGCCTACCAAAAGTATAAAATACTTTTTGGTATGTACAAAAGGTATGAGGCCTTAGCCTTACAAAAATATAGATGCCTAAATATGAAGCCATAAAGGTGTTCACATGTCTTCCAAAATATATCATAGTGGTCCACCAACACATGTTCCACCCATAATTAACACATAATTTGCCACTCATTCTTCGCTTACATCCAAAATAATAATAGTCAGTGCACACAACTGATTAAACACATTAATCCTGACCATAACACACTAGCTCACATAGCTTGATTAAACACATTAATCCTAATAAATGATATAAATAAAAGGCACATCCAAATATCCTAAAATAAAATAATGGGCGTCCCCAAAGAGGTTACGACTAACAGTAACCTCACGCCTCTTATACATAGGTGCATACTCAACATCAAGTTGAAGGTGGATGTCTCTTTTCTTACTTTGGGTATCCCATCTATAACTCCATTAATATCATCGATATATATAAGTAAATCATAACAACAATGACTCAAAATTAGGTGCAATAGTAAACAATATTGAACTTTAAAAATGTAATATTTATCTTAAAACATTGTGATAAAAGAATTAATATTACATATCATTAAAGAAAATATTTTGTTAAATCCTTCAAATAAACATAACATTCGAATCTATGATATTTAAAAAGATATCGAATACTAACCTCTATTGCTTTCTTCTTCTCTAAACTTGCAGTGTGACATGAAAGATTGAAGAGTAAGATGGTTTTTGGTTCCAACTCAGTGTCACCAAAAAACCAACACACATCTTTAATCATTTTTTGTCACCCTAATCTCTGCCACAAATAGAATATCTATCACCATTAATGTGTGAGAATGGAAGAAAAAGAGAGAGCTACCCACAAAGAAAGGAGGGAAACTAGAAATTCATACTATGAAGTCAATAGTATTTCAAAACACTAAACAAAAACATCGGATTATTGGAAACATACCTTGAAATAAAAGGACACACATAGAATTGCTCAAACTAACAAAATTTCAAAATACTGAGCTAGATTACAGAAGTTGTTCAAATCGGACAGGTAGTTAGAATATCAGTAGTATTAAAAGGTAGATTTTTTCCTAAACTTGGTCAGGGTACACAATAACAATAAAATATTTGATGAATATATTATAATATTAGTAAAACTTGTCCCAAAGAGAGAGAGAGAGAGAGAGAGAGAGAGAGAGAGAGAGAGAGAGTCAATATCTTAATATTATCTTTTGCCTCTCTTACCTACATGGAAGAGAGAGAAAGCTCTTAGACGACCCTTTCTTGAAAATTTTGTCTAATTTTTTTGATGGCATGACAAACCAATCTAGTTTTTCATGGCATGAAAAAAAAGGGGATTTTCATGGCATGAAAATCTCATGAAGGTCACTCCGGGTGGATTTGAGTTGACTATAATGAGACTAGGGAGAGGTAATTATGAATTGCAAATGTCCATCATCTTTCTCTCTCTTCTTCCACCACCTTGCCCATGACTTTCAATTGTAGCATATTCAACAAGCCATTGTTAGGATTTCTAGTTAAATTTCTCCATTAGCTCAACTATAGGTTTTGAAGTGAGATGTTCTTATCCATGAAGAATCCAATGGCCTTCCCCATCCTCCTAGCATGATCCATCTTCCTAATGTGATGCACATACCTTTCAATGTCATTAGAAAGATCATAGTTAATCACATGTGCAACATTAAGATGGCAAAAAAGACAACTCAACCTTGCAGGTAGGAAAATGATCATCAATCACTTCATCATCCCCTCACTCATCTACTTTTTGAGTTGCTGGAGGTCTCCAGATGATGACTTCAACAAATTCATAAGATTATGCAGGAACTTCCTTGGGGGGGGGGGGGGGGGGATCCATGGTAAATACCCAAGGTGAGATGGGACTGCTGCTGCACTGAAACTGGAAAAGGGGGGCTTGGTCTCCTAGATGTAGTTAACCTGGTAGACAGAATGGCTACCAAGTGGATATTGAGATGCATCCTCAATCCTTCAGAAGATTGGGCTTGGCTGATCAATAGGAACTTATACCAGTTCAAGTTTAAAAGACACCCCAAGTGGAAGAACCTTCTACCTCTCACAATAATGGCAAGCAAATATCCTATTAAACCAGTGGGTAGCCCCTTAGTCATCTCTTTATGGGATGCATGGAACTCAGTTAAAGGGGACCTTACCCTCTCACGCCACACTTTGGGGGATACATGGCAGAGACTCCATTTGGTGGCCAATGCTGCCTTTCCTCCCAGTGGAGGAGGCCAAGGCTGACTTTGCTCTTAGATTACACAATGTGGCTGAAAGACCATCATGCACGGGAAAGGTACATGCAAAGGAGGTAAAGGATTTGGACACCAAGATATCATAGTTGCACAAGAAGGCACAATCCAAGAAGGATAAGTTCAATTCAGGATGTAACTAAAGATACGATGCTGGTCAAAGCTCTCTACACTATGTAAGTCCTTCCTAATTTCTTAATATAATAGCCTTTTCTTTGAAAAAAAACCCGTATATATCACATGCATTCAAAGGGTAGTATGACAATGAGCCAATGAGCCTGCTTCATTTTTGGTTGGATTCTGCATATCCGCAATTGAGGTTTAAGCTAGGCAGTCACAATGTAAACATAATTAGAGAAAAAAAGATAGCAACAAACAATGTAAAGATTATGTCCCCATCCGCATTATGGTAAAATCCAATTTAAAGATTAGGATAAAACATGAAATCGCATAAGCCATTATGCCTGCAGGTTAAGCGGCTTAAGCCTATTGGGCCTTCCAAATGAAGTACACTGCATGCCACAAACAAAGAGCCAAAATTTGACATTCATACCCTTATAATAAAAGCCATGAATAAAGAGCCCATGATTTGACCATCCATTTCATAAGCCATGAACAAAGAGAGCCATAGTTTGACAATACATATCCATACCTCAAATAATTTGTAGCTACAAAATATATAGGCAACTCTGCATGGCTATACAGTACCTGGTTGCCAATGTATATATCATGGGCATTGTCACAGACAACTTACTATGGTGTGGAGCAAGCATATACTCAAAAAGAGGAATTATAGTGTGGAGTGTAAAACAATATTAATGGATTGGTCACAAGGTACCTTAGAAAATCATGAGAATTCAACTCAATGAATTCTGAGTGCAATGCCTGCAGTTGTACTATATGATCTCTGGAAAAAGCCAGCATGCAAGGTGGCAAGCCCATTGGTGCTTCTAGATTTCTTCATCAATGCATCTGAATCGAAGGTAGGTTCACTATTTTGATTTGGGTTCATGGATAAATTATCTTGGAAGAGACTGGTCAGCATTTCCTGCATCATGTCCACACTGTACTTGAGCTGCACCTGGCCTATGCTTTGCTTCAGCAGAGAAGCTAAGCTCTTTACATAAATCCCATATGCAGGCACCACTAGTCTCACCACAGCCTTGCCTATTCTCTCTCTCAACTCTGCATCTGGGATTTTCCAACCCTTGTGCCTTTGATATACCCCTTCAAAAGCCACCTGAAATGCCCTCACCCTCTGAAACTTCAATGTCACCTGCACTGTATTATCAGTACTACTCTTGGTATCCTTCAATGAACCCTCTCTGCCCACATGCACCTTCCCATTGATGCTTCCTTTTTGGGTTCTAATTAACGATCCAATAAATGATCCACTCCCAAGATTACTGCCACTTCTAGTAATCATCAGTGTTCCTCCCTTGCCTATGTCCACATGCCTGTTATTACCATTTCGGCAAACCATCGATGATCCTTCCATACCCATATCCACCTGCCCATCATTGCCACCCTTGGTACCCGCCACTGCTCCCTCGCCGCCTATATCCACCTTCCCATTATTGCCATTTTGGGTATAGTTTACCATGACTGCTGCAGTACCCTCCTTACCCAAATACTGCAAAATAGATGCCCATGCTTCCCTCTGATACTTATGAGCAAACTCCTTGGCTTTCTCCCTGTAACCTTCAAGGCATTCATCTCCCAACAAAGAAGCCAGATTCATGTTCTTGCTTAGTGTTACATGAATGTACCAGTAGTTGTTCATCAGAAAGAGGTAAGATAATGCTTGATCTTTTGTATCCGCCACTCCATCGATGATGCGCCGCTCCAATGACTTCAGCATGTGAAGAATTGCATGAGATAGCTCAAACCCATCTAGATTCTCCCCCTTTTCTTTCTGCTCAGTCGCGACTGCCTGGTTTAAGATGGGCTCATTGGAATCAGTGATCAAATTAGATACTGAAGTTAGGGTAGAGGCACAGAGTTCCAAAACCCCTCCATCAAGAGGGATACACTCATGGCTTTGCAAATCAACTTGAAACCTGAATTGCCGGAAAGCTTTCGATATGGCACACACTAAGAGCAACCGTACATCATGCAGCCTGTGCATCACCTCATTGCAGCTGATTTCACTAGCAAAGAGCCCTTCCAGAGTGAGTTTTACATCTTCCAGGGCAGCCACCATATCCAGAAGCTTGAAAAGTTTCTGAGGATCTTCTTGACTGCTTCTGGCAACCGCCTCACTGAACTGGAGAAAAGATTCCAGCCCTGCTTGCATGGAAAGCTTCCCAAAGCACTGCTTCCAAACTGAACCCTGCAATGATGATGAGAAAACTTGCTTGCACAATTCATACTCTACTGTGAGCAAGACGTTGATCAGCGCCTCCATGTGCTGTCTCCATAGCACTATATAGTTCTCTAGGTCCATCCAATCCAGTTTATCAATGGCTTCAGAAGTGCAAAATTGGAGGTAATCAGGACACAAAGTTTGCAAGCTCTCGTTGGCTTTAGAGCTTCTGATATCCTTGTAAGATTCAAGGCATGTTTTCGCTGCACCTGTTGAAGCCAATTTTTGTATAATTTCTCTCAAGGTTAAGACTAAGTGGGGGGATAGGGGCGGTGGGGGGGGCGGCAGCTTCACTTTCTCTGTAGAATTAGGTAGAGCAACAGGCAATGCAGTGATCATGCCATACTCAGTCAATATCGTTTTCCATAACCTTACAAGATGGTGTGAAGATGCATCTAAGAGCTCCAAATCATTGTTTTCTTCATGCAAGCTAGCTTGCATTTTCTGCAACACAGCTACAACCCTATTAAGCCTGGCTATCCACAGTTTGTCCAACAAGGAGCTTTTGATCAAGATTTGGACAGCTTCTTGCAGATGATGCAATGAAAGTCTAGATGATGTAGAACAGGTATCAGATCTAATGGCCTCCTCTAGTAGTCCAATATAATGCACATAGCTTTGTGCATCAATACCCTTTGGCCCTTCACCTACTGCACGTTTAACATCATGCTCTGCATCATAGCTCTTCACAAAATCAACTGCCTGGGCCAAGGCTATGTCAATCAAATCAGTAATTGTGCTGGATTTAGCATGCCATGAAACGACAGCACTCTCAGAATCAAACATCCTATAAGAAATGTTTCTAAGGTTAGAATCAGATTTGATCAAGCTGGAATGCAAATCTTTTGCTTTGTCTAAGCAGTTTTTCAAGTGCTGCTGGACCTTCAAAATATCAGGTATATTGGCATAGCCTAAGGAAAGATTTCTTGCTTTAGGACTAGCGACAAAGGCCAAGTCCTCATCACTTGCAACAGTGCAGCTTGGAGATGATATGCAGCTATGGAAATCAGCTGCAAGGTTATCATCCATTCCAAACTGCAAAGGAGAAACTGGGCTGCTATCCTCCTCCTCATGTGGTGCCACGTTGTTAATGATACACTTGGTCCTCCTGCTTTTCTTGTAATACCCATGATTAGTGCTAAACTCACTGTTAATGGTGGTGATCTCAACTTGAGCTGATGCAGTCCTCCTCATGGTGATGTGATTAGGCCCAAATCTTATTGCAATAATACCCCTTAAACAAGGGGTTTAAGTGCTAGATAACTTTAAGATTTGCTACTAATTCACATCTTGTGGAGCTAATGTGAAGCATAGGTAAGCCCAACCTGTCCTGCACAGTATTGACCAGTAATAATGATGAGAGTGTGCATAAATGAAACCATTAGTATGTGTTAGGGGACTTAATTAACTTGTATCAAGTGAAGACATAATTAACTTGTATTAAGTGAAGACATAATAAACAGGTATTAAGTAAAGGTGGTTAGGTGGAGTTCTTAACTTAAATTGCAAGCTGCAGGTTCAACTAAGTCAATAGCTTAAAAGCTATGAAATAACCGCATGATAATTATGATTACCTGATGATAATCTGCGGGCAAACAATCGAGCAGCATAGCTTGCATATGTTAACAAATCAGTTGACGATCTGTAAAAGGCCTCACCCGATCAAACCTTGCACTGTTAATGATACTAAGAAAGCAAGCCACTGCACGACTAATCAAGCTTGTTAATTAAGCACTGACACGAGCCCCACTTGTAATCGCCACAAGTGGAGCTCTGCTAATTATGAAGCGCCTGATAACAAAGATTATTAATGAAGCTGCAAAGGCCCGCTGAAGGGAGAAGAAGGCGGCCAAGAAGAATATGATGCGAAGCCAAGAATGTGATCAAGCATTAAGAATAGATAATTAGAAGAAACCAAAGTCTAATTAGCAGACAAATAAGTTGAGATAGAAAAATATCAAGAAGAGGGGGTAGTCGTCTCCGGTGGACCTATGCATGCGCGACAAAACAACGGCGGACATCCCCATGCGTGCGCCTTGCATGCAACTCTCGCCACACGTCCACGTGACCGCCCCTTGCATGGCCGCCACCTTTGGATTTATTGCACTGTAGACATTATAAAAACGCCATTTTTCGTTTTCAAGATACTTAAATAATAACACACCCCCAGTTTTTTTCCCAACTCAAAAAAAAACCTATAGTGTGTATCTTCTAATCGGAGTAAATGACGCACACCCAAATGTATTTGTATTCGGAAAGTCAATAATTAGGCATCGATATTCGTTCTTTTTAATATTTTTATCCCTTTTTTTAAAGTTTGATCTTTTAAAAACATCTTAATTCGCCAATGAAGATATAGCCTAGCGATAAGGTGTTGAAGTCCCATGCAAGGGGTGCTAGGTTCAGAAAACCTGCTAGCTGTTGATGTTGGCAGCATGGAAGCACACACACACACACGAGCACAAAAAGATCCTTAAAAAAATCATCTTAATTCGACAAGTTTGCAAGTGCTTGCACACCATGCACTTTATGAGTGTCTCTGTGCATCTCCTCTCCTTCAAACGTTGTTTTCCTTCATTTTTTCTCCTTGTGTGTGTGTCTCTCTTCCAATATCAGCACACAGGCTCTATGTTGTCTTAGCCAATATCCTCTCTCTCTCTCTCTCTCTCTCTCTCTCTCTCTCTCTCTCTCTCTCTCTCTCTCGTTTCAATCGAGGGGTCTGTAGTAGTCGATCTCAATTAAGCCCGATTGTAGGGGTATGTATGTAGGTGATGCATACAAACAAGGGGTATGTATGTAGGTGATGCATACAAACAAGGGCCATGCTACGTGCAAGCTTTGTGGTTTCTCAATAGTAATCAGAACACCGATTTAATATTATATACCAAACAACACCCCTTATCCTATGGTGCAAATTGAATTTCTCATGTTTTTTTATTAAGACTTAAAAAACAATTAGGTCACTAAGTATCTTTCAAGGAGTATGCACATCATTATTATTCAATGTTGTTTTTTAAGATTTAAAACAATAATTAGGTCACTAAGTATCTTTCAAGGAGTGTGCACAACATTATTATTTAATTTTGTGTAATGTTATCAATTTATACATGTATTATTTTGCAAAGTTTACATTTGTGATGTGGGTTACATTACTGGAATTTTGTGTGTCTTTTAAAAATATAAGTACTAGCTAGTACCCTTTAAAAAAAGGATGAGAAAATATATGTCCAACCCATTTTATTTATTCAAGATTCCTTGTTGTATATGCAAGCAAGTGTCCTTGGCTCATATGTACATTTTTTAAATTTAAAGATAATAGTTATAGTCTTCATAAAATGCATGTTATTTAATTAAACTAGGGTGTATCGCATTCCTAAAGGTAAGCTATGTTATGGGGGACTTTAACTAGCTCATTTTTTAAAAATTAAACTATAAATACACCCAAGTTGATGAAAATAGAGATATAATTATATAGAAAGATGTTTTTTTATTATTTTAAAAGAATCCTCTTTTCTTATATTGTTCCCGTAAATTTAGGAGCTTTGAATAGAGCTTTGTTTATTTTTCCTTATTTCCATGTTTGCTTGGAATTCGTTAAGAGCACTTTATGCAAAGAAATTTTTCAACTTAATAACACTCATTGTTACATATACTACTATTCTACACTCATTATTTGCCAATCTATGATTCCTTAACATTTCTAACATTAGCTACATATACGACTATTCTACACTCATTAAAAAGATGCAAACACTAACTAAAACAATAATTAATACCATTTTTTAAACACCAAACCCTCAATAATACACAAAATGTTTGCAATTAGTTTGAGATATACATATTTGGTGCATGTCCCATCATTATTTCTTTAGAAGTTTACAAGAAACTTTTTGGGTATAGCAAATAATTTTTCTCTAATATGCAAGGTGTCACAATACAAATTAATCACAAAATAAAACCTTTTAATTTTATTGACATTCTCAATTGTAAAATCTAGCAAGCAAACTTCATTTTATACACTTCTACAATAATAAAAAGAACGAGATTTTACTATAAACAACATTATGGTTTTTATAATATCGAAAAGGATCTAAAATTTCACCTTCCTAGGTCCACCACTTTTAAAAGCTCCTTTCACCTTCCTAGGTCCATCAATTTTATCAACCTTGATCACATCTACAACTAATTTCCTTGTTCTCAATCGTATTCTTGAAGTGCCAGGTTGCACATTATGGCTATGTTGCCTCCAAGATTAGATTACCATTGTAGGGTGGATGCATCTCGAAACCTATGTCCTGGACATGGCTTTTAAACTGGTTTTTAGACATTTGAAAAAGTCAAATTTCCTCTTTTTCTCCCACATTTTGTACGTTTAAAATGCCAAAAAACAAAAAATAGTTACAAGCAGCTCGTGATACACTCATTTCACCACCTCTCCCACATCTCTCTCTCTCTCTCTCTCTCTCTCTCACACACACACACACACACACACACACACACACACACACACACTTACCCACTCTGTCTCTTTCCATCTCCTCTATACCCTAAACCTATTGCTACCTTGTTGTTTACCTCTCTCTCTCTCTCTCTCTCTCTCTCTCTCTCTCTCTCTCTCTGTGCTTATTGTAGGGCCCTTACTGTTGTTTCACCACAACACACACACATACGCATCGGCCTTTCACTCATCATATATTCCCAAGCATTTAGAGGTAGATGTAGAAGTTCAACGTGCCTAGAGGGTTGCAAGTCATGCATAAAGTTTTCTACCAATGCAATCAAGGATTATCATGCATAGAGGAAGCAAGAACAACGTGCAAGGATGAAGTCTAAAAGGTACATGAAGAACACGAGCATAATGCAAGTCATGGTGCAGATGAGCAGAAGTGTCAAAAAATATGCAATGACGTTGTTCAATACTTTCATCAGCAGACCAAGGGTCTAGATGAGAAGACCAGGTTTAATATATTATCTCAGGTTCTCCAACATCGCTCCATGAAGAAAATTTCCACTAGTTTTCCAATATGGAACTTGTAAGATTTCTCCCCAGCCCCTCAAGATGTCTAGTTTCTTCCCTTGTAATCAATCCCCAGCCCCTCAAGATGTCTAGTTTCTTCCCTTGTAATCAATCCCCTTTTCAGAATAATAAAAGATCTTGTTTCTACCTGTTTTGGCCTAGAGAGAGAAAATATTCTAGAGAGAGGTAATTCAATTTTTAGATATCTTTGGATGGAAAAATATCCCTTCTTATTAAAATAAATTCCCCCAAAACAGAAGTTTAAAAAGAAGTTCCTAAGGTGCATTAGAAATAAATTACAATGTGCACAAAAGACCTTAGCCTAAGGGCCCCTTTTTTTAGAAAATTTTGGATTAAGGTCCAAACAAAGGTTTGACAAGCCAATGAGATTAATCCAAATGTAGGGAGGAGATAAATTGAAGAATAAAATAACCCCCCCCCCAAAAAATGAGTAAATGCTCACATAAGATGAAGAGTGGACTAAGGACCAAAGAAAAGAATTAAAAAACTGAATTTTGACACCTCAGTGTCATGTGGGGATCTCCCCTCATGAAGTAGGTTCCTTTTTCTCATCATTACTCCCAATTTTTAATCAATAAAATGAAATATTTTCATCTCTCCTCTCTCTTGTTTCAAATCTAGATCCAAAAAGTAAGCTGAACTGACCCAAAAATGGTCAAAACTGACCAAACTGATCTGGAAAATTCTAGAATCAGTTTGCTTGGTTAGAGGCTCACTTTTTCCTATAAATAAAATCCTCCCTCTTTGTAAAATCTTAATGGTCTTTATGCACTATTACTCTACTCCTGTCCCGAGCCATCTACATTGAATTTTTAATAATTCAATTGTTTTTGGCCTAATCCTCTCTAAAGTGAATTGGTGGCCACTATTGCTTCAAACAAGAGTAGAACCCTCAATCCCTCAAGCCAAAGGAGAGCTTACAAGCTCCATGTAAGCTAATTTTCTTACTTTGTTTACGAATTTTAATGAAAAATCTATGGTTTTCTTGATTTTTATGTTTTGCAAATGATTGAATTAAATTCATATGCTATGCCTTTGATGAAAAGGCCACCCCCTTCTCTTCTTTACTTCCAACCTTTCTTAATCCTAGAAAGATTAACTAAGTGATTAATTAAACTCTTCTTATTGTTTACTCTCTTGAATTTAGAAAATTGTGTAGATTAGAGTTCTATAATTCTAAATTGGGTTAATTAAGTTAACTGAAGAAAGATAAAAATGAGAAATGGTTAGCCATACAAAGGACGTTATGGCAAAATTTTCCAGAATTTTGTGAAAAAGAAAGTTTGTTTTTATGTTATTCCAAAAGAGTAATTCCCACCATTTTTGCATCTAAAAGAACTATTCTAATTACTCCATGTACATATTCACCTATGAATATGCATGGATATCACTGATATTAATTATTAAATTTGATTTTTATGCATAGAAAGATGCATAAAGGAATTTTTTAATCTTATTAAATTTAATTTTTATGCATAGAAAGATGCATAAAGGAATTTTTTTAATTACAAAAGTGTTATTCTTATTAAATTTGATTTTTATTCATAGAAAGATGCATAAAGGAATTTTTTTAAATTACAAAAGTGTTATTCTTATTAAATTTGATTTTTATGCATAGAAAGATGCATAAAGGAATTTTTTTTAATTACAAAAGTGTTATTCTTATTAAATTTTACGCCAGAATGCTGAAGGGAGCATTTGGTATATGTTTTTCTAAGGGAAGTTTGGTTGCAAAACAGCTGGCGGAGATTAGTCATTGACTAATTGAAGCGGGGGAGTGTTCAAAGGACAGCTTACGCGGCAAAGCCTGACCAGCCTCGGTATGGTTGAAAAATGGTGCGCTTCCGGTATGATGGATGAGGATCGACGAAGCGATCCCTGAGTGAAGTGCCAGGACACCTAAGGAGGATCCTGGAGGGTTTTGACCAGGAGATGAATGGGCTCACAGTGCCTAGGACACCCATGCGTATGTTGTGGAATATATGTATGATGGACGAAATGATTATTGTAATCTGTTACCGGATCTCGTTAGCTGACCAGTTGGTCTCAACGGAGAGTCCAAAAGAGTGATACTGTTTTTTGAGAAATAAGAGATTGGATGGAATTTTTGAGTTATGACATCTGTACCAATAACTGTTTATCAATGGATTATTTGATATGTTAAGGTTTTAAAGAGGAGTGTGTGCATATCTGTATTCGAAAGCAAAAGTTAAGAAAGGCATTCAATTTTGGGTGGGTGAGTAATTGTCTGGTTCTACCGATTCCAGTGGTTGGGTGGTGGTAACCCATGGGCCGGATGGGGTTAGGCTAGAATCAATGGTCTGGTAATAATTAAATTGAAATAATAGGAATACGCTTAGAATTCGAGTAGTTTAATAAAAACCTAAAGAATTTCTCAAATGAGTAGATCAATGGCCGTGTGCGTGACTTCGGTTAGGAAAAAAGCGTTGATTTCCTCAAATGATTAGATCAACGGTTGTGCCTGATTTCGGTTAGGAAAAAAGCGTTAAATTCTTCAAATTAAGTCAGTGATAGTTTTCCTTCTATCTGGTTTAATTACGTGAAAGATAGTTTAGTCTCTTGACCCCGTTAGAAAATTCGTTAAGAAAATAAAAGGTGTGGAATCATCCCCATTTTTCAGCAAGAGAAATTTTCCCGGTTTCGGTTTGGAATGACCACTAGATTAGTCTCGTGTCAGACATTTGAGGGCGAGGCCTCGAGTGGGAAACCCTGCCCTACGTAAGAGGAAGCTACTTTCGCTGTTGCTGCTAGCAACCAGGAATTCGGTGCGCGGAGGGGGCAGAGGGGTCTCACAGTTGGTATCAGAGCGCTGTTGTAAACTTACGAAATAGCAGTAGAAATTGCCTAAAATTTTAAAGTAAATTTGGGAAATAATGTTTTCACTTGTTAAGATTATGTTTGAAATGAACTTCATGAATTGAAAACTCATAAATTGAACTAGATTTTTAGATGGATATCCCAAATTTGTCTAGCATTCCTGGACTCTCCCAGAGTCGGGATATGATCGCCTTTGCCTTCGAAAATCTCATCAACTTCACTACAACCCGAGGAAGCAGAGTGAGACTCGCTCGTCACTTTGAGGATCTATACTTTCTTGATCCAGTAGAGCAACGTCAGCATATGTGGTTCTCTAGAGAGTGAAGTATTCACGTCAATACCAATCAATGATAGAGACTCAGACAGAATATCTCGCTAGCCATGATCTTGATAAGGCTAGGAGTTGTTCATTATGTACAACTCTATAATCTCACCCCGGAATTTTAGAATTTCTTGTCGTATTTTTAGACTTCTTAGCCGCTTTATTCCTAGGAGAAGAATTACAACACCATTATCAGTGATGAATCGTGTATATCATAGCATGTCTCCATCGTAGTATCGCCTTTTTATGCGTACGCAATTGAGGCGGTGACTTTTGGAGCCGAGATGCTCTATGTATATATCAAAAACTTTTGATAATAAATGATGTTTTGCAAAAGATTCCAAATTATTTTCGTGGTTGTAAATATTGGTTAATAAAATTATCAGAGTGAATCTTGTTTTCAAGAATTATGATGGAATATTTATTTGTTTACAAAATAAATCTAAAAAATTAAAGTCATAAATCTGATGACAAAATTAAGTTGACAAAAATATCGTTTTGTCGGAATCATGAGGCACACGGGCCGTGGTAGGCAGCCGGATCCTCTTACCGATGATGAAGAGTTATATCCAGACGTTCGTAAAGCCCTACACTGATCCCAACCTGGTCCCTTCAAGGGTGAAGGGGAATAGTTAGGAGAAGTAGTGGAAAAATGGATCGAGGCAATGGAAGAGTATTTTGATGTAACTAGTTATAACAAGAAGAGCAAGATGGCTCGCGGCCAGATTGAAAATTGTGGAAATGGCCAGGATCACCTGGAGGAACCATTGTGCGAGACAAACTGTCTCTACCGAAACACCCAAGATCTTAAAGCTTACCTCAGGAAGAGGTTTTGTCCTCCGGGCTTCTTGGAAACCAAAATGAACGAGTTCTTGGAATTGAAGCAGTATAGCCATACGATTGAAGAATACCATTAGGCATTTGCCCTTCTCCTCAAATATTCTCCACTTTGGATGAAGAGCAGCTGGCCAGATTTATTCGAGGGATGAACGAGCCATTGGACACTTTAGTGAAAATGCCAAACCAGTCTCAATGGCAGAAGCTGTCAGAATGGCAAAGGACTTTGCCAAAGCATTTGTTGTTAAGGTCCCGCCAAAGCCTGCACCCTCAAACTTTAAAAGGTTCTAAACCGAGGGAAGTGCTTCAAACTTTCCACCCCGGCAGCAAGGCCCTAATCAGAATCAAGATGCTAGGAAATTCAGAAGTGCAGGACCCTTCCCTCAGAACACCTTCTCAGGAGCCCCACCTCTTTCAAGGATTCAGAGGGATGAGCTTAGAAGTGAGAACATGTGTTTTGTGTGTCAGGGTTTTGGTCACCAGCTTAAAGACTGCCCGACTCCTCCTGCCATGTCAAGAGGACAGGGAAGTCAAGGGCCCAGAGTGCAGAGACCAGCCCCTTCGTATCAGTCAAATCAAGACCGTCTTGCCAAAATCAAGGCAATCCCAAGAGGACTCCAGCTCAACCATCTGCCTCTGTTCAGAGTAATCTCATAACTCCCTCCCAGAACTGGGATAAGTTGAGTATAAGGGTAAGACATTTAAGCTTTTGATTGATTCACGCAGTACTCATTCATTTATTTCCCGAGGATGCTTGCGTAAGCTAGTCTTAGAACAGAAATCAGGGAAACCTATGCAAGTTGAATTGGCCAGTGGGAAGATTCTTTTCACTCACCATGAGACAGATCGTATTTAGTTTAATCTAGATGATGGGAATGTAAATGACTGCCAATTCAGAGTTTTACCTTTGGGAGTTTTTGATGGAATCCTTGGAATGGATTGGCTCCACAAAAATCAAGCTGACATTCACTGTCACAATGGAACCATTTCCTTCCGTGACCTTCACAGGAACAAAGTTCAAGGAACTGGAATTTCTGGATCCCCATATCTGCAATTAGTAAAAGCTTCTAGGTTACTGAAAGGACTTAGAAAGAAGTAGCTCATTTATGTTGTCAAAAGGAATCCAGTAGACACAAAGTTAAAGGCTAAAGAACTAGAATGGTTAAGTGAGTATGATGATTTATTCCCAGCAGAGCTAACTGAGATGCCTCCGATTCGAGAAGTAGATAATGAGATAGAATTGACCCCTAGACCTTAGCCAGTAGCCCAGCACCATTGAACTCAAGGAATAGCTTAGGCAGCTGTTAGAACAAGGGTTTTTAAGACCCAGTGTTTCACCTTGGGGAGTGCCAGTTCTCTTTTTCAGAAAAAGAAGGATGGAACGTTGAGACGCTGTGTGGATTACAAAGGTCTCAATCAGCTGTGACAGTTAAGAATAAGTATCCTATCCCCAGAATTGATGAGCTTTTGGACAGGCTAAATGGAGCCAAGATCTTCACAAAGGTAGATCTCAAATCAGGGTATTACCAGATCAGGATTAATGATCAAGATATCCCGAAGACAGCCATCAATACTTGCTATGGGCACTACGAATTTATTGTCATGCTGTTTGGAGTGACAAATGCCCCAGCTACATTCAATCGCCTAATGCAGGACATTCTCAGAGAATACTTGGATGATTTTATTCTTGTTTTCTCGATGATATTCTGATTTACTCAAAGAATGCAGCTGACCATGAAGCTCACGTCCGTAAAGTTCTTGAGATTCTAAGGAAGTACCAACTCTTTGCAAAAAAGAGCAAATGCACTTTCTCTATCGACCATGTTGAATACTTGGGCTTTCTGGTATCCAAAGACGGAATTTCTCCAGATTCTGCAAAAGTCCAAGTAGTCATAGATTGGCCTGAACCAAAGACAGTGAAAGAAGTCAGGGGATTCTTGGGGATTAACTGGTTGGTATAGAATTTTTATACCTAAGTATGCTCTCATAGCTTCCCCCTGACTAATCTTCTCAAGAAGAATACCCCGTTTCAATGGTCTACCGGGTGATAAGCTGAAGATTGCCTTGGTAACCAATCCCGTTCTGAAGTTGCCAAATTTCTCTCTACCCTTTGAGGTAGTAAAACTGATGCCAGTGGTTTTGCCCTGGTAGGTGCGCTCATGCAGAAAGGACATGCAGTGGCCTATGAATCCCGAAAACTCAGAACACATGAGATAAATTATGCTATCCACGACCTGGAGCTACTTTAAGTAGTCTATGCCCTAAAGTTGTGGCGACATTACCTACTGAGTCAAATATTCACTTTGATGATAGATCATCATAGCTTAAAGTGGATCTTCACTCAGAAGGATCTCAACATGCGCCAAAGAAGGTGGATGCAGACCCTACAGGAATTTGATTTTGAAATCAAGTACCGCCCAGGCAAAGAAAATGTGGTAGTAGATGCCCTCAGCAGAAAAGCCTCCTTGCTTGCAATCACAGTGGTGTCAAATCCATTGATTAATGAAGCAAGAGAGAAGATCATGCAAGATAGATTCTTTGGCCCTATTGCTACCCTACCTACTTATGTAGGAAAGCAAAACTCCTCAGGAGTTGAACCGAGTTTAAGGGTACAGCCTGGATGAAGGAATTATGTATTATTATAGCAGGCTATGCATTCCCAATGATGAGGGAACTAAGGGTCAAACTTTGAATGAAGCCCATGATAGCCTTATAGCAGGACATCCAGGTTTCATCAAGACCTACATGTCTGTAAAGAAAAGCCTAGACTAAAAAAGGATGTACTTAATCATGCACGTCAATGCCTGATATGTCAGAAAGTCAAAGCCGAGAGAGTAAAAATGCCTGGGAAGTTACATCCATTAGACATCCCCCAGATGAAGTGGGAATGTATCAGTATGGATTTTAGTACTGGACTACCTTCAGTGCAATCAAGTTACAAATCCATCTTCGTGGTAGTTGACAGACTAACCAAAGTTGCCCATTTGATTCCAGTAAAAGAAACCTACACTGCAGTGGATGTGGCCAGAGTGTTCCTCAAGGAAATCTTCAGATTGCATGGCCTACCCCAGGAGAATAGTAAGTGATCGAGATCCCAAATTCATGTTAAGATTCTGGACTGCATTCATCGAAGCAGTAGGAACTTTCTTGGATCTCAGTATAGCTTACCACCCCGAGACCGATGGTCAAACAGAAAGGGTGAACCAAGTAATCGAAGATATACTTCGGTCATGCTGTGTGGCAGGGAACCCAAGAAGTGGCTAAGCTATCTGCACCTAGTCGAATTCACCTACAATGCTTCTTATCATTGAAGTATCGAGGGATGAGCCCTTTCAAAGCTCTGTATGGACAAGATTGCCTAACACCATTAACTTGGTCCGACCCATTGATTAGGGTCGAGATGTCTAGACAGATGCTTGACGACATGGAGCAGCAGATGCAGTCAATCCGCAAGGATATAAAATCTACCCAGGATAGACAGAAGCAGTATGCAGATAAGAAGAGGTTAGATAGAAAATTCAAAGAAGTAGATATGGTCTTCATTCGAGTATGCCCCAAAAGAAGTTCTCTATCTCTTTGGGAAGTACAAGAAGTTATCCCCCAGATACTGTGGGCCATATCTGATTACAAAGAAAGTAGGTGACTTAGCCTATGAACTTCTTCTGCCTCGTCATCTCAAAGTACATAATGTATTTCATGTCAGCCTACTTAAGAAGTATGTACCGAGCCCGAATCATGTGCTTAATGAGGATGAACTCTTAACTTCTTTAACCCAAGGGCAGATGGAACTCCAACCTGAAGAAATCCTTGATGTTCGAGAGAAGGTTCTCAGGAATAGAATTCTGAGAGAATTATTAGTCAAATGGAAGTTCTATCCTTTTGAAGATGCCACCTGGGAAAAAGAAGCCGAACTGATGCGGGATTACCCCCCAATTTGCAAGATGAGGACATCTCGCGTTTTTCAAGTGGGAGAGGATGTAAGATTCCTCCCCAGCCCCTCAAGATGTCCAGTTTCTTCCCCTGTAATCAATCCCCTTTTTAGAATAATAAAAGATCTTGTTTCTGCCTATTTTGGCCTAGAGAGAGAAAATGTTCTAGAGAGAGGTAATTCAGTTTGTAGATATCTTTGAATGAAAAAATATCCCTTCTTATTAAAATAAATTCCCCCAAAATAGAAGTTTAAAAAAAAATTCCTAAGGTGCATTAGAAATAAATTATAATGTGCACAAAAGACCTTATTAGCTTAAGGGCCCCTATTTTCAGAAAATTTTAGATTAAGGTCCAAACAAAGGTTTGACAGGCCAATAAGATTAATCCAAATGTAGGGAGGAGATAAATTGAAGAATAAAAGAACCCCCCCCAAAAAAAAATGAGTAAATGCTCACATAAGATGAAGAGTGGACTAAGGACCAAAGAAAAGAATTAAAAAACTGAATTTCGACACCTCAATGTGGGGATCTCCCCTCATGAAGTAGGTGATTTTTTCTCATCATTACCCCCAATTTTTAATCAATAAAATGAGATATTTTCATCTCTCCTCTCTCCTGTTTCAAATCTAGATCTAAAAAGTAAGCTGAACTGACCCAAAAATGGTCAAAAATTGACCAAACTGATCTGGAAAATTCTAGAATCCGTTTGCTTGGTTAGAGGCTCACTTTTTCCTATAAATAGAAGCCTCCCCCTTTGTAAAAGCTTAATGGTGTTTATGCACTGTTACTCTACTCCTATCGTCCTGAGCCATCTACATTGAATTTTTTAATAATTCAATTGTTTTTGGCCTAATCCTCTTCAAAGTGAATTGGTGGCCACTATTGTTTCAAACAAGAGTAGAACCCTCAATCCCTCAAGCCAAAGGAGAGCTTACTAGGCCCCCTAGCCGAATGTTCATGCAAACTTAAAACTAGTCACACCACTTACACACCCAATATGAAATTACCTTTTTCACAGAATGCATATGTACAAAAGTTTTGGAAAGTGCTTTTGGAGGTGTCTCCATTTATGCATATCACCGAGGTGGAAAGAAAGAGAAGGTTTCAATCGAGATTGCAACCCGTGTACAAAGCAGGACTACAAATGTATCCTCGTCACACCTTACACCAACTAATCGTAGCCGCCACTGCCATCGAGCAATTGGAACTCAAATTGAGTCGATCCAACAAAGCTAAACCCTCATTTCAAGGCAAAGAGCTAAAACCTTGTAGTTGGCCGGTGTGTCAGGAATATCATCTAGAACAAACAAGTCTAATTTATCGATGCTGTTGTCCAAGATTTCAGAGTTTTGGAGAACCCGACACCAACCATGAAGGTTTGGCACAATTGGGTGCAAGGGATAAAAGTAAATATCCTGAGGATTAGTTAATACTACGTCCCCCCAAAAAATTCATATAATGTTAGTGAGATCAGCATCACGTTCGGTATTTTTCTTAATGAGTGTTAATTCTCCTAGGCTTAGGTCCTCAGACAGGTTTATATCATATTGAAGCAATGAGGGTTAGTGTAGACAAAAAAAGATTAAGAGTTTGAGGAGGGGAACCTATAACTACAAACCGGTTTCAAACCAAATGTTTAACTTGCTACGATGGTTTTGTATTGCAGGTTGAACTATATTTGTTATTTAAGGAGATGCATCCACATGCACTAGTTCATCAATGAGCTTTCTAGAAATTAAAGGCATAGTTTATGTGTGCGCAAGCTTAAGGATCGATACACTTGCTGCTGCATAACACATGTTCAGATGTCATTCTTAAAAGATGCCTTGAACTAGATTAGAGGATTTACTTTTGGGTTGCGTGGTGGCAAGGCATGTCAATGTGATTGTGTTATTTGTAATGTGGGTTCTCAGCCAGGTGGGTGCAAGGCTCTAGAGAAGTCCTACAAGAGCATCACAAGCGCATGGGAGTCCTATGTCCCAAAGTTGAAGGCACTATTTTCCATGCTTTGAAGTGTCTGATGGGGAGTTGCACTATCTCTGGTCCTCAAAACATAGCGGTTTGTCCAGCTGAATCTGCATATGTTGGTCATCTTGTCACCGTGAAGATCTTTCATCTCAGGACAAACTGTGGAACCACTGATGATGGTAAGACAAAGAAGAGGAAAGAGTTAATACACAAGGAAATGTCATGCAAAGCATTGAATCAAATGTTCAACGACCAGCTCGAAAAGTTTATCAAACATAATTTTGTGTATATGTGGCAACCTAACAATAAAAAGAATCCTTGTCCGATTTCCTAAAGATGTGGTAATATCTGTTGTAGCCTTTACTGAGAATTACTCTTTTAAGAAGAAAAATGAGATACAATC
Organism: Cibotium barometz; assembly: GCF_041138505.1. NCBI lineage: Eukaryota > Viridiplantae > Streptophyta > Polypodiopsida > Cyatheales > Cibotiaceae > Cibotium > Cibotium barometz. The sequence continues at coordinate 5,630,879 of NC_141103.1, read as the reverse complement.
AATGCACTGGCATTCAAGCCAAGTGTCCATATTTTTGCATATTACATACTTTCGCATTGCAGGTGATCCACAAAATGATACACTTTTATATCTCTGATGAAGAAGCATGATACCCATTTTGTGCAACATTGTTTTATGCTACATTATAATTGGTTATTCCCCTATGGTATTCCCCTACAACGTCATTGGGTTTGTACTGATGGTGCTTTGTCTCAATAATTCAAAGAAAAAAGGCCTTCTACTTTGTTTCTAGGTACACTGCCATCATAGGGTTGCAAATGACTTGGAATTTTTTTGGCTTTTGTTATGGAAAGGGAGAGCATGTGACGATGCAGGGGCTGTGGTGAAGAGAGCACCAACTTATGAACAACTCAAGCCTAATGGTGCTAAGATCCAATGTGCAGCTGATGTCATAATATTTTTGTAAGAAATGCTCCACCACTGGAGCCGAGTCCACATATGCATCACAAGCTCGGTATGTTAGAGTCTTTTGGGAGATAAAGTTGGGTGATATAGATAGAGATGAGGCATGTAATGTCAAGGCTATAACAAACACAAGATCCCTACATTTAGTCTATGCATACTCTCAGCACGATCCAACAACATTGAGGGTGCATCGGTTATCGTGTTATTGTAGTAATTGTGTGGAACACTTATGGCATAGATGTAGCAATTAGTCTCATATTCATAGCTGGGACTATATTGCCCTTGAACCATTGGTAGATGGCACTGAAGAAGACAATGTTGACATTGATGTTAACATTGCAAACATTGAGGAGGCCACCTACAAAGGGCACCATGATACCCTACGTGATGTCCTTCTTGTAGGAGACAATTTTGCAGTGGACAGTTTGAAAAAGGAAATCCAGAGAATGCGGACTTCTACATCTTAAAATGCACAAAGGAGAAAGATCTCTACAAGAGACCTACAAAGGACGGATGGGGGAATGCCATTGCACGAGGTTGTTTTATTGTGAAAGGGTTCTTCTATGCACCTAAAGACAAGAAAATCTACGAGTTGTGGGATTACAACCCGGAGGCCTTGATAGCGACGCATCTTGTATGAACAATCAAATTTCCAATGAACCCACATCCATTTAGTAAAAATATGTTTGTCCTATCCCCTGAGGTACATGAAGCTGTGTACAATAGTATGCCATTCAATTTTTAGCATACTTGTTATATACAAAGCTGTGTAAAATAGTATGCCATCCAATGTGTACATACTCGACATGTTTCTATCTGTGCTCATGAAATCTAGTGCTTGGGGACTATGTATTATGTAGCTTTGATGATTCATTTCTCATGAATATTTGATTGGATGCACGTAAACCTTGTCAGAATAAAGATTTTGATAATTTGAGGTAGTTATGTATGGAAGCTTTAATGATTCATCTGCCAAAAAGAATTTTATGCCTGTGGTGGTTTGTAAAAAAAAAATGTCCTTTTGATCGTGCTAATTCCCTTTTCAACTCGCTATTCTTAAAAATGGCTACAGAGAACACTTGCTTTGCAAATGAGAACATTAATCCTAAATTGGGGATTCCAATTAATACATCGACACATGGAGACACTCAAGTACTCGATAACAGTAGTAGAAATAGCTCATAAAGAAGAAGAAGAAGACTCAAAAGAATCTCAATACTTCGAGTCTAATTTATACATACATCTGGTTTTGCTTGTTTACTATTGTAGCATATACTGTATAATCATACGCCATAATTTATAATTGATCTATGTTGGGAGGAAGTGGGCTTGATGAGGAGGTGGGCTTGATCTTCTTCGGTGGGCTTCCTTCTTCTTCGTCTTCTTCTTGAACTTCATCTACACTGGGAGATCTATTCTTGGCAGTTGCACCTCTGGAGGCAATAGTTCTAGAGGAACACACCGGCTTTTCTTGTCCTCATTAGATATCTTTTGCCATAAGTAGGCAATGTGTCTGGCTCATTTATTCCTGCCGCAAGAACCTGGGCTGTGTATGACAAGTAGTAGGGGCATCTTAGTGCTTGACATCCGTGCCCCTAACCAAACACCCACAATACTATTTCTCCACCGGCACCACTTTCTTAGCATTCAATGGCACATCATATCCACCACAAAACCTGGAGAGTACTTTCAATGAGAATAAAGGAAATTTTAAATTGTCTTTTGAGAACTCTTTATGAAATATAATGAACTGCGCATCAAAATTGTAATCATCATGATTCAAGTCAACTTACTATCAATTATAAGCAAGCTTCATAAAGTGTACGTACCTTTTGATAAATCAAATGTCTTATATATTCAGTGAGACCAGCATCCTTTTGACGATGACCTATTGATTTTGAACTGTTAGCACCAAGGATGATCTTGAGCCTCTTGCTCTCGTCAGGAAATCATCATCATATACAAAAACTTGCAAGCAATGTAATATGTTTAATCGACAAAATACACGTAAAATGAATACTAATAGCATAAGAAATTTTTGGTACTGTTACTTGTTGATTTTCATCACCCTCAAGCATTTTTCTTATCCACAAAGTGATTATAGACTTATTGTCTTCATGTACAATAGCTACTATATATTTGCCCATATTTGCCAAACCAAGATAGTCTGCAATTACTGCAGCCTCCTCCTCAGAAGGCAATGGCTTTCATATGTCCTAGCTTCATTGACCATGTCCCTTAATATCTCCTTTCCAGGTAGATACTCGGAGTCTTGGACTGCAGAATCAACTAGGAGGTGTTTGTCAACTCCTTGCTCTACCCACCCCATGTCTGCAATAGTCTTGACGAATATTTAAATGATGCATAATGTCTGTTAATCACATTGGTCTGCCATAGTAAAGCTAGGCAAAGAAGGAAGTGACAAGTCCCCCTGTTCATTCTCATTTGGTGGACTAGCTTCCAATAGGATTATACTCATGGGGGTGATGTTGCATCGACACCGACAAGGGATATACTAGTGGGAAACGTTCCTTTTCGGTCTCTCCCCTCTCCTCTGTTGGATCGATAGCCATCTCTTCTTTAACTCCATCATCCCTTGATTGGCACTTGCGTTAGGGAAAAAGGGAGCTCATTTTGGGGCCTTTTACGGTTTGGAAAAATAAGCTCTCAACCAATGAACAGAGGGCCAACGTAACGTTGGAAATTCACAAAAATAAAAGAAAATAGATAAAAGAAACAATATTTTATGTAGGTACAAGCGTGCTACATTAATGTGGAGATTGGTTTTTTATTCTCACAAGATCTTTGGACATGAAGATAGAATCTAGTCTGACATTTTCTCTGACAAGGGCCTTCCCGCTTCCACCTCCCTTTGAACTTTGAATTATTGTGCTGCCTTTCCTTCGAAAGGTCTACCATTCTACACCACTGCCTCATTGTGCAGCAACCTCTTCTTTTCCAAAACTGCTCCCTTGATCCTGTTTGGCTTAGAGTAAGATGTTTCTTGTCAACTATCTGTCTGCCCACTTTCTCTTTCTTGAAACTTCACTTTGTTATCTTGTTTACATTACTTTGCTGTGGTTACAGATTCACAAGGTATCCATGGTGAATAAAAACTATGGTCGTTCTTGTGGAAGACGCTCTGTGGTGGATGATAATGCTATGAAGGCAGAATTATACCACACATCCTTACCCCGTCGACCTGCTTCTTCTATTTCTTCGGTAGAGAATTCAAGTACAGTCAAAAATGGAAGGAACTTGGGAAAGGTTTACTGTTTCGAAAGGAGCATGGGTGCTCATGCAACCTAGTAAAAGAAAGAGACCCTAGACAAAAAACATTTTCTTGGCATCATGGAAGGGAAGAGTACGAGATTTTAAAATCACCAGAGGAAAGATATCGGTGAAAGAAGTTTTGATTCAGCACGTGTACATGCATAAAGAACTTGTCTTAGGAGACTATCCAAATGATCTTCCGCAACACAGGCCTAATTGTATATTTTTCTATTGTGGTTTTGTTCTTTATGAGGTGCATGGATTTTTAAGACAAAGCTTTCTTTCTTTGCTTATTGATATTCTTGTGTTATTTTATTTCAGATTTATACCCTTCATCGTATGAGACATGGCAAAACATCGATTGTATTCTGGGACTTATAGATGTTTTGCATGGATCGATAGGAGAACAACAATACCAAGGTCGATGTGCAACAGAGCTAGCTCAATCCGGTATATTTTTTACTGATCATTTTTATCAGTTGCTGGACAATGCAAACACACATGGTGTGTTAAGAAAACAAGACCTTCCAGCATGGAATTCAGTGGATTGGCCTCTCCCACATTTTAGTGTTACAGAGGCATATAGAGCCAAGCTTTTCAAAGAAGTACAGAAAGCTCTGAGGCCCAATATTGCCACAAGGATAATAAAAATTTCTTTATGCATGCCTCTCACAGTTTTTGTAGACTTGTTTAATACCTTTCCAGTGAAGGTTTCAAAAACAATGTTCACAGTTAAAGCAACAAGTCTGGCATGCATGCCACAATTTTTGGATCAAGGTTGGGATAAGAAGACATGTAGTTCAGTGTTTTGTGAGGTTGTCCAACCTTCTATGCAACTGAAGTACATGGTTGCATCACAAAATTTCATTTTTTCTTTTTATTATAAGCGCAATCGAATGCTAGGTACAAAACTAGTCCCAATGGATCAAGATGAAGATTCTTTTGGTGCAGAAAATAAACTTCTTGATATTGATGTTGTTGAGAATGGTGATGTGCTAGTCAATATCACATTAAGACAATGTTGCTCCCTAGCTCAATTGCGCAATGACATTCTATTTGAGACAGAAGGTTCTATTTCAAAGGACTTTTTATTTATCTACAACAATAAGAAGGTATACCATGTGACTTATCCTAGTCTCATTAAGCACTGCTATTAGTTTACTTTA